>NC_089505.1:370743961-371053779 GCF_036850995.1 Saccopteryx leptura | reverse complement strand
TGACGGAGATGCTATTTAGATGAGGCTTCCTTGAGACTCGCCTGTGCCCCCTCCTTCCCTCTGCTCCGTCGTCGCCCCCCACCCGACCCCCACTCCAGAGTTTCCTGTTCTCTCTCTCTCGGCCCTTCTCACCCACCTGCTCAGCCCCTCTGGGCAGTTGACAGAGGCCTGGCCTCCCCACTCTTGCTGGCTTGCCGGGGGCAGGTCCAGGCCCTGGGGGCGGCAGGCTCTGCGGAGAAGCCCCTCCAATCCCTCAGGAGGTCCCGGTCAACAGAACCCTGTGACCGCCCGGGGGCTGCCACACAGTCCTGCACGTGAACTGCCAGCTGAGTGTGGGCTTCCCAAGCTCCCTCCGCGGAGCCCTTTCTTTCACGGGAGAAACCTGTCCCCCTGAGGCGCTCCCCCCACCCCCCGGGGGGCTGGCTGGTCAGGTGCCTCCGCCCTAGGCCTCCAGATCGTGGGGAGGGGCTTGGCTGGGTCCAGCGCTGTCTTCAGGCCAATGGCTGCGGACAAGTGGCAACCATGCCCAGTCCCGGAGGACACCGGTGGGTGCTTGTTGGGTGAACAAGTGTGTTTTAGGTTTGCTTGCTTGTGTCGAGGCGGCGCCTGTGTGTGTCGTCTCTGTGTGTAGCCTGTGGAAGGCTGCTGGGGGTTGCTGTCCGTGTGGCAGCTTGTAAATTGGGGATCGCCTGCTGCCGTGGGGAGGCACCATTGTTGGCTGTTGTTTGCTGGAGAAGGGTCTTTTCCTCCAGCTGTTTTGCTGGGGAGAGTGGAGTGGAGGGGGGATGCTGAGGGGCGTGGGAGCCCTGCTGAGGCTGGTGGGGGGCCTGTGAGTTCGGAGGGTGTGTCCAGCGAAGTCCAGGTTGTGGAACTGGAGGCTAGGTCAGAGCTTGGGAGCCCTGAGGAGAGGGAAGCAGTCTTCCCTGCCTGTTTGCTCGTCTGCTGTTATGAGACTTTAAAACAGAATGGCCCACCATTTTCTGGCTCCACATTCCCTCTATTGTCTACCCGAATCCAGTGAGAATCTGCGTGTCCATGGCGGCGGCCACTGGCCTTACAGTGCTCTTTCTGAACCCTCTCTCTCTGCCAGGGTGAACTCAGTCCTCGAGGCAAGGCCAGAGGGTCCCACAGGGATGGTGTGGGAATCTGGGGGTGCCCCATGCATCTGGGGGGGTCAGTGCATATGATCCCACGTTCATGAGGTGCCAGCAGGCTGTCCCAGGAGACCTGCTGAAGGAGGGACTTGGGTTCCAGTTCCTATCACACGTCCCAGTTTCCTCTCTGCCAATCACATCTAAGTGTAGCCGTCCAAATCCTGCCACGTGGAACCACGGGCAAGCAGGTCGGTGCGGTTCCAAGCCACTCAGTGTTAGTTTTGGGGTGCGCTGGCACCCAGCAGTCGTGGCTGGTGCAGGGCTCAAGGGCAGAAGCAAAGATCAGGGAGGAGGCAACTGCAAGACTGAGCGGCTTGGACCTGGGGAGGTGACAGGAGTGAGAACAGATGTGGAGGGCAGAGCCCAGCACAGCTCCTGGCCCCTTGGGCGTGGCGGGTAGGGAACAGAGAGCGTCACGGGTGGCTCTGAGTGTTTCTTTGCCTGAGTGATTGGCAAGCAGCCACTCACTGAGATGGGAGTGTGTAGATGGAGTGACGCTGGGCAGGAAGATCAAGAGGTCTAGGAACACTGTCTGAGGTGCTTGCTGGAAGGGTACGTGGAGATGTGGGCAAAACCCAGGAGTCAGAGTTTGTGGGAGGGGTCCTGGCAGGAGATGTGAATTAGGGAGTCGTCAGCCTTTGGTGGCACATAAAGCTATGAAAATGGAGACAAGCACCCAGGGAGTGGGTGCAGACAGAGAGGAAATGAGTGAAGGAGTGAACCTGGCTAGTTAAGAATCAGCAGGGGAGAGTGAAGGAGGAGGACCAGGGGGTGGGGTGGTAGGGTCCTGGGACCCAAGGGAGGAAATGAAGGAGGAGAAAGGTAACAACACCTGTCTTAGTTCCCTGCTGCTGCTGTAACCAATACCCATGAACTCAGTGGGTAAAAACAACAGACATTTATTAAACTTACTGCCCTGGAAGTCTGAGGTTTGAAATGAGTCTATGGAGCCCAAACCAAGGTGTTGTTAGGGCTTGTTCCTCCTGGAGGCTCCGGGAGAGAATCTGTTCTCTGCCTTTTCCGGCTTCTGGAGGCGTCTGCACCCTTTGGCTTGTGGCCCCTTCCTCCACCTGCAAAGCACACACTGCAACCTGTGTTTGTTGTCATATCTGCCTTGGCTTCCTGGTCACATCGCCTTCTCTGACCCTGACCCTCCGTCCTCCCTCTTATAGGTGAAGGAAATGTTCAACTCATGTTCTTTTCTTCAACTAATTCCCAACCCCCTTATTCTGACTCTTCCAACCGGGGGGTAGAATGGCAAGTAGCTAACTTGTTTACCAGTCCCCCGGCCGCTATGTGCAGTCACCCGACCATTCCTCAACCTTCTTACCTAGTTCATGATATCCGCATTTCTCCCTTCCACCTTGACATGGCCATTTAAACTAGCCAATCAAGAAAAAATTGCACAGTCAACACTCCAGCCAACAGAGCAAGACCCAGCATCCTAGGGCCTGCGTTAGGGGTAAAAACAGAGCTTGTCCTCTGCCCGCGCGCCTGCTGGCTGGCTTTCAATAGTGGCAGCACGCCCCTCTGCAGAAGTTATTAAGGTTGGCTTGCCGAGGTATTTTGTCTCCACGAGTCTTGCTTAATTTCATCTCTAACATAGGGACCCTGTGATGACCTTGGGCTATCCCTGATTATTAGGACACTGTCCCCATCTCCAGAGCCTTAACTTAATCGCCTCTGCAAAGTCCTGGTTGCCATGTGAGGAGACATGTTTGGAGATCAGGATATGGATGGCCGGGGTGGGGGTGGGGGTATTATTCAGTCCACCACAGTCCACTCTCTGGTTCTCAGATTCACATTTGTCTCACATGCAGAATATTCACCCATCCCAAGATCACCCCAAGTCTCAACTCATTACAGCATCAGCTCAAGTTCATCTCATCCAACAAATCTCACATCTCATAATAGAAATCACCAAAATTAAGCCCTGACCTGGTAACTTAGTTGGAGCATTGACCGATAAACCAAGGTTGTGGGCTCGATCCCCCTGCAGGGCCCATACAAGATTCAATTATGAATGCATAAATAAGCGGAACCACGAATTGATGGCTCTCTCTCCCTTCCTTCTCTCTCAAATCAATTAAGAAGAAAAAGAAAAGAAAGAAATCATCAAAATAGGTATGGATGAGGCTGTAGCTTAAGTAAGAGGCTGGGTAGGAAGAAAACAGCATGGGCATGGTTGTTGCTATGGGCAGGGGGCTCGGAAACTTCCACATCAAAGGCCGTCCTGGTCTGGAGGGCACGTGCGGGGTCAAGGTCATCGAGGCCCGCCCCTGGCCGCCTGGCTTTGTCCCAGCAGCATCCCCACAGCCTCCTGCGAAGCCACCGAGACGCGAGTCCTCCGGGATGCCTAGAGCGTCTCGGAAGTGCTTGGGAGGGGGGGCGGAGGGGCGCGGACCTGAGCGCCGGCACTTCCGGCGGTGGCGGCTGCTCGGGGCCCGCAGGTGAGTGGGGCGGAGCTGGGGGGCGAGCGGGCGCCCTGTGTGCGCTCTGGGGTCCCCTCCGCCGGGCTGTGCTCTCGGGGGCTGCACCTCGCGGCTCCGGGCCGAGCCCCTGCGCCTCCGCGCCCCGCAGGGACCAGGCCCGAGCTGCCAGCCCCGGGTCTGCCCTGCGGTCCTCGCTCCAAGCCTGGCCATGGCGCCCGGTCTCCCGACGCTCCCCGCCCCCGGGGCTCCACCTGCTGAAGCCTCTAACCACCTAGCTACCCTCCCTCCTCGCGGAAGGAGCCACCTGAGACTTAGACTTTTTGTTTTCCCTTTTTTTTTTTTTGGTTTACTTTTGCCCCAAACAGGGCCACGAATAGAAGCGCTTTCCAAAGCAGCCTGCAGTTGCCCGCGCGTCTCCCTGCCCCAGGGGCTCCCTCGCCCTACGCTCCCCCCAGACGGGGCTCAGTGTGTGTTCCTGCCGGTCTCCCCTCAGTTCTCGGGCGCCCTCCTTGCAGGATGCGCACCCCATGTCCCGACTCTTTCTCTCCATCCATCCTTCTTGCCCCCAAGCCTTTCCATCTCTCCCTCCGTCTCTAGAATACTTATTTCTTGAGTATGTCTCCCTGATAGCTCCCTGAACCCTACACTCGACCGCTGTTTCCCTAAAGCCCTCAGGCTCTCTTCTGAGGACAGGGAAGGGGTCTACCTGTCAGTGAGGGGTTCCCTCTCTCCTGCCCCAACTCGGTCCCCTTTTGCTCTCCGCCTTTATTATTATTATTATTATTATTATTATTATTATTTTGGTCTGTTCCTTGGGCACGAGAGGAGAATATGTTTATGGCTGTTTGTGTCCACATCCTTGGTGCCAGTGGCAAGGCTGGACACCCCACGATTTCTCTTGCTAGTGTTATGGTACCTGTTGGCTTAAGAATTTGTTTCAGAAGTAATCCCAGAATGCACCTTGGAAGGACGTGTCTGCCTCAGGGGCCGGATCACCACGGTTTCAGCTGTCTTGGTTGCCCCGCACACACCTGCATGCTGAGCATGAGCCGTCGTCCATCAGGAGCGCGTTCCTGGTGCTGAGCCTCGGGGAGACCTTTTCCGGTCATCCCAGCCTTTCCTCTGGGGTCCCGTTTTCTCCTGTTTTCTAAGGCTGGTTTCATATTAAAACATCTCCCTAAAAGTGGCTGATGGCCTTTGCTTCCCTCTGCACCTCACCGGACCGCACAGCACACTGTCATGAGGTCACACCCAGCAACCTCCCCTCACTTTGCAGACCAGAAGCGTGCCAGGGTGTACTCAGAGCTAGCTAGTGACAGGCCCGGATTTGTGTTTGGGGCTCTGGCCACTTTTGAGGAAACTATTACTCTTGAGTCGTGGTCTCAAAAGGCCACGTTTTTATGCTCCACGTATGACCTGTGGTGTGGCCTCACTGACTGCTTGAGGTTGGAGGACTCAGCCGTAATGAGGGTTTGGAAGGGGGTGTGGCAGGAGCCGTGGCTGGAAGTGCGTTTGTGAGGACTGCACGCCTTTCACTGTGGGTCGTGGCGATGGGTGGCAGTAAGGTCCCTGTGGCTGCTGACTCGCAGTCCCTCCCGGTGAGAGAAGTGAAAGGGCCCAAGACTGAGTCATGAAGGGAGGGGACAGCTGGCTTTGAGGGAGAGGACAGGACTGTCAGAGTGGCTTTGAGGGAGAGGACAGGACTGTCAGAGTGGCTTTGAGGGAGAGGACAGGACTGTCAGAGTGGCTTTGAGGGAGAGGACAGGACTGTCAGAGTGACTTTGAGGGAGAGGACAGGACTGTCAGAGCAGCCAAACTGCTCTGTGCAGACAGCGGGGCAGTCAGTCCGGGCGGCAGCTCCTCAGTCCTGAGGCTGGAGGACGTCGGTGTCTTGAGGCTGGCCGTGATTTTCAGGCTGTCCTGGGCCAGCAAGAATGTCGCCAGTACACCCTGCAGTTTGCTCAGTGGTGTGGGGAGAGGTGCAGGAGGTTTTGGGAAATTGTTCTGAAAGGGAGAACTTGTCCAGCTGGAAGGGACCATCATGCCTGGTCGCTTGGCGGGAGCTGGGAAGAGCCAGCGTGTCTGTCCAGTATGCCAGGGGCCAAACCGGAGCTAGGCAGTCCTAGACACGGGGTCAGTCACCCGCCAGCTCGTGTGTCGGTCATTTCTAACCTCACCGGTTTCAGCTGCAGCTTCCTGGCGTGTGCAGTTATGAGGATGTGCCTGTGGGCAGCCCAGGCCACGCCCTGTGACCTTGTTCTCTCTTCCTCTCTGCTTTCCAGCTCCTGACGATGTGTGTGACACAGCACTGCGGACCCTGGAGAGAGGCACCCTGGCTCCAACAGTGCCGCCTCGCTTAGCTGGAGCGGGTCCGGGGCCCTCTGCCCTGGTCTGTGGTCAAGGGGAGCAGCTGCCAGCGTCCCGCGGAGAAGGCCACAGCTCTCAGCAGCGTGGAGAAGTGTAGGGGACAGTCAGACTCTGGGGGGAGGTGTAGGAGCCGGCCACGTTGCCAGGAGTGGATGACGAGGGACGGCTGAGGCAAGAGGCTGCCCCACCGAGAGGGAGGCAGGGAGGAGGGTCGGCAGGCCACGGGAAGAAGGGACAGAACCAGGAAGGTGAGGGGGCGGGAGGAGGGGGCGGGGAGGCGGGAAGGCCTCCAGCACCAGCCGTGTCCCCACCCGGCCGTGTCCCCACCCGGCCGTGTCCCCGCCTGCCCGTGTCCCTGCCCGCCCAGCCGCCCTCCCCATGGCCTCCAAGCAGGCGGCTGGGCGGGGGCCCGGGGAGAAGCGCAAGAGGGTGGTGCTGACCCTGAGGGAGAAGATGGACGTGTGCGCGCGCCTGGAGAAGGGCGAGAGCAGGAAGGCGCTGATGCAGGAGTACAACGTGGGCATGTCCACGCTCTACGACATCAAGGCCCACAAGGCCCAGCTGCTGCGCTTCTTCGCCAGCTCGGACTCCAACAAGGCCCTGGAGCGCCGGCGCACGCTGCACACGCCCAAGCTGGAGCACCTGGACCGCGTCCTGTACGAGTGGTTCCTGGGCAAGCGCGCCGAGGGCGTGCCCGTCTCGGGCCCCATGCTCATCGAGAAGGCCAAGGACTTCTACGAGCAGATGCGGCTCACCGAGCCCTGCGTGTTTTCCGGCGGGTGGCTCTGGCGTTTTAAGGCCAGACACGGCATTAAGAAGCTGGACGCGTCCGGTGAAAAGCAGGTGGCCGACCACCAAGCGGCCGAGCAGTTCTGTGGGTTCTTCCGGAGCTTGACCGTGGAGCACGGCCTGACGCCGGAGCAGGTGTACAACGCCGACGAGACCGGCCTCTTCTGGCAGTGCGTGCCGAGTCCCAGCCCTGAGGGCGGGCCGGCGCCCTCCGGGAGACAGAGCAGGGACAGGCTGACCGTCCTCATGTGCGCCAACGCCACAGGCTCCCACAAGATCAAGCCCTTGGTGATTGGGAAGTGGAGCGGCCCCCGGGCTTCCAGAGGCATCCAGCACTTGCCCGCGGCCTACCGGGCCCACGGGAGCGCGTGGGCCGACCGGGCCGTGTTTTCAGACTGGTTCCATCACATCTTTGCCCCCTCAGTCAGGGAGCATTTCCGAGCGCTGGGGTTGCCCGCAGACAGCAAAGCCATCCTCCTGCTGGACAGCTCCCGGGCGCACCCGCAGGAGTCCGAGCTGGTCTCAGAGAACATTTTCACCATCTTCCTGCCCGCCAGCGTCACCACCTTGGTTCAGCCCATGGACCAGGGCATCCGGCGGGATTTCATGAGGAATTTTATCAGCCCCCCCGGCACGCTGCCGGGCTTCCGCCCACGCTACAACGTCAACGACGCCATCTGCAGTGTGGCCTGTGCGTGGAACGCCGTGCCCGGCGCTGTCTTCAGCCGGGCCTGGAGGAAGCTGTGGCCGGCGGCTGCACTGGCGGAGGACTCGTCCTCCGAGGAGGAGTCCGAGCCCCTCAGAGCCAGGCCCCACGACCAGACCTTCGCGCATGTCCTGGAGCTCAGGAGGGAGGTCAAGTCCCGCCCGAGCAGCAGGCTCCACGGGAGCGCGGCCGCCGAGCAGGCCGGGCCGGGGCAGGAGGCCAGTGCGGGGTGCCCGGCCGAGGGTCACCCGGAGCAGGCCGAGAAGAATGGCGGGGCCGAGGCCGCCAGAGCGAGCGAGGGGGCGGCCTGGGAGCGGGCGGCTGTGGCCTTCGACGCCGTGGTCCACTTTGCCGAGGGGCAGCCTTGCTTCACGGCGCAGGAGCTGGGGCAGCTGCGGGCCCTGCGCTCCGTGTTCATGCGGCAGTGGCAGGGGCGGCGGCCGTCCCTCAGGGCTGTGGTCAAGCTCGAAGCCCCCCAGGAGCGTGCGGGGGGCTGCGCCACCTTGGCTGACTCCCCGCCCACGGTGGGTGAGGACTGACAGCGCCCAGCCTGTGGCTGCAGGGTGCCCACTGGCGGGAGCTGTCCCGGGGAGTGGGTGCTGAGGTGCACAGGGGGCCCCACGTTCCGGCTAACCTGTGTTACCTCCTGTTATGTGAGTGTGGGAGTTATTCTGGAGGGGCCCACCAAACCTAAAGCCCCCCAGAGCCCCCTCTGGCTGGAGCCGGCCCCAGCGGGCAGGCTCTGGTCTGGTGTTCACCGGCTGTGGCTTGCTCCGACCCAGCGTAGAGATGTCTCTTCCTGGAGGAGAAAAGCCACCATTTGGGCCAGCCGGTGGCAGGACCTGTTGCCACTCGGGCTGGTCTGCTGGTGTGGTGGCCATGCCTGTGTTAGGCCCCCAGGGCAGGTCACCAAGGGCTGGGACGCAGTTTATGACCTCAAGTCAGCAAAGTCCCTGCTTGTGTGTTACGGGCAGCCTGTCATCACCCTGCTTGCGTGTCCCCTGTAGGCGTCACCTCACTTAGCGGCATGAGTCTTTCCTGAAAGCTGCTCCACGTTCCAGCATCCTCCCTCCTTGGGTTCTGACCACGACACGGGCCCCGCACTGACGGCATGTGGTTGAACTGCTTCGCCTAAAGCAAGCGGGAGCATCAGGCCAGCCTGCCTGCCGCCTGGTGGAGGACCACAGGGCCCTGTGCTGTTTCCAGCACCTTGACTCAGAGTCCAGTGGGTGGCAGCCTGCTGTCCCTCACTCCCCAGAATTTCACACTTCACGGCCTTTACGTGGATAAATCTCGACCAGGCCTTCAGAAACGAGCCTTAGGTTTGCACATACATCACAAAGATAGGAGAACACGCCACGCAGATTTCTAGCAATAGTAGCACTTACGTTTCCGCTGTTCACGCCCTCGTAAGACTCGGGGCGGAGGCTGGCTGGCCAGTTGGGTGAGACGGGACGTGGAAGACCCTCGGCCTCTGAGGGAGCCGCCCCACGGACCCCGGACCTGCAGCTGCAGGAGGCCCGGGCGGCCATGCTGCCCCTCTGCACACGAGACGGTGCGTTTCTGTGTTCACTGCTGTGTCCTAGAATTCCGTCCCCTTCTTGAAGTCATGTCGTGGCCACTGAACGGACACGCCATTGTCCTGTCTGCTGATTTTTCCTCCGGGAGACCTTGTTTCCTGTGGGAGCAGAGGGAGCTCACGTGCTTGGTGTGCACACGGGCCCTCCTGTGTTTTCACGGCTTTCCAATCAGCGGGGTGACCGCGGCTGCTGACACAGCCCTCCGTGGCCGCGGGGCGGTGTCCTGCTCTGAGCGTAGTTGTGGAGAGTGGGGAGGAAGCACAGCTGTCCCGTCTTGCTGTGCCTCTGCCACCACCTCCATGTGCTGGGTAACACCGGTGCACCCCTGTGCTTCTGTGTCATTTCTGTCACACTGACTCGTGCCCCCGTGCCGTTGAATTGCAGCTGCTGGCGGTGTCACAGGAAGTGGGATGTGGAGTCAGGCCAGGCTGCCCTCGCCATCAGCAGTGGCCGCCTGGAGAAGGACGGATGAGCCCCGCCAGCAGGACTGGGCTGGGCTGGGCGAGCTGCGGGAGGGCCAGCAGGCGGCCCCTGGCCAGAGCGCGTGGTCCCCGTCAGGTTAGACCCGGGCCGTGGACTCCTGTCATGCCCTCACAGCTGTCCCTGTCCTGGTGTGTTGTGGCTGATCAATAAACGCTGTCAACGGACCAGCCGAGGCGTGTCTGTTCTTGGGGTTTCTTCCAGAACCTAGCCACAGCACCGGCCCTGGCTCACGACCCTGCCGCTGCCGCTGGGGGCGGGGGTTGATACAGGGAGCAGGACTCGGCCTTGTGTGCCTCCCTCCTGCCGCACCGGCCAGCACGCCCTTCTCCCCACGGGGCTCAGCCCTGGAGCTCAGGCAGAGGGCGGCTCTCGGGGTGCCCGTGCTGGTGGGCAGGAGCCCAGCGGGGCCATGCTGCCCACTGTGCACCTGACTCCGGTGGGCCACCCCCGTCCGTTCTGCTGCCTGGTGCTGTTCACGGAGACAGCTGCGTCCTCTGAGCGTCTCCCCAGCAGATTTGCTCCGCTTACTGTCCCGTGTCTGAGGTTCAAGTAGCCAGGATGTTGTCACCTCAGAATCTATTTTCTCAGTCTTAGGTGCACCCACGGGACTGGACGTGACACCGGAGCTGCTGGGACCACACTGACTGGTCACCCCACCAGCCTCATGGCAGGTGGACACTACGGAGGGGCGGGGCCAACACCTTGTGCTGGTCTGTGAGCAGCGACCAGCCTGCACCCCAAGGAGGGGTGCCCCTCTGTGTTTTGGGGCATCAGTGCTAGGATGGGCCAGCCTCACACTCACACAGCCTAACAGCAGCTCAGAGGGTTGCCTTGCAGTGTGAGCCTGGACTGAGGTCAGCAGACAGCCTGTGGGGCCAGCCTGGTGCGCAGCCCATAGCTCAGCCCGGAGTCGAGTGCAGCCAGTGGGTGCTGCCCCAGGGGCTTCTCCCGGGGGGTAGGCCCTCCCTGCCCTCCCCCATCTGTGGCTCTCGCCTTCTGGGGTCTCAGCCTGGGCCCTGTGGCGGGACACCCCCTCCCTTGGGGCAGCACCGCTGTCACTGGCTGGCACTCTCCCTCCTGCCTACTTCTCCCAGAGCGAGGCGGGGCTCCCGGGCACTGGGGGTGACAAAGGTGTCAGACACGCAGCCTTGGGGCGGGGGGGGGGTGCTGCTGCCCAGGGCCTGGCTCCCGGGTTGGCTGAGCTCCATGGGAAGGAGACGCCTGGCTCCCGGGTTGGCTGAGCTCCATGGGAAGGAGACGCCTGGCTGGTGGGAGGAGGTACAAGAACGGCCCAGGGGAACGTCCACGGGGAGGACCTGGCCGGGCAGGTGACAGCCTGTGACAGGTGGAGGTGGTGAGTCCCTGGGCCACCCTGAGCACCGCCCCACCAGCTCCACCCCTGCTCCTCTGTGGGCCGCCACAGTACGCTCCACCTTCCCCTTCTGAGTAAGTCATTTGCCTCATTTTATGGGACAATAAATTTTAACAGAAGTCAGCCCAGGGTGTGAGTCTTTCTCTCAGCTCAGGAATGTACCCATCGCTGGCTGTTCTAATGAGGACACTCAGAAATCTGCCATTTGTGGCAGCAAAATGAGGCCACCGGCTCTCACTGCACCTCATTCTTGAACTAAATGGACACTTGAAACAATGGGGTTGGGGGGGCAGGGCACCAGGTCACGGCAGGTGGCAGCTTCTTAGAGGGCAGAGCTGGGACTGGGAGGCCCGGGGGGGGGGGGCTGGCCGGTCCCCTGTAACGGGGAGTGGGACGTGCCAGGTCCGAGAGCCGTTCCTACGGGCCCCCCTTCTGCTACTCAGCCCACCCCCTCCAGTGCACCAGCCTCATCTCATCTCATTTCTAAAAAGGAGACGACCCTTGTACCCCTCCCTCACCCCGGGAGCCCCCACAGCACCCTCACAGGCGTTCTGTTTGTGGGGGTCACGGCACCACCACAAAGTCCCACCCACTTACAGGGGGTCTTGCCACGCAGGGTGCTGGCCCAGCAAGGAGATCTGTGTCCCCTTCTTTCAAAGGACAGAAGTTTACAAAAATAACACATACTTTACTGCAGATAAACAATTAGGTCAATAAAACAGGCTCTCTGTTTATCAGACTCAAAGTGTTTATGGAATTATCTTCTCCGACCTGCCCGCTGCCCGCGTAGTGACTGCCCTCTGGCCTCTCATTAGCGTTCAAGGTCTGTGTCCTGCCCTGTGGGCCCTCGCCCAGCCTCTCCGACTCCCAGCCCAGTCGGCGCTGTGGACGTGGGGCCGCCGGCAAGCGCCGAGCTGGGGTTCTGTGTGCCGTTTGGGGGGCAGGTGTGTGACCGGGGGTTGTGGCCCCGCCTCAAGGCCCCGGGACCTCGGGGTGCCTGCCAGGAATCAGCCCAGGCAGTGTGGGGCGTCGCTTACTCTTGATTTGCAAGAAACAAAATGGTAAAAGGGCGATTTTTAGTATCTTGGGAAAACTGAATGTGCTTGGGCCTTAGGTCCCATCAGAGACTCTGAAAATTCTGTTGGAGTAAGAAGGGTGTTTGGTTACATTTTCCAAAGCCTTGTCTCAGAGATGCAGAAGTCTTTGCGGGTGAAAGGATGTGTGTGTGTGCCGGCGCTGGGATGCTCCGGGAGGAAACGGCTGTTGGGAGTTGGGGGAGCCCTTTCTCCTGTCTCCCCACTTGTGTGTGTGCAAAGTTTCCACCGGGAAATGCTCCCCCAAGCCTGGCGGCGGGGCCCCGCCCCCGCTGGCACCTGGGCTGGGCCTCAGGGTCCCTCCCGCTGGGCAGGTGCGTCAGGGGCTCCACGGACGCTGGGTCCTTGACGTGCTTTGCTCTGAGACACAAAAGCCTCTTTCCGTTGCAGAGGAGGCTTGGCAGATACCTGGGAGGTGAGTCAGACTGCCGGGGAGTGAGTGAGCGGAGTAATGAGTAACGTGCAGTGGCTGTCACTCCTGTCACTCCTGTCACTCGTAGGGGGCGGGTGGGGTGGGAGTGGATGGAGGGGAGAAGCTGGACCCGGGCACTGGGGGAGGCAGGCCAGGGAGGCCAGGCGGCAGTGGGTGTGGGGAGGGGGAGAGAGGGGAGGGTTCTGTGCTGGGCCGTGGCTCTGGTGGCCCGGGGATTGCTGTGTGTGTGTGTGTGTGTGTGACATGGGGGGTGCACAGCCCTCAGACCAGCAGAGCCTGATTCTCTCTGATTAGGAGGAAACCTCTGTGTCCTTGGAAAGCTCACAGGCGGAGCGGGTCAGCCCCGATGGCCACCGTCCACTAGCCCTGATGAGCATTAACCTCCCTACCATCCTGGAAGGTGGACCCGGCCTGGAGGTGTGAGTGACCTCGACACGGGGCTCAGGCCAGGTGTCCTGGGCCGCTGGCAGGAGGCACTTAGAGCAGCTGCAGGGGGTGGGGCAGCTGCTGCTACACTGGACAGAGGTGAGGGGCACACGCCCCCACACCACCCTGGAGGGGACCGTGGTGGCCGCCATGTTCTCCAGGCAGCTCAGCCCAGGGTCTCTGCCCTCAGGGGCAGCCAGGCTGGGGAGAAGACAAGGACAAACAATAACATTTTGGCATGACAGGTGCTCAGGGGTGCCTGAGGGAATGTCTCTTAGAGTTGGAGGATGTCCTGTTGCAGGGAACTGAGAGCCCCCTGGGTGGACAGGAGGTGATGGGGTGGCTCAGGGGTAGGCGTGGTCTGCAGGGTCCCCTAGTTGTCCCCAAGTGTTCCATGCCCTCGGGCCAGCCTGCCTGTGCCACATGCCGTGGGCTGCTCTCTGTGGGGGCCCCGTCCAGGGCCAGCCTGCCTGTGCCACATGCCGTGGGCTGCTCTCTGTGGGGGCCCCGTCCAGGGCCAGCGCCGCTCACGCCCGATGTAATTGCTGTCACAGCAGCCGCAGCGCGAACGCTTCTCGAGCACTCCCTGCGCCAGCCGTGGGTTCAGCTTCCGCCACCTCCTCTCAGGCCAGTGCCATTGTCACTGCTGCCACTCCACGGCCGCGCTGGCGGGTTCGCATTGTCCCCCGTGGTTTCATGTTGAGAGGGTGGAGGACGGAGGGGCGGATGTCAGAACACAGAATGGGTATTTCAGCAAGTTCTCTGAGATTTATCAGACCCCCCTCCGCCCTGGTTCTCACAGGAAGAGAAACGTTTTAGTGACCAAAATGTCTCGGCTGGAAGTCAGGCTGCTACCAGGTGACAAGGTGTCCCCCACGCCCAGCCCTGGGGTCTGGAAGCTGCCCCCCCGGCTGCCCGTGGCGTCTGATGGATCCAATGAGGTGGAATCTTCTAGAGACCCGAGGACAGGGGACGAGGCAGCCTGTCACCTCAGGAATCACACTCTCCTCGGCGCCTGTCCATGGGGCTGAGTGAGGGGACAGGGCCCCCTGGGGAGACACTGCCACCGGAGGACCAGGTGGCCGGTGTGGCATCTCGCGGGAAACGCAGGTGTGGGCTGGGACCCCTGACTCCTGTCTGCTGGTTAGGAGGCGGCTTCCAAGTCGTGCCGCAGTCACAGTGACCCCAGGACGGGCTGTGAACCCCGGTCTGCCTCCCATAGAGCCTCGCTCTCCATCCGCAAAGGGCACTGCCAGCTGGACAGCAGGCTGGTCAGGTGGTCATGTGGGTAACAGAGACGATGGCAGCTGGTGCTGGGAACCCCCGGGGGTGGCAATGGTGGTGTCGGTGACAGTGGGGGTGGGAGTGGGGACGGTAGCAGACAATGACAGCGGTGCTGTCTCCTGGGCAGTGGAGGTGGTGGTGGGCAGGAGGGATGGGTGGTGGTGGAGGTCATGGCTGTGACGTGGGGCACAGTGGAGATGACAGTAGAGCTGCTGGTGATGGGGTTTGTTGTGGTCTGAGCATTTGTGTCCCTCAGGTTCCTATGTTGAAATCCTAGCCCCTGACGTGATGGATGAGGAGGACTTTGGGGTGATAAGGTCACGAGAGTGGGGCCCTCATGAATGGCATCAGTGCCCTTTAGAAAAGACCTCCCTCTTCTTCCATGTGAGGACCCAGCGGACAGCCTGTGGTCTGAACTGGCACGGGGCTCACCAGCAGCACCCTGACCTTGGACTGTAGCCTCCGGGACTGAGAGAAACAAACATCTGTCGGGTCAGCCCTGAGCCCCGTGGTTTGTTACGTTGCCCAAGCTGCCGGGACGGGGGTGTGGTGGGGATTGTGAGGGTGGCGGTGGGGACAGGGGTGATGGTGGTTATAGAGGTGGGGACAGGGGTGATGGTGGTTATAGAGGTGGGGACAGGGGTGATGGTGGTTATAGAGGTGGTGACAGGGGTGGCGGTGGGGACAGGGGTGATGGTGGTTATAGAGGTGGTGACAGGGGAGATGGTGGTGACAGGGGTGATGGTGGTTATAGAGGTGGTGACAGGGGTGATGGTGGTTATAGAGGTGGGGACAGGGGTGATGGTGGTTATAGAGGTGGTGACAGGGGTGATGGTGGTTATAGAGGTGGGGACAGGGGTGATGGTGGTTATAGAGGTGGTGACAGGGGTGGCGGTGGGGACAGGGGTGATGGTGGTTATAGAGGTGGTGACAGGGGAGATGGTGGTGACAGGGGTGATGGTGGTTATAGAGGTGGGGACAGGGGTGATGGTGGTTATAGAGGTGGTGACGGGTGGCGGTGGGGACAGGGGTGATGGTGGTTATAGAGGTGGTGATGGGTGGCGGTGGGGACAGGGGTGATGGTGGTTATAGAGGTGGTGACAGGGGTGATGGTGGTGACAGGGGTGATGGTGGTTATAGAGGTGGTGACTGGGGCCACGGGGTTGAGGGAAGGGGTTGTGATCAGGATTACGAACGACCACCTGTATGTGGGACACTTGGATTCCAGGTCAGAGCCTGAACCGTGGGCAGCAGCTCTCACGTCTGCGCCTCCTGCTGGGATGTGAAGGGTGAGGACCCTCCGCTCCTCGTCCCGATGGGAGCTGCATGGAGCCCTGTCCAGGCTCTGCCTCCTGTACCCCCTGGCTCATATTCAGCTCGCCAGCAGAGGCACCAGGATCCTGTTGTCATATTTAGAATAATACAGCGTCTGCCGGGCCCAGGACCACCTCAGCCATCCGTCTCCGGCCTTGGTGGGCTCCCACTGGTGGCCTGGGCGGGCTGGGAAGGGAGGGGGAACACCCTCGTCAGGAGGACAGCGTCCAGGGACAGAGGTCCCCTTGTCTGCCCAGCTACCAAAGCAGGTCCAGGTCTCTCTGCCTCAGGCGTGGGAAACGGACTCTTCCGGGCTACACAATCAGTGTCTTGGGGAGTCTAGCCTCCTCCCTGAGGCTCCCCGGACCCCCCGGCCCTGCCGAGACCCTCTCATGTGGCATCTCAGGTCTGAGGGCGCCAAGACACTGAAGTCCCACTGTGCGGCACACATGAGGCCCTGGGTATAGCCTTTGGATTCTGAGATGGGTGAGGGGGACACTCTCAGGGCAGAGGGTGGGGAGCACCCCCCAGTGGAAGGGGAGCGGGTCTGGTTCCTACCTCCCTGGACCTCAGTGCCTCCGACCCCTCCCCCTCCCTCCAGGACGCACAGGAAGCAGGATGTGAAGGCCACCAGGGCTCCTGTCCAGGAGGTTTGGGAAATGGGGGGTGGGCAGCCCTGTGGCATCGACTGCTCCGGCCTCGTGCCCCTCTCAACATGCCCCCAGCAGCCCCGGGGCTCTGCTCCCTCTCAGACAGGTCCAGTAGATGGCAGAGGCTATGCCAGCTCCTGGCGCACCGCAGTGGCTGGGTAAGCAATGACTGTCCCTGTGTTGTTGGTACTGCATTGTGCCCAGGTGCCCTCAGCCCTGGGGGCTTGGGGGCGGCCAGGGGGCCGCTGGGTAGGGCTGCGCGGCTCTCGGGGGACTGTTCCCAGCCGGCACCGCAGACCCTCTGGGCCCAGTGCAGGGGGGAGCCGAGGGCAGGGAGGATGGCACTGTGCCGAGGTCGCACAGCAGGCCAGCTGCAGGGGTGGTGGGCTGTCCTGGGCCTCTGGCCAGCCCTGCAGCCCTGCCATTTCC
The DNA here is from genome assembly GCF_036850995.1 of Saccopteryx leptura. Classification (NCBI taxonomy): domain Eukaryota; kingdom Metazoa; phylum Chordata; class Mammalia; order Chiroptera; family Emballonuridae; genus Saccopteryx; species Saccopteryx leptura. The sequence goes on along the minus strand of NC_089505.1, from coordinate 371,037,266 downwards.
GGTGGTTGGGCTGCCGGGCAGGGGCCCCTCTGGGCGGGCCTCCGGGGCGGGCGCAGAGCTTGCCTACGTGGGGGGAGCTCCAGTGCGTCACTCGGAGCTATTCTCAGTCTCTCTCCATTTATGGCTCCGGAAGCGGCTGGGGCTGAGCTGGGAGAGATCTCACCGGAGCTGCAGGAACAGCAGGGAGCGCCGACGCCACCCCCTCACTCCTCCCGGGCGCCGAGTCCTAGTTCCCCAGTTCCCCTGGAGGCTGGCCAGGGCTACCGGCAGCGAACCCCCACCCTGGCCGAGGGGGCGCCACACCTGGGGATCTGGCAGCATGGCCTGGGATCCCTGGGAGACCAGGGAGGTGGGGGGGCAGAGTACATCGCCCGGATGAAGCCCAGTGAGGCAGACAGGAGGGGCAGCGGAGACGCCAACCCTCCCGTGGGGGGGCTCCCAGCCCTCCTGGGGAGCCCTTGCTTCCTCCCACACCTGACTGCCAGGGCCTCTGAGCCGCCAAGACCTGGCTCCTCCTTATCCCTGAACCCTGAACAGCACTCAGACGGGCTGTCTCTCACCTGCAGCCTCCGACTCTCCAGCTGGGACCCTGGCCTGCGCGGCTCCCATCTGCTGGCACCTGTGGCCCTGCTGTCGTCCCTCCAGGGGCCAGCTTCCCCTGTGAGGAGAGCCTGAGGACCCCTTCCCAGTGACCCTCTTCTCCAGGCTCTGCCCCTACAGACAGGTAGAACCCAGCTGTCCCCTCCCCACTCCCCACTCCCCTGCCGGCACCCCTGCACCCAGCTCACCCTCCAGCTGTCTCCGCCATCAGGGCTCCTGGGCTGCAGGTGCCAGCACACTGGGGGGGTCAGGGTGTTGTGGCATTTCTGACCAAAAGGAGTCTCCCCGGGGCAGGACCCAGGTAGGTCTTATCTACTTAGCGTGCCCAGAGCAAGGGCCCGCACACCGTGGCTGGGCAGAAGTTCAGGAAGGAACCTTGCACACTCACAATGTGCACACATGCACCCACACACTCATAAACTGGTGCACACAGGAGGGAGGCACGTAAAAGGGAGGACGCGGCTCCCAGAAGACTGTTAATGCTGCACTGGGAGGCTGGGAAGCCTTCCTGGAGGTGGTGACATGGGACTCAGTTTGGAAAACACATAAACCCGTGCTCAGGTTTCATGCTTAGGTCGTTTTCTGTTGAACATGGGGTGGTGAGTGACGGGGTGGACAGGGCATTTCCGGTGGAGGCAATGGCGTGGTCACAGATGCAGTCCACTCCTCTTCACCACACGCTGCTGCCACTGGGCTCCTAGACACCTGAGCAGAGAGGGACCTCAACCACCATTTCGTCAGTCTGCCCCTTGCTTATGGACAATGAGAGGGCCAGAGGAGTTATGTGCTTTGCAGAAGGTAACACAGCACCTCGAGAAGTAGAAATGAAGGCAAGTGGCTGACTCCTGTCCAGTGCTCTGTGGACACTCAGACCTGGCCAGAGGCACCTGCAGAGCTGAGGGCACACTAGACCCAGACGCTCTGTGGAGCTGCCCTCAGCACCAGCCTGTCTCGTGTCCCCAGCCCCCGCACCGGAGTGTGATTCCCACCGCAATGCTGCCGTTTCCCTTCTCCCCATGTCCCAGCTTGGACCTGGGTCAGAGGGGACCGGCCTGACCCCCGGGAGTTGCAGGTGGTGCCTGAAAGAGCCTGAGGCCCTGAGCAGTGGCTGGACCTGCAGCAGCCCGGCGTCCTCTGGGGCCCACGCAGGATCGTGGGGACGAGGCGCTCGGTGCCACCCTGAGCCCCACCTTGCTCAGTGCCTGCCACGTCGGGCTCCGGAACTGTTTGTTGATCGACTGACTGACTCACCTCACAGCTGAGCAGGGCAGAGATGGTTGTTCGCACTTTACTTGTGAGGAAACTGAGGCGGGAAGGGGTGAGGTTGCTCCAGGAGCCAGCAGGCCTCTCGCCCTCCTGCCCTGGCTCTGGCTTCCCTGCGGCCGGGCTTGGACAAGCCCCCGGCCCGGTCCAGGCCTCAGTTTCCTCTTCCATGATACCTGGCGGTGTGGTGAGGGGTCCTTTGAGGACGGGCTCTCCCCGGCTCGGGCCTTCGGCTCTGAGACTCGGCTGCCTGGTCTTGGGGGATGCCTGCACCAGGGGATGAGGAGCAGCTGGCTCGGTCGCCACAGTGCCAGGATTGTCGGAAAAATACAAAACTTTCCTTGGAACTGGAGTGGAAGGCGCCGAGGCAGGAAGGAGGCAGGGGGAGGAGGCTCTGGTGTGCGGGGCCCAGACGAACAGGCTGCCTGTTCCGGAGACAGGACGCAGCACACATCCCCTGCCAACCGGAGAAGAGGAAGCAGGGAGGGGGCTCGGGAAGACAATGTTCCCGGCTCCGTGATGCCTCCCCTGGGCCTGCGGGCCAGGGCCAGCCCCCTGTCCTTGTCACCTGCTGTTTTGAGTGCCCTGTACTAATGGGTCTCCTGGACCCCCTGCCCTGCCCTCCCCTGCCCTCCCCTGCCCTGCCCTGCCCTCCCCTGCCCTCTCCTGCCCTGCCCTGCCCTCCCCTGCCCTGTCCTCCCCTGCCCTGCCCTCCCCTGCCCTGCCCTGCCCTCCCCTGCCCTCCCCTGCCCTCTCCTGCCCTGCCCTGCCCTCCCCTGCCCTGTCCTGCCCCGTCCTGCCCTGCCCTGCCCCGCCCTGCCCTGGCTCCTGGGGGTTCTCTGCCCTCCCCTGCCCCGTCCTGCCCTGCCCTGCCCCGCCCTGCCCTCCCCTCCCCTCCCCTGCCCTGCCCTCCCCTCCCCTGCCCTGCCCTGCCCTGCCCTCCCCTGCCCTGCCCCGCCCTGCCCTCCCCTCCCCTCCCCTGCCCTGCCCTGCCCCGCCCTGCCCTGCCCCGCCCTGCCCTGGCTCCTGGGGGTTCTCTGCCCTGCCCTGCCCTGCCCTGCCCTCCCCTGCCCTGCCCTGCCCCGCCCTGCCCTGCCCCGCCCTGCCCTGGCTCCTCGGGGTTCTCTGCCCAGGCTGCTCTGCTGCAGAGCGCACACCAGTCAGCTGTGGCCCAGGGGCCCTGATGGCTGCCCGCTCCGTGGCCTGGGGAAGGTCCCCTCACCTCTCAGAACCTCTGTGAAAATGGGGTGAGGACATCTTGAGAGGTGACAGGGCAGCTGGCAGTGCACCCTCTCTCCCTTTCCTGGCGTTTGTCCTCTGAACCCTCCACTGTCTCCACCTCAATCCTTCTTTCCTCCTTGGTCTTCACCGCCACCCCCCAAGTCTCAGCTCTGAGCTGCCCGCGCCCCATTGCGGTACTCTCAGGGGAGGGATGGTGGCTGGGCAGAGCCAGTGGGAGGGCCAGGTGTCCTCCCAGCTGCCCGGGCTCAGACTGCAGGTCCATCTGCCAGCTGCTCACCCACGTCCCCGGGGCCTGTGCGGCCACCTGGGCAGATGTCCCGGCCCCAGAGCTGCCTCCTGAGGCAGAAGAGGCAGACAGAGCAAGGGAGCGTCAGGAGAGCCAGAGTGGGGTCCCTGCCATACCCCCCTCCCAGTCCTCCTAGAAGTGACTCTGTGACAGGAGGCTGGGGCCAGGACTGCATGGGGCAAGAGAGTGGCCCTCAGCTTCCGGGTCACCAGCCGGGCACTGTTACCCCATTGCACAGGTGAGCCCAACATCTCCCAACAAATAACGGATGGAGAAGGGCCGGCTGGGTCCTGCATCTGTTCCCTGACCCACCGAAGACCAGCTCTGTGCCAGGCCTACTCCCGGCTCCAGCCACTCAGCGGTGAGCCCACTGGTCAACCCTGCCCTGCAGTGGCCTCAGGGGGAAGGATCAGCCTGGTCTGGGAGTAGGAGGCCAATGTCCCAGGTCCTGCAGCTCAGGGGCCCCTGGGCCTGGATGGAGGGAGGCTGTCCTCCAGGAAATGCTGGTCCAGGCGCTGGCCTGCGGTGGGCTCCCTGTGGGCGGGCACAGACCTGGCCTGGTCCCTCTCTCCCAGCTACTTCAGGTGTGGTGGCAATGGAATGAGGCCGTGTGACCTGGAATGGCCCCACAGGGTGGCCTGAGCAGTGTTCCTGTGGAGGGTGGGCACCTAGCCCACAGGCCAAGGCCGGGCAGGAAGGGGCAGGTGAGAGCGAGAGGCAGACTCCCCTACCCAACTGCCCTGGCTTCTCCGCCACAGGGACAGGGCCGTGGAGCAGCTGCTGCCTTCAGCTGGAGCGTGTGTATGCATGTGTGTGTGCGCAAGCACACACGCTCATGTGGATACATGCATGTGCACATTCAAGTGCACGCACACATGTGTGTGCATGTATGTATGTGTGCACACATGTGTGGGAGGTGGCCTGCGATCCTGCCCCTGAAAGAGCTGGTGCTCACACCGAGGTGCTAGCTGCTGACGCTGAACCCAGCCAGGAGGGAGCCGAGCAAACCCCCCGGTGGACAGAGCAGGGGGAGGCGGGAGAGCAGTGGGGCTCCCTGAGGCCATCTTGAGATGGGGGGGCAGAAAGTCAGAACCCGAGAGGGGCTTGAAAAGGGGCTGCTGGGTCTGTTGGGCCGACCCCTCCCTGTGGTCGCCCTGGCCTGGCCACCCTCCTCTGCAGCGGGGCCCGGGGGTGTGGAGTCCCCAGGCCTGCCTCCTCCTGCCCAGTCCAGCTGCCCCTCTGCTGCCCCGCCCCCACCGGCCACACCCTGCTCCGGGCGAGGCTGACAGTGGGCACGGAGGGGCGGGGCCGGAGGAGACCCCAGTCCAGGCGGGGGAGCAGCTGGCCTCTTTCCCAGAGGTGGAAGAATGGTGCCCCAGGCGCCAGTGCGGGGGTTTGCTGAGGGTTTCTGGGGAGATAATTGGGCAGCGATTACGTGTTCCCAGAGCAGGCAGAGCTGCAGCCTGTCGCCTGTCACTGCGGGTCGCCTGTCACTGCGGGCCCAGTGAGCACCGCCTCTGTGCAAGGCCTGTCTGGCTCGGCCCCAGCAGCCCCCCTCCCCTGGACTCGGGCTGGACTGGCCCTGGGGGTCACCAAGGGTCTGGGTCAAACCCAACCTAACCTTGAGATCCCCCCTCTCTGGCCCAGCTCCCCCACAAAGGTGTCACATTATCCCCACCTTCTGATCTCCTGCCTTTGCTCCCCCCTCCCCCAGCTCCTCTGGTCCCCCCCCCCCCCCAGCTTCTCCGGGCCTGGTCAACCCCTCCCTGGCCCTCTAGGACCTGGCTGGGCTCTCCCTGCCACTTCCAGGAAGCCCTGCCAGACTGCTGCTGCCTCGGGTGGCGTGGGGGAGAGGGTGGAGACCACCATGGGCCCAAGGACCACGGAGCCATGCCTGGCCCAGGCTACCCAGCCGGTCAGGGGACCCGGGTCTGAGTGCCATCCTCAGTAAACTGGGTGGATGGAGCGGCGGGCGGCTCCTGGTCACTCAGGTGCTGGCTCTGGCCCTTCCGCTGCACACGCATGTGGGTGTGCACACGTGCAGGTGAGCATGGTTCCTGCCCCACCGGCTCAGGGAGCGCCTTCCCTGACCAAGGCCCTCAGACACAGACACCAAGCTCACCTCAGACGTGGACACAGGCTCTCCGCCCCACGCGGACTCCGGGGAGGCCAGCCGCACTGGCCCCTGGTCACTCTGTCCCCACAGACACCTCACACGGGCCTCCAGCTCTGGGAACGCCTGGGCTGGGCAGCACCGGGATTCCTGAGCTGGAAGCCTCTCTGCCTGTCTCCCCCTCCCTCCTCTGCCCACCCACTCGCCTTTAATTAGAAATGCCAGGAGAGCGATTTTTGGAGAGGTTTTTTTTTGCCAGAAAGACTTTCCCATCCACAGCAGGGGAGGAAGCTCAGATTGGCTCTGGGTGGGAGGAGAGCCAGGGGGGAAGGGGCCTGGTGGGGGGAGTGGGGATTCCAGAGTGTGGGCCTCTGAGCTGTGTGCCCTTGAGTGAGCGGGGCTGGAGGAGGGGCGGGGCTGAGTGTGCTCGCAGGGGTGAGTGTGCACCAGGGGGTGAGTGTGCACGTGGGGGGATGCGTGGGGGGGTGCGTGTCTGTGGGGAGGGGGAGGTATGACTAGGGGATGAGTGTGCAGTAAGCGCGTTTGTGAGACAGGGAGAGGGGAGTGGGCAGTGGGGGCTGAGGTCTCCTGACTGGCAGTGGTTGTGCCCATGCGCCTCTGGCTGTGTGTGGGCTGTGCTGTGTGCTACCTGTGCCCAGGTAATCCGCAGGCCTAGGACCGGATCCCTTGGGATAACCGAAGGACGTCCTTCCCCTTGCCACCACTGCCTGGGAGGCGGAGGGGAGTCTCAGCTTCCGGAGCCCCATTCCTTATATGGTGCTTTCTGTTCTCTGCTGCTGCTGACTGCAGAGGGCTGCCTGCACCCTCCTCCCTCCCTCCTCCCGCCCTCCTCCCTCCTCCCTCCCTCCTCCCGCCCTCCTCCTTCCCTCGTCCCTCCTCCCTCCCCCTCCTTTCTCCCTCTACTAACCTCGTGGAAGTCTTGGAGCTTCTGACCAGGTTCCCCTTGTGGCCTGGGGGGTTCAGGGCCACAGTAGGCGGCTTAGGGCCACAGTAGGCTGCAGGACTCCTCCATGTCCTCCTACCTCCTGCCCCAAGAAGAAGCTTCCAGATTTCCCTGGGGGCACTAAATGGAGAAGTCTTGGGCCTCACCAGAGCCCTGGAAGTGGAGCACTGGGCAGTCCTGTCCAGCCATTGGACAGGTCGTCACACACATCACACCAATGCCTGAGGCCAGGCAGAACCATGGCCTGGGTACATGTTCCTCACACACAGCGCAGGAAGACCAGTCCAGGGCAGGGTTGGGCGGACGCTCCAAGCCACATCTGGAACTCACCCCTGACACTTGGGAGCGTGTGTGCGTGTGTGTGTGTGTGTGTGTGTGTGTGTGTGTCTGACCCGCGTGTACCTGAAGGCTCCTTGAAACCTTCAGCTCAGGGGAAAGGGTCTGAACATCCGGGTGCTTGTCAGGGTCATCTGTGGCTGAACATCTGCGGCTGAACTGGGCAAGGTCCCGTCGGGGCCAGGATGGGGCTCATGAGGACCCAGGAGAGCAGAATCCAGCACCAGCACAGCGCCTCCCCGCCTTCCACCTCCCAGTAAGGGGAGAGAGACGGGCAGAGGAAGCCCACCCAGAGACCCTGGGGGAGGGGCCTCCTCCTTACCCTCCGGTGGGGGCAGCCTCGCAATCAGCCCAGCCTCTGCAGGGACACCCCTGCACCTTCTGCCCAGCGCTGGCCTAGAGGGTGCTTGTTGGTCTTCAGAATATCCCCTCGGGTGTTGCGGGCTGAATGAGCCCGGGGAGGGGGTGGTGGAGCCAGCGGATTAGTCACCCGAGGCCAGCCGTGTGTGCAGGGGGTGGGTCCTCCCTCTGCGCCGAGCGCGAGTGGGCGCGCGGGCCAATGAGAGCCGGGGGCTGGCGAGGGGGCCGCCCACGGGCGCGCTGGCAGCATAAAGAGCCGGCGCCGCGGCGGCTGGTTGCAGAGCTTGGCGTCGCTGCTCCCGCTCCGCCTCCCTAAGCTGCTGCCACCGCACCGGACCCAGTGGGACCGAGTTTCCGCCGCTCCGCCGGACCCATCGCCACCGGCGCGCCCGCATCACCGCACCGCCGGACCCCGCAGACCTGCCGGCGCCAAGAGGACTTTGCAACCCTCTTCCTCCCTCCAGTCCGAGCACCGCGATCACCTGCGCGCAAATGGAGCTGGACCAGAGAACCAGCGGCGGCCTCCACGCCTATCCTGGGCCGCGAGGCGGGCCGGTCGCCAAGCCCAACGTGATCCTGCAGATCGGTAAGTGCCGCGCCGAGATGCTGGAGCACGTGCGGAGGACCCACCGGCACCTGCTGACCGAGGTATCCAAGCAGGTGGAGCGCGAGCTGAAGGGGCTGCACAGGTCGGTGGGCAAGCTGGAGAGCAACCTGGACGGCTATGTGCCCACCAGCGACTCCCAGCGCTGGAAAAAGTCCATCAAGGCCTGTCTGAGCCGCTGCCAGGAGACCATCGCCAACCTGGAGCGCTGGGTCAAGCGCGAGATGCACGTGTGGCGGGAGGTCTTCTACCGGCTGGAGAGGTGGGCGGATCGGCTCGAGTCCATGGGTGGCAAGTACCCGGTGGGCAGTGAGTCAGCCCGCCACACCGTCTCCGTGGGAGTCGGGGGTCCCGAGAGCTGCTATCAGGAGGCCGACGGCTACGACTACACAGTCAGCCCCTACGCCATCCCCCCACCCCCGGCTGCCGGGGAGCTACCGGGGCAGGAGCTGGAGGACGCCCAGGAGTACCCACCCTGGGGGCCGGGTGAGGACGGGCAGCCGAACCCCGGTGTGGACACTCAGATCTTTGAGGACCCGCATGAGTTCCTCAGCCACCTGGAGGAGTACCTGCGACAGGTGGGCGGCACCGAGGAGTACTGGCTGTCCCAGATCCAGAACCACATGAACGGGCCGGCCAAGAAGTGGTGGGAGTTCAAGCAGGGCTCGGTGAAGAACTGGGTGGAGTTCAAGAAGGAGTTCCTGCAATACAGCGAGGGCACCTTGTCCCGCGAGGCCCTGCAGCGCGAGCTGGACCTGCCGCAGAAGCAGGGCGAGCCGCTGGACCAGTTCCTCTGGCGCAAGCGGGACCTGTACCAGACGCTCTACGTGGACGCCGAGGAGGAGGAGATCATCCAGTACGTGGTGGGCACCCTGCAGCCCAAGTTCAAGCGCTTCCTGCGCCACCCGCTGCCCAAGACCCTGGAGCAGCTCATCCAGAGGGGCATGGAGGTGCAGGACGGCCTGGAGCAGGCCACCGAGCCGGCCGGCCCCCACCTCCCGGCCGAGGACGAGGCCGAGACGGAGGCCCTCACGCCGGCCCTCACCAGCGAGTCTGTGGCCAGCGACCGGACCCAGCCTGAGTAGAGGGCATCCCGGGCCCCAGCCTCCCTGCCAGGCCCCACGTGGCCTTTGCCAACCAGGACTTCCGAGGTGGACTGACTTTTGAGCTGGGCTGACCCTTTCAGGGAGGAGCCCTCGTCCTCATCCCGGTGGACACCCCCGTAGCTTCCTAGCCTGATGTGCACAGACACACATCATCCAGTTATGGACATTGTCCCCCAAACTGCAGAGGAGCCCCTCTTCCCTTCAGGGTCCTGCCCTGTCAGCCTCCCTCCGTCTGTCTTCTGGGGCCCTGGGCTGCCTGGGCTGCCAATTCTCCCCCCACCACACACACACACTCACTCACTCACTCAGGCCATGACAGGAGCCCCAGCTTCCTCATCCTGCTCCGTGCCTGGGCCTTCTGGGCACTCAGAAACCAAGTGTCCAGATGGCCCAGGCCAGCGGGCACCAAGCTCAGGGGGACACTCCAGAGCAGAAGCTGGAGACACAACCCGGGCCACGGGGACCTCAGCTTCCGGGCCGCAACCCCCTCCTGGCAGTGGCCGTGCTGGGCAGCCGGCCAGCCTCGGACAGCGCGGCTCCCGGTCCTAGAGGACCCCTGAAGCTGGGACGCGGCCCCTGCAGCAGCAGCGGACCTGGAGTTCCCTCTCCTGGCCCCTCAGGTGAGCCCTTGCGTCAGGACACGACCACCAGGGGTCGCCGTAGAGCGGGGAGGGCCCAGGGCCAATCCCTGTTCCAGGCTGGCCCACGCAGAGGGACTCAGAGACACCCCAGAAAGTTAGCTGTGGGGCTGGGGTGGGGGCGGCGTGGAGGAGAGGCCCCGGGGTCAGGGGGAGGGGGCTGGGTGGGAGGCAGGGCTGGGGGCGCATGCTGAGCCAGCTCTCACGAGGACCGTCATTTCTCCCCACCAGCAGCGTCCGTGATTCACGGCAGCCTGGGGGCGCTCCTGCCCGGCTAGGTGACTCACCCACGGCAGGTGGGGGGTCCCACGGGGCCCGAGTCCTCAAACCGGCTGAGGCAGCAGTCGGCATCCACGGAGCCAGGAGAGTGACGACAGGTAATGGAGACTCGACCCTCTCACCTGACCCTCCACTGTCCTCCCCGGGGGCGGATGAGTCCCTCCCCTAGTCCTCTGGGCAAGCGGGGAGGCAGCCCCCCAAGACCCTTGGGGTTTTGGTCCCCAGAGAGCAGCCTTGTGATGTCTCTCCGGTGGATACCGCAGCCACCCGCCCAGCCCCTGACCGTCTTGTCTTCCTTTCTTCCAGGTCTCAAGGCTCCCCGCCTCCCCGAAGCCCTTGCTGCTGTGCCTGCTCCCCTCTCCTCCCACCAGCACAGGGGGAGACTGAGGCCGGCGAGAGAGGGGGCTGCAGGGAGGAGACCCAGCGAAGAGCTGGTGCTGAAGACGGGCAGCGTGAAGGCCAGGGCCTGCCACTATGCCCGCCCCGCTGACCGCCAGTCTGCCAGCCCCCTGGCCCGCAGTGGCTGGAGCCGGGCCCTGTCCCGCCCCCGCCTAGGAGCCCCGCCCACTTTGTGGCCGTCCCCTCCTGCCAGCGCTCTCTGCAAGCCCTGGGCTGAGGCTGCAATTCCCGGGCCCTGCCCAGGGGCCCCAGGACCAGCCCCAGGACCAGCCCCAGGACAGCCCAAAGCCTTTCTCCTGGGGCTCGAGCTGGCTTTCTGCCAGGCCCTCTTGGTGTCCAGGCCCGGACGCCCGCCTCCCCGACACCAACGCTCTGGTGCTGGCCCAGCACTGGTGTCTGCAGAGCAGGTCTTGTTTGGGGGCTCCCCTTTCTGCCTGTCCACTGGGGTTTCCTGGGTTCAGGAACCAGCGTTTCCAGGTGACTCTGCCAGCCCCGCTCCAGCTGGTGCCCCGGCCGGCCCCCTCTCCAATTCTATTTTTGCACATTGCCATAACCCATACTCACAGGCCGCGGGAGGGCCTGGGTCTCCTGCCCACATGGGCCAAGCCTTGAGTGTCAGGCCAGGCTGTGGGCAGCCCTTCCACCACCTTCCCTGAAGACAGACTTTTTTTTTTTTTTTTATAAGATTTTGTTAATAAAACATTGAAACTTAGAAGCATGTGTGCTGCTGTTTCTCTGCTCACCTGGGTGCTGGGGTGGGGCTGTAGAGGGAGGCAGCTCAGGGCCACGAGCCCTCAGTGCAGGTGGAGGGGTCTCTGGAAGCTCCGGGGACCAGAGCCCACTGCCCTCCAGGGCCGCCGGTCAGGGCCGTGGAGCCTCAGGTTAGAAGGTCCTTGGGCGCTCCCCTTACAGAAGCTAGACCCCTGCAGCCGCATCCTGAGACAGGCAGCTGGTGAGGGGGCTGAGAGGTGGCCAAGCCTGTCACCTGCCCCCTTGCCTGCCAGGTGTGAGTCGGGGGGTGTGTGTCCTGGGAATCCTTACACGACCAGGGCCCAGTCCACACAGAAGCCTGCAGGCCCAGCGGACTTCTCTGGGCTCTGGGGCCCTGGGGACCTGGGGACCTGGGCACACAAGTTGCTTCCTGGGAATGGATGCTGGTGAGTCCTGGCTGCAGGATCATGAACTTGGTCTCTCTAAGCCTCAGTTTACTCATCTGCAAAATGGGGGAACCATCACTAACACAGTTCATGCATGGACTCACAAACTCCGAATGAGGGCCATCTGATGTCCTGTGGGTGGTTGGCCACCCCTGGTCTCTGAGGGGCACACCAGGCCCCCAAGGGGGAGGGACAGGTAGCCTAGCTGGAGGGGAATGCATTCTAGCCAGTGGTTAATGGGAAGCAGGACCAGTGGGAGACAGATAGAGAGAATTTGTTACAAGGAGTTGACTCACTCAATCATGGACTGATTAGTCCACTCCAAAGTCCATAGGGCTGGTGGGACCCTCTTCTTCCAGGTGACGTCTTAGCTCCGCTCGTAAAGTCTTCTTACTGGTTGAGCCAGGCCCACCCAGACCATCTCAGTGACTGCCCCTACTCAGGTCAACTGATTATGAGCACAAATCACACCTGCACAAGACCTCGGTGACACCTAGATTAGGGTTTGACAGAATGCCCAGGGACAGTAGTACCCTAGCCGGGTACCATCACAGCCGTCATGGTCACGGTCACCCACCCAGTTCAGGTCCTGCTGTTACTGAGGAGTCTGGGTCCTTGGCTCCTGATATGGAAGAATTCAGAGCAGGGACACTGAGAAAAGCAAAGGCAGATTTATCGAGGCTCAGTGGAGGGCGAGAACGCTGAGAGGGCCCCAGCTTCTGAGCACTGAAAATGTGGGGCTAGGGGTTTTTTTGGGTTTATTTTTTGTGGTTTGAGAACAGAGAAGTTGCTAGGGTTAACCAGTTAGGAAGTAGGTTAACAAGCTTCTCCGTTTTGGAATACAGATGTCTGGTATACGAACACTGATGTCTGGGCATATGTACATCAGCAAAGCAAAGTACTCTGGGATTGTGCGGCACTTATTATGGGATACAGGAAAGGACTTGTCCAACCAGGTGTTGGGTTTTTCTTTCTTTTTTTTTTTAAATTTATTTATTATTATTATTTATTTATTTATTCATTTTTAGAGAGGAGAGAGAGACAGAGAGGGAGAGAGAGAGAGAGAGGAGAGAGAGACAGAGAGAGAGAAGGGGGGAGGAGCTGGAAGCATCAACTCCCATATGTGCCTTGACCAGGCAAGCCCAGGGTTTCGAACCGGCGACCTCAGCATTTCCAGGTCCACGCTTTATTCACTGCGCCACCACAGGTCAGGCGGTGTTGGGTTTTTCTCTGTGATGTGTGGTTTAGCTTTAGATTTGAAAGACACACTGAAAAGGAGTCAGGTTGGTTCATTCCCGGACTGTTGTTTTATAAGCTACCTACTGCCAACAGCCACAGTTCCGGCAGGACCTGACTGGATGCAGCAGTTTTTGGAAACATTTTACTCTACCTGTTTCACTGGCCCTGGGAAGGTGCTGCTGCTCTGCTTGGTGGGGCACCGGGCCAGGTGGGGAGGGAGGACCGTGAGGGTGGCTGTGGGGGGGCAGCCCAACTTGGGTGGGGCTGCTGTGGAGAGCTTGGCACAGGGCTGGCGGGAGGGGCCGGCTGGGACACAGAGAGCAGGCCCCCTGGGAGGCAGGAAATGAACCAGAGCTGGAGAACCACCTGCCACCAGGAAGTGTCGTCACCCTCTGTCCGTGGTGAAAGCGTCACCTCGTCCTTAATATTCTCCTGTAAGTGGTGACAGTGCTGACAGGAAAGGGAAGAGGAAATTGAAGGAGCAGGAGGCGGGCACCCCACGGGGCTGCCCGGGGGGGGGCAGGGATGTCCCCGGAGAAGAGCGCCCCCCTGCATCAAAGCCGGAGGTGGGAGCCCTTCCCTACCAGCCTGTGACTGAGGGCAAGGATGGGGAGCCTGCTCTGCGACCGTCAGGGGCTGCCTCGGAGATGAGCCCTGAGTCTTGGTGTCTCAAGGAGAGAGACCAGAGGGCAGAGCCCAGAGTCTCTGTTCTCTCTGTGCCTGTCTGTGTGTCTGTCTGTCTCTCTGTGTCTGTGTGTCTGTCTCTCCTCCTCCCCCCCCCTCTGCGGAGCACTGGGGGTAAGGGAGTGGGGGGGCGGTGAGGGCGCTTTGTGGAAATCAACGAAGGACAAAGGGGAAAGGGTTGGCCCTGGGCAGGAGTCCAAGGGTGGCTCAGGACGGCCAACCTAGCCCCTCCCCACGGAGCGCCCCGCCTCCAGACGAGGCTAAATGAGGAGGCTCCCCCCTCCCGCCCCCCAGCACCACCCAGAAGCTCTCCCACGCGCAGGCTCCCAGCTTGCGGCCTACTTGCTGGCAGCCGGTGGCACACATTAGCCGGCTTCCTCCGGGAGGGGGGCCAGGCAGCCCGGGCCCAGCCCTTGGTTCTGGGGGACCCGGAAGTGGGCCGCAGGTGCAGGGGTCCTCTGGCCCTCGGCCACGCCTGCTGTCTGTCAGGAAGGCTCAGAGCAGGATGGGGAAACTGAGGCCTGAGAGGAGCAGGGAGTCACCAGGTGAACCAAATGGCCTCCTTCACGTCTGTCAGCCTCAGGCTGAGCCTGTGGCAGGGGTCAGGCAGCAAGTGTCCCTTCCTCAGGTCCCACTTGTCATCTCTAGACCGTCCTGTCCTCTGTAGCCCTGAATGGGTGACCAGCTGCCTGGTCAACCAGCTTCCCCACCCCCTACCTTAACCTCTCCGAACAGAGCCTTACCCAGACAACCAGGGGACCCGCCCGGCCCCGGGCCACCTCAGGAGACCTGTCCGCTGGCGGCCCTGCTCTTCTGTGCGCCCACATGCCCACCCGGAGCTGCCTTCTCTGCCCGCCAGCCTGGGTGGGAGGGAGCCTGGGAAAGGCCTGCCCCCACCCCACCCCACCCCACGCCGCTGTCCTCCCCACTCAGGGGAGCCCCGTGCCTCAGGGCAGGCCAGCTAGGGGCTCCCTGTTTTTCTGTAACTGCCACAAGCAGCCACCTCAGTGCCGCCTGTGTCCTTCCCCAGCCTCACGCAGCACATCGAATGTCCAGGTGCCACCACACTGGGTCTCCTCCAGGGCAGAGGCCTGCGGTCGAGATTCCTTTCTGCACGTTTGCTTTTTCCTGGAATTTCAGATCCTCGTTTCCTGCGGTCTAGGGGATGTCACCCCCAGGCCCCCCCACCACGGTGCCTTCCTTTTAGCCACCACTCGGGGCTGCTTCCTGCTCGGTCTGTGCTGGTTCGTTTCGTGGAGCCCCCTTCCTGGAATGAAAGATTTTTAGAGAAAAGCATTGCTGACCGGACGCCTCCTGGGCCCGGCTTTCCAAGTGTCTCCTGCTTCGGGATGATGTCCAGATTCCAAGGCCGCCTCCAGAGCCCTGCCCAGCCCCGCCCCCCCGCAGGGATCGATGACACCACTCCCTCGGTCTCCTGTCCCCTCGGTCCCCTCCTCCCGTGCTGCCCACACCTCTGCCTCTTTCTCTCTCGGCCTCGTCCTGCAGGCACTGTCCTGGAATCCCTCAGAAGCAAACCTCCGTCACTCTGTCCCAAGGGTCCCTCTCCACTGCCCGGCTCTCACCAGCTGTTTCCTGTCACCCACCTCTGTCCACCATGATTTGTTAACCCAACACAGGCGTGCACCCAAGGGAAAGATTAAAAGAAGTAAAAGGAACTCGGCAAACATGAACCCCGCCTGTTTACCAAAAACATCACCTCTAGCCTTACCAGTATTAGAGGCACTGCCTGCCCAGTGACATAAGTTTAACGGCCGCGGTATCCTGACCGTGCAAAGGTAGCATAATCACTTGTTCCGAATGTCTCCGCCCTCTGACCTGCCCTCTTTGCCGGAGCCCCAGACCTGACCTCTAAGCGCAGCCCCAGAAAGGGCCAGGGGCTGTCACGTGTCCCTCCCAGAGCCCCACCCCATGTCCATGGCTGGGCCCCAAGCTGGACTGTGACGGGTGGGAGAGGAGGTGCTGCAGAGGCTTGGGGGGGCCCAGCTGGAAAGGGCAGGGTCGGGTCCAGCCACTGTCCTGTCCCTGAGTCACAGCCCCATGCAGAGCACGCCACGCTCGCACTCAGGGCGCCCACGGGAGGCAAGGCTGCTGAGTTAGAGGCTGTCCCCCAAAGACAGCGGCTACCTGAAGAGGGAGGGAGTGGACCCCTCACCCCAAGGGTAACCAATCGGCTCCGGCGAGCGATCCGACCAGGGGCCTCTGGGGCCCTCTCTGACGTCACCCTCGTCTGCCTCTGGGGGTCATGACCCTGCGCATGGTGCTTCTCCCATCGCCACCCCTCTCAGAGGGAACCACTGCTCTCTGCCCAACTCCTCATCATCCCACAAAGCCCTGCTCCCGTCGTCCCCTCCTCGGACATCTCCCTGCACACCACCCTGGCGTCACCTCTGGGGACCCTCGCCGCCCCTCCCCGTCCTGGCACCTGCCTGGTACTCCCTGAGGACAGAGACTCCCCTGCCAGCCCCGTGCCCCTATTCCTTCGGGGTGCTGGAGGCCCCCGTCCCTGGAGGCCCTGGGTTCCCTGCTCCTGCCGCTGGCTTGTCTGGCGTCTTCTGTGCCAGGAGTCTGAGTGTGAAGAAGGCTATTTTTAGCCTGTGTTATCCCCGTAATTATCTTGTCTCTGTTTTGTCCTGGTGCTTGGTTCAGTCTGTCTCTCTACACTCAGGAGAAGTAGGGATCAGGGGGACCCCACAGAACCTCCTCTGCTCACATCCCCGACGGGCTCTGTCTGTCCACTTAATAAAAGCCAGGACAGTCTTGCAGGAAGTTCTGACACCTTCCAGCCAGAGGGGCCTGGGCACGGGAGGGTGGCTGGGGGCTCCAGGCGGGGCCCCCCAATGCCCTCCCAGCCCCTGAAACGGAGCCTGGCTAGAGGAGGGGCACAGGAACCAGCCGCACAATGAGCTCTCATCAGGGAGCGTTCAGACTTGGCCTTGGGAGCAGAAGCCCTGCTTTCCCCTGGTCCCTGGAGGAAGTGGGAGCTGTGGTCCACTCAGACCCTCTGTCTCCTGGAGCCCTGTCCCGGGGGAGGGAGAAGGAGCCCCCTGTGGACACTGTGAGGAGACTTCAGCACGTGCAGGGAGCCCACGGCCACGCGGGCTTCCCCGTCGGGGACAGATGGGGCGTGGGTGCTCACAGTGCAGGCTGGGCTTCTCAGCCTGTCCTCTGCTGGGCGGAGCAGGCGTCTGCAGGAGGGAAACAGAACGAGGCTTCTCAGCCAGGCGTGGACGGGCGGGCGGTGTGCCTGAGGATCAGGGGCGAGGACCTGCCCGGGACTCTACTCTCGGGCCCCCAGACCACAGGACCTCTCCTCAGATCCACCTCGTGAGGTTGTCTGGTGCCCCCGCTCCCCTTTGTCTGCCCCGCCCCCCGGGTCCCACACAGGGGGCTCCCAGACACTTACCCAGCAAGGGGCTTTGCTTGGTCACACCTCACCCTGGCCAACCTCTCCCACTGTCTGCGGGCCGTTCATGGGCTGCCTCCTCCAGGAAGCCCCCCCCCCCCCGGCTTCCCCATGATGGTCGCTCTCATCCAGGTGAGCCTTACTTAGCGAATAAGTCAGCCTGGACACAGTGCCCGCGTCACAGCTCTGCTCCGATCGCCCGATGCTTCCTGAGGTTGTCGTTCTCTGGTGCCTCCTTGTATTTTCACTCCCCCCATCCGGGTGTTGCTATGGAAACCAGGAAGTCCCCACAGCATCCCTGATGGGCAGGTTTCAGGGGCATCTATGTCTGTGTGTCTCTGTGTTTTGGGACATGCGTGTGTGCGTGTATGTGGCAGGGCGGGCGGGAACCCCGGGGTTTCATGACTGGATCCAAAAGGTCCAGCGAGGGAGGCTTTTTTATTTTTATTTTTTATTTTATTTATTTATTTATTTATTTTTAAAATGTATTCATTTTAGAGAGGAGAGGGAGAGACAGAGAGAGAGAGAGAGAGAGAGAGAGAGAGAGAGGAGAGACGGAGAGAAGGGGGAGGAGCTGGAAGCATCAACTCCCATATGTGCCTTGACCAGGCAAGCCCAGGGTTTTGAACCGGCAACCTCAGCATTTCCAGGTCGACGTTTTATCCACTGCGCCACCACAGGCCAGGCTAGGGAGGCTTTTTTAGAAAGCACATTCCTGCCCTGGCCGGTTGGCTCAGTGGTGGAGCGTCGGCCTGGTGTGCAAGGGGTCCTGGGTTTGATTCCCGGCCAGGGCACACAAGAGAAGTGCCCATCTGCTTCTCCACCCCTCCCCCTCTCCTTCCTCTCTGTCTCTCTCTTCCCCTCCCGCAGCCAAGGCTCCATTGGAGCAAAGATGGCCCGGGCACTGGGGATGGCTCCTTGGCCTCTGCCCCAGGCGCTGGAGTGGCTCTGGTCGCAGCAGAGCGACGCCCCGGAGGGGCAGAGCATCGCCCCCTGGTGGGCGTGCTGGGTGGATCCTGGTCGGGCACATGTGGGAGTCTGTCTGGCTGTCTTTCCCCGTTTCCAGCTTCGGAAAAATACAAAAAAAAAAGAAAAAAGAAAAAAAAAAGAAAGCACATTCCAGGATCCCTACCAGGGGCAGACCCTGGTCACTGCCACCTCCCCTCTTCTCATGGGCTGTCACCACCCTGGCCCCCGTTGGCATCAGCCTGGTCATTGCTGTCCAGGAAGGCCCTGTCTCCACTGACCTGGCCGCTGTCCTTCCCCTTTCACCTCCCGTTGACCTCTGGGCAGCTGGGCACCTCTTCTCCCTCGGGCAGCTGCAGGAGCTCGCTGCGCCCTGCTGGGCCTCAGTCTCCCCAGCGGGCACGGGTCCCGGCCAGTCTCCACGCACAGTCCCTGGGGGTGAGCCCTTGCCGGCCCCCTGGTGCCCCTGGTCTCCCTGACTCTGCAGCGGAGGTCCAAGCAGCCCCTGGACCTTTGTCACATCACCTCCAGACCAGGGGGTGGGGACCAGGCGAGAGGCTCCCGTGGTGGGGGGATCACAGTAGCTTGGCGGTGGTGGCAGCCCCGGGCTCTGTGCCCGCCACTGCCATCAGTCCCCGCCTGCCTGCTGGCCTCCCGCCCACCTGGGAGCTCCGTGCCTGGAGTCCCGATGAGCTGTGTGGGTGGGCGGGGAGCCCGGGGAAGGCTGGGCGGCCTGAAGCTGCCACATTCCTGTTCCCGCCTCCCCCGCACCTCCCAGCCCAGCCAGGATGCAGGCCGGCAGGGCTTGAAGAGCCAAAGAGTAGAAGAGGCTCGTCTACAACAGAGTCTTGGGTTCCACCAGGCCAGTCTCCCAGGGCCAGGCCCCCCAGACAGGGCAGGGCCCCCCAGACAGGGCCGGGCCCCCCAGACAGGGCAGGGTCTCCCAGACAGGGCAGGGCCCTCCAGACAGGGCAGGGCCCCCCAGACAGGGCAGGGTCTCCCAGACAGGGCAGGGTCTCCCAGACAGGGCAGGGCCCCCCAGACAGGGCCGGGCCTCCCAGACAGGGCAGGGCCCCCCAGACAGGGCCGGGCCCCCCAGACAGGGCAGGGCCCCCCAGACAGGGCAGGGCCCCCCAGACAGGGCCGGGCCCCCCAGACAGGGCAGGGTCTCCCAGACAGGGCAGGGCCCTCCAGACAGGGCAGGGCCACGCCTCCGTCCATCCAGCGCCCTGAGACCCGCTTCCTTCCCCAGCTCGGCACACCTGACCGGGGACCATGCGGATCCCCCCGCCCGGAGGCTGGGACACTTTCTTCCCTGAGTAATACTGTGGATATATTCAGTAAAATAAAATAGGTTATTAAAATTCATTTCATCTCTCTCTATTTTTTATTGTGGCCACTAGAAAATTTAAGATACATTAATTCTATTTCTGTTGTTGGGTGCTGTCTGCCATGCCCCGGGGAGGTATTGGGGGTCTTCAGCTAGTCCCCCAAGTCTGTCTTTCAGTAGCGAAGGTCTTGCTGTCAACCCCAAGGGGTTTGTGGGGACTGGGAGAGCCCCTCGTGCCTCTGCAGCACCCCAGGGCCCGGGCCGGGCTGCATCAGTGTCATCTGTCCCCACGAACCCCGCAGTGACCCACTGTCCCCACAAACACCCCCGGGTGAGGATGGAGAGCCCCCACAGACACCCCCGGGTGAGGATGGAGAGCCCCCACAAACACCCCCGGGTGAGGATGGAGAGCCCCCACAGATACCCCCGGGTGAGGATGGAGAGCCCCCACAGACACCCCCGGGTGAGGATGGAGAGCCCCCACAGACACCCCCGGGTGAGGATGGAGAGCCCCCACAGACACCCCCGGGTGAGGATGGAGAGCCCCCACAGACACCCCCGGGTGAGGATGGAGAGCCCCCACAGCCCTGAAGCAGGAGCCCCTCATCCTGGGGCTGCTTTCTGCCCCCGGGTTTCTGGTGGCCTGGACGCTGGTCACTGACCACGGCCTCAGGCTGTGGCCACCCCGTTCTTCAGAGCCCTGCTACACCTCTCCGGGGCTCAGCATGGACCACTTGTGGGAGAAACTGGCAAAGGACCTTTTCGTGGGCGTCACCCCAGGTTCTTTGGGGACCAAATCCCTCACCCGTCCCCTTGCTGAGTCTGGGGTGGCCCTGAGATTCATTCACATTCTTCTCCATTCTGTCCTCGCCCTCCGCCTCTCAACCCCGAGCCCCAGCACTGGGCCGGGGCCTCGCCTGAGTCCAGCCCGTGTCCACGGGACAAAGGGACTTCTCATCTAAGCACTCTGCAAATCTGAGATCTTCTCAGCCTCAAGGTTCGAGACCTACTGGGCCTCAGGGGTTCGTCCAGATGACAGGAGCCCACGAGCCTCTTAGGGGGGCCTCTCCCAATTGCCCAGGTGGCTGCTGGCAGGGCGAAGATGTTTTAAAAACGAAGACTGGGCAGACTCCTGAGGGGAGCGACTCCCAGCTTGCTCTGGGAAGATGGTGGGTCATAAACCCGACGGAGGGGTCATCCAAGGTCCCACGTCCAGCACCTTCCTCGCACAGAGCTCCCCGTTGGGTGTTGGGTTTACTGCTAAGTTTTTAGACCTGCCCACCAGGGAGGGCACCGTCCCCAGAGACGTCCCTCCAGGGGGAGGGGAAGGCAGCCGCTGTCTTGGCCACAGCCCCAGCTGCCCTCTGGTCAGTTGTAACTTTTGAAGGTCGAGTTCTACTGAAAATGCCCTTGTCCTCAGGGGAGCTGCGGCCCCCTGGCCTCTGCACCCTTTCCCGTTCTCGGGGTCTAGGGGGGCGCGGCCTCAGGAGCGGGAGCTGAGAGGCAGGCGCCTGGGAGTCAGGGCCACGAGGAACTGTGGTTCTGAAGTGGTTCTGAAATGCCCCAGAGAGGCCGAACCCACAGAATAAACTCGGGCAAAACCACACCCCAGGGGTGGAGCTGGGGACACGTGCCCCTGAAGGTCTCCCCGGTGGTGGTCAGGAGCGCGTTGGGAGAGAAGTCCCTAAGCTAAGGCCTGGCTGGGAGCCTTCTGGGGGGCGGCAAGACCTGCTTTCGGGGCGCTGCGGCAGCCACGGTGGCACCCTGTCTGGGGACGTGTCCGGTCAGGGAGCAGGTGGCAAGCGGCACTGGGCTTTCCTGCAGCGTCCAGGCTACGGTCCTTCCGGTCCTCAGAGAACCAGACTGATGGTCATGCGCCTGGGAGTTCCCTCAACTGCCAGCTGTGGGCAGGTGCATGGAACTCTGAGGCCGGGTGACTGTTGGGGACAGGGCCAGCCAGGCAACAGCGGGGTTTTGGACTCGCTTTCTCAGGAGCCAAGTCCCCAGGGAGTGTTGGGAACAGGGCTCACTTGAAGAGGAGTCTCTCAGGAGGTATCCCCCCCACTGGCTGGCAGCTGAGCACCCCAACCCTGGGGAGCCGGTCCCAGGCTCCCAGCACTGCGCCGGTCACCTCCCACACACCGCCTGCTGCCTCCCGGACTGAGGGCTGCACTCAGGAACGGCGCCCCCCCCGCCCCCCAGGGCCCTCCCAGCGGGCACTGGAGACTTTGACCGTGGCCTTCTCCGGTCTGCCTAAAGCCCACGGGCCTCCAGATCACACTGAGAAAACTCGGCACCCTGGAGCTGGCAGGGAGCTGGGCTATCCGGGGTTAGCTGAGCCTGGCTTGACCCTCCGCCCGAAGAGCTAACTCAGCCACGCCCTCCAAGTCCCCTGCGTCTGTGACTGCTCGTCAGCGGGGCTCAGACAGTCCACTCTTTGCTGCCCTGTGTCCAGTGAGACCCCACAACCACCCGCAGAGTCTCTGAGTGACCTTGGGGCCAGCACTCCCTCCATGACCTCAGACGCCGGAGGGTTTGGTAGTCCACAACCTCCCCCAACTTGAGCCCCTCCCGGCCTGGCCAGAGCCCCTCTTTCCAGGCCCTGAGGCCTGACCCCTGCCTCCTCCTCACTCCTCAGGACCCCTCCGCAAGGCCACCAGGCCCTCTGCCCCTCAGAACCGGGCAGAGCCCCTCAGGCCAGCTCCCCCTGCCCGGAGCCTGAAAGTAGTGCTTGCTGACTTGTCTTTTTCTTATTAAAGCCTTACCTCTTTGCTTTAAAATAAGGGCTCTCCCCCTCCACCCTTTTTTTTTTTTCCTGATAAGGGCAATCCATGCTCCTTGCAGACAAGTTAGACATTTTTGAAAAGGGTACAGGGAAAAAAAAATCTGTCTTAATTTTAAATTAGAATCACGTCATGAATTTTCCTTCCCAGCAGGATCTTGAGCAATTTCCACATCATTAAATAGACTTCAAAAAACGGACTCTCCCTCTAATTTTGAACATATGTGGCTATTTTGAAGTCAGGAGGAAGCCTTGTGAATTTTTTTTATGCTTTTCTCATTTTTTTCCTGTAGATTAAATTTCCGGAAGTGGGGTTACTGGTCACCCAGTGTGCACTCCTGGGGGTCTGAGCCGAGTGTCCTCCTCTTGGGGACTGCTGTCTTTGTAACCTTTTCAATGACCTTGACGTGAGTAACGCGCTTTGTGTAGGACTTCTCTGAGCTTCTCTGAGCATCCCGGGCTCCCCTCTGAGTTGACTTAGGGCATCTCTGAGTTGTTCTCCAGGCACCCGACCTCATCTTTAGGGGGCCCTCTTCCTGCTGGCGCTGACCGCCCAGGGAACAGATGCCCCCTGACCCTGGGCTGTAAAGGGAGCCCCAGGAAGAGACGGTGGGGGTGCAGGGTTGCGAAGGGCAGTGGGGAAGGGAGGCCCCAGGCAACAGTGCAGCTTCTCAAGGGTGGGGGGTGTGGGGCAGCCGTGGGTGAGGCTGCCAGGTCCTTGGAGCTGGGGCCCGGGGGGCGGGTGACTCACTTGGTGGAGGTGGCAGGTGAGGAAGGACACAGTAGGTGGAGGGACTGAGCAGGTTGGGGACAGCATGTGGCAGGGAGCGGAGCCCATGGTCTCTCGTCTCCCAGCTACCGCCCCAGCTGACCTTTGCCTTCTCCGGCCAGAGTGTCTTCCATGGGGTGTGGTTACCTTGGGCCATCCAAATGTCACTTCCTGGGGTTCTCTGTCCCCTTCTCTGACTTTCCATTCCCTGGGGGTATTGCCTCACCTCTTCCAGGAAGCCACTCAGGCTTGTTCCCACTGTCACTGCTAACAGTCTGGCCCCACCTCAGACTTAGAATGGGTGACAATGGCATTTGGAAGATGGACAGCACCTGGGGGGGCCTTGAATGCCAACTCAAGTTAGGAGCCTCCTCCCACCCTCCTTCCTCCTTCCCTAGGTCCCACCGAGAGCCCTCGGAGCTGTGTGCCTGACCGTGGGGCCTGGTGAGGTTTGGGGCAGCCGACAGAGGAGGGGGCATGGTGTGGTCCGGCCCGCGCTGGAGCAATGTGAGTAACGCTGTCCTGGGTCCCTGTCCCAGGAGGTACTGCCCTCCATGGTAGCTGCAGCCAGCGATGGCTTCCACCATCCCTACTGGAGAGGAGGAGGTGGAGGAGGTGGAGATGGAGGAGGAGGAGGAGGAGGAGGAGGAAGTGGAGGAGGAGGAGCTGGACATTGGTGAGTGGGGCCAGCAGGGCCTCCTCGTAGCCCACTGAGCTGTCCTGGTCACGGCCCTGGTCCCTGGTGCTGAGAAGGTTCCTCCTCCGGGCCTTGGTTTCCCCACAGTTTCAAGTGTCTGCTACCGTGTGCGGTGTGGGCGGGTGTGTGGGAGGCGGGCCATAGGTCTGCCTGGCAGCGGGCTGTCGTTCACACCCTCCCCTCCGGGGTCTCCCCTGGGGCTGTCGTCCACGTCCTCCCCTCTGGGGTCTCCCCTGGGGTCTCCCCTGGGGCTGTCGTCCACGTCCTCCCCTCTGGGGTCTCCCCTCGGGGCTGTCGTCCACACCCTCCCCTCTGGGGTCTCCCCCGGGGGCTGTCGTTCACACCCT
Organism: Saccopteryx leptura; assembly: GCF_036850995.1. Lineage (NCBI taxonomy): Eukaryota > Metazoa > Chordata > Mammalia > Chiroptera > Emballonuridae > Saccopteryx > Saccopteryx leptura. Next base: position 371,013,681 of record NC_089505.1, on the reverse strand, counting down.
CCCCTCTGGGGTATCCCCTCGGGGCTGTCGTCCACACCCTCCCCTCTGGGGTCTCCCCTGGGGTCTCCCCTCGGGGCTGTCGTCCACACCCTCCCCTCTGGGGTCTCCCCTGGGGCTGTCGTTCACACCCTCCCCTCTGGGGTCTCCCCTGGGGCTGTCATTCACACCCTCCCCTCTGGGGTCTCCCCTGGGGTCTCCCCTCGGGGCTGTCATTCACACCCTCCCCTCCGGGGTCTCCCTCGGGGCTGTCATTCACACCCTCCCCTCTGGGGTCTCCCCTGGGGCTGTCGTCCACACCCTCCCCTCTGGGGTCTCCCCCGGGGCTGTCGTCCACACCTTCCCCTCCGGGGTCTCCCTCGGGGCTGTCGTCCACACCCTCCCCTCTGGGGTCTCCCCTGGGGCTGTCGTCCACACCCTCCCCTCTGGGGTCTCCCCCGGGGCTGTCGTCCACACCTTCCCCTCCGGGGTCTCCCCTGGGGTCTCCCCTGGGGCTGTCGTCCACACCCTCCCCTCTGGGGTCTTCCCTGCCACTGTGCAGGCAAGTGGGCAAACAGAGCTCCTAGGGGGGCTTCAGTAAGAGAGAGCAAGAGAGTGAGAGAGAGAGCGAGAGAGCACGCAGGCCCTGCAGCCTGACACCCCGACACGGCAGGTGAGGTGGCTGCAGAGGCCTCGCTGTTCTGCACCCCACTTCCAGCGCGATGGCAGTCACAGCTGTCCCTGTACCCACGATCTCGGGGTCCCCCACTGCCCAGGTGCACCACTTCCGTCACCCATTGCTGATCCCGCTCTGGGGCACAGACCACCCTCGAGGGTGTTAACCACACAGGCATTGTGTTACTTGTCCACAGTGCCCGGCACACAGCAGGCTCTCTGTGGACTCTCAGTGAGTGAGTGGGTGAAAGGATGGACACATGGCCCCACCTGGGGACGAACAGGTCCATGGCTCAGGTGTGGGACACAGTGGGACGTACAGGGCAAACTCCTCTTTAAAAAATATTTGTTTTTAAAGATTCTATGCATTGATCTTACAGAGACAGGAGGGCTGGGGGAGGAGAAGCATCACCTCATAGTTGTTTCACTTTAGTTGTTCACTGCTTGCTTGTCGTATGTGCTGTGACCGGGCAAGCCTGGGGTTTCGAACCAGCGACCTCAGCGTCCCAGGTCTATTCTCCATCCACTGAGCCACCACAGGCCAGGCTGGGCAGGCTCCTCTTTAAGACGCACACTGTCCGAGGCTATGGGTTGGACAGGGAGGGACGGCAACCTGTCTAAAGGCAGAGGTGGGGCCCGCCCTGGAGACAGATCGTCCCCCCTCCCTCTCCCCCTTCCCCCATCAAAGGAGCATTGGCTGTTTTCCTAAAAGTGTTAGACAGTTTGGAAACCCATACTCGCCATCATCATAAAGCTCCCGGCTTGGTTCTGTGCCCCAGGTCCATGTCGCTAACCCCAAAAGTGTCTTCTTTTGGTGTCAATCTTTGAGCCGTATTCACAAAGCCCTTCCCTACCGGGTATACAGGTATAAAACCCACAGTCGGCCAGGTGGGCTTACAGTTGTACAGTAGTTTGCAAATTCAAACATCATCACCACCTGTTATTTATTTTTGTGCAAGAAGATGGGTAGGGACCCAGGTCGATTATTTCTTGTCCCGAATGACAGCAATTCCTTTGGCAGCTCTTGCTTTCCCCTGGCTGGGTTCTGAACGCTGTCCCGGGACGCTGCTTTGGCTCGTCCCCACGCCTCTGGACTGTGTCCAGCAGCCAGCAAGGCACCTGCCCCTCACATCTGCAGAATTCCCTGGTTGTTTCCCTCCACTTTCCCCGTCAGTGCTTTGTGAAGAAAGCAGTCTGGGCCAGTGACCGGGAGCTGGGAGGTCTGGGGCTTCTCCTCGGTGCACTCAGCACAGGCTGCAGGAGGCCCACTTTGCCTCACTGCTTCTCTGCCCTGCAGACAGCCCAAGCAGGGCAGCCACGGGTGAGGCCCTGAGTGACAGCCCACCCTGGGAGAAAATGCTTGTTGCCAGAATCAGGGCCATGTCACTTCTGGAGAAGAGAGTGCTGTTGGAGGCTGTCCGCCAATGCATCCAGGAGCAGAACCAGGTGGGACACTGGGGGACATCGTGCCCATGAGGACAGGCTCGCCGGGGGCTTCCAGCAGCCTCTGCAGTCACTGAGGACCCTGGCCTTCCGGCATGCATGCGGAAGGGCTGGTGGCTGCACCATCTGGTGCTAAGAAACCGCCGTCTGTGCCCATCACCAGACATGGGCCTGGGTGTCGCATGAAGCCAGACACACCCTGCTCTGACCCCTGAGGACTTGGGGGCCCCAGAAGACCTAGGGGTGCTGGCCGACCGCTGTGCCCTGGGAAGCACCAAGTGTGAGGGGCTTCCTGGGATTGCTCAGCATGGGGACCCAGCCCAGCTCCTCCCTGAGGCCCTGCGTGTTGTTCCTGCCTCTGTCTAGTGTGAAGGGTGAGGCAGAGGCTCTCCTGGTGCCTCTACTCCACATCCCTGCTTCCGAGTCTCTGGGGGTCGGGACCCAGGGGGAGAAATCACAGCAGAGCCTGTGTGCTTACAGAGGGAGACAGGCTCTAAGCACATGCACAGTTGAACTAGGGGGCCTGGGAAACTGGGAGGGAGAGCTGTCCAGCTGGTGGGGACAGCCTGTGCAAAGGCCCTGAGGCCAATGAGACAGCAGCACAGAAGGGTGGGAGTGTTCTCAGAAGATTCCAGCGGGGCTACGTTCACAGGTTCACCAGCTAGGTTAAGGGGTTCAGCCGCTGTCCTACAGGTAGGGGGCTGCCCCAGGGTCAAGCAGAGGTGAGCGTGGCCAGAATCACACCTGGAGTGAGCCGGGCAGGGCCACGTCTGTCCTGTGGACTCGGGCGCTGACCCGCCAGCCCTGTGGAGCGCACGGGCTTGCGCACTGTGCTCTGTCTGCCCGCAGTGCATCACGAAGGAGAAGGCGTCGGATGGCAGCATGCAGGAGCTCCTGAGGACCCTCAACCTGCACCTCCAGCAGCCTTTAGAGAAGGTCAGTACTGGGCGGGGCTGTCGGGTGGCCCAGGCGGTGCGGCTGGAGAGTCTGGGGAGGCTGTGACCGCTCAGGCCCTGTCCCTCCTCTGAGGACACTCAGAGCCCATCGGAGGCCAGGCCCAGTGGCAATGGGGGCCTTGGGGGCACCGGTTCCGCTGTGCACTCCCTCAGCACAGGTGTCCTGTGCACTGGCCACCAGCCGGCCAGGCCCTGTGCTGGGCCCCAGGGATGTGCCAATGAGCAGTGGCCAGGACAGCAATGCCTGGACCCTGGCCTTCACCCTCTCGCACGGGAGACCCATGACATGGTGACGTCAGCAATGCAGTTCGAGGAATGTGCTCTATTGTGTTGCCCAGTTAGAAGCCACACATTTTTCATGAAGAGGAAATAAAGGAGAATTCCAGAAGATTCTGAATTGGCCTCCTATACCCATGTGACGTGTGGCTCCGTTCTGGGGGCCTGCCGGGGGAGGGCGGGATGTCTGCTGTGGCCAGAGGGCTCCACGCAGGCCAGGCTGCAGGCAGCACTCGGGGTGTGCCTAGGGGCCACAGCCTTGGGGGTTGGTAATTCAGGGGAGGACTGAGGCCCTAGACTTGGGGTCTGGGCACCACCTTGCCAGAGCCACAAAGCTGGGAGCCCCAGGACCAGCCTGGAAGTCGCGCAGGGTGGGTTGGGGCTATGGCATCCACCACAGGTCTCAGCCTTAGACAGTGGGCCTGGGGTGACCCTAACCCCTTCCAGCGCCCTGCCGGCCGACAGCTGCTCCATCCCCTCCAGACCTGCCTCTTCCGCGTCTACGGGCTGATGCTGCGAGAGGCCGCCAGCGAGGACCTGGTGAAGAAGCACATGGCCGACCTTCTCGAGCTGTCCCACCGGACCTCCAGCCAGCGGGCGGTGGGTTGGCCGCCTGGGCCCCCAGCCCCTGTGGTCATACAACCTCAGGGAGCAGCGGACCCCTGCCTCTCCCCCAGTGCCCCCCCTTCCCGTTCTGACTGCGGTCTCTTTAGCATCCCCGCACCTCGTCCACCAGCGTGGATCCGCAGGTGCGGGAGCTGACCCGCAGTGACCGAGGGACCTGCCTGGGCCGTCTCAGCTCCATCCTGTCTTGGCAGCCCCCCCGGGGGGGTGCATTCTCTTCAGGACAGGGGAAGGGTCCCCTGCCTGTCTTTGCAGGGCCCTCAGGAGGGGTGGGCAGGAGAGAGCAGGTCACATGAGGTTCCGGACAGGCTCACGGGGTCCTCTGGCCCACAGGGCATTGCACTGGCCACTGGCATCACGGCCTCCTCGCACATGGAGGTGGTGTGGGCCACGCTGGAGCACCTGGGCCGCACCAGGTTCCTAAGGTCCTCCTACATGCCCCCAGCCAGCCAGGAAGAAGAGGTGAGTGGGGACAGGAGGGGCCAGTAGCCTGCAGAATGTCACCTGCCTGCTCCGAGGCTGTGGGCTCACTGGAAACAAGGGGATAACCCTTGCTGGCCCACCTCCCCGAGGGGCTGGACGATGGGGTTCACACCTTCTGTTCCTGCTGTGGCCGTGCAGACTGGAGCCTCGTCCCCAGGGCCACACATGTGGGGGCCAGCACCTCCTGTGGGGCCGATGACCGGGCAGGGGGCTTGCCCTCACCTTGAGCTGTGCGGGTGGCCTGGGTCCCGTTTGCCTACCTGTGCACCCACCCCAGGGGACGTGTTGAGTGGCTCCGTTTTGCTAGCCAGCCCCTGTCCCCAGCACCACGCTGGGCAGAGCAGGTGAACTACAGAGACACTTAGAGGGGGGCCCAGCCTGGAAAAGCAGTGGTCCAGCTAGAGGGGCTGGGCAGCAGAGAGCTTTCTGCAGGAGGGGCTGGCACTGGGCCTTGACCACAGTCCCGGGCTGGTGAACAGGGCCGCACTGTCCCAGAGAGCCCGGCAGTCCCCACAGGCCCCGCTCCCACCGCCCCGTCTGCAGCAGCTGGGCCCCAACCTCCACTGGAAGTGGCTGAGCAGCACCTCCCTGCTGTGCTACGGGCAGATGGCCATGCACGCCCGGGAGCGGATCCTGCCCTGGGTGGACAACATCACCTCCAGGATGGTGTATTACTACTCGTGCAGCAACTACGTGAGCCCTGGGGAGTGAGTGTGTCCGTGGGCGCGCTGCCGGCACCTGACGGGGTGGGCCCAGGCCGCGGGGTGGGGGAACATGGACGACCAGCCGGCTCCTCCCGACCCGGCCCGTTTATGCATGGACAGGACAACATCCTAAAAACGAGCTTCCTCTCGGCGGTCCTCATGCTCATGAAAGCTCTCAAGTGGGATAGAGACACCCAGAACTACAAGTTTACTCAGATACCAGAGCTGATCCACTGTCTCCTGGTGAGTGGCTGCCCAGCAGGTGTCTGTGGGGACCCTGGCGGGGCTGGCGGCTGAGTGGGCTGGGCCAGGCTCCCCCAACGTGCTGACTCCCACTCTGCCCTCCCAGAGCGTACTGCAGAAGGAGCCCAACTTCCTGGCCAACCTTTTCCGGCAGAAGATCATACTGGTCATCGCAGGGCTCAGGTAACTCCCCTGGGGTCCAGGAATGCAGAGGGGCCAGGTCCTTCGAGTATGGAATGAGGGTCAGCGTGGGTGGGGCTGTCACCAGGGACTGAAAACAGTGCTGGGGAAGCTGAAGCGAGGGGCCACATTCTACCGGGACAGACCTTTTTCTTGTCCGAGGTTGGTTGTTAACGCTGGCACAGACATGATCCCTAAGTTTTCTCACAAATAAATATCAACAAACACGTGACAAGCGAGTGAACGAGTTGGGATGGCCCGTCCCAGCCCAGATAAGCGCTGTCTCCCTCACCAGAAGTCTTAGGCCTTCCTGTAATCCAGACCCACGACCACCTGCTCTCGCAGGCCTTTCGTTCCTGGGGCGGTGGGCTGTGTGAAGAAACCCAGAACCTTCTCTGTGTTTCTTGCAGCAGCCTGCGGCCCAGCCTCAAACCCCTGGTCAAGTCCAGGGTCCTGCAGACCTGCCTGCAGAGCCTGTACCAGCTCCCACCCACGGAGACGCAGAACAGCTGCTTACCTCCACTGGTGTCCACCCCCGACGTCAAGGTGACTGCCCGTCCCTGGGGCCGTCCTGCCTTCCCGGGTGCTAGGTCAGTTTGTCAAGCTCTCGCCACATATGCAAGTTAGGAGAACAGAGGCTGGAGCTCGTGACCCAGGTCACAAAGGTTTTCTTCTAGAAGTTTTCTAGTGTCAGGGCTCCTCAGGGGCCTGCCATCTGTACTGAGCTAGTCAAGTGGAGTAAGTCCTTCAGCTCTGTTCCCCCTTTTCAGAACTCTGCCTGCTCTGCTAGGCCCTCTGCGTTATGGAATCAGCCAGTCAGCTTCTGCTCAATGGCACGCTGAGAGTCTGCTTGGGACAGTGTTGACTCTACACTGATTTGCGGGTCATCGACATTGTGTTAGTGTCATGATCTGTGAACTCAGCATACCTCTTCTTTGTGCCCCTCAGCGATGCCTCAGTCGTCTGGGTGCCCATCTTTGGCCATGTTCTTTCCTATGTATTTCCTATTTTTTAATGATACTGCCAGTCATATTTAAAATTTTCATTCCCATTGTCCGCTGATTGCATGTGTAAGTACAATTGATTTTTGTATATCGATCTTGTACTTTCCGGCAACCTTGCTAAACTTACTTAGCTTTTTGAAGTTTCCTGTGGATTCCGTAGATTGGATACATGACTTCCGTGAAGAAAAAGGCCATTTCCTCCTCCCTGTCCAATCTGGACGCCTTCCCATCTCATTCCCGCCTCACTGCACGGCTGGAAGCCCAGGCACAGAGTCAGCCAGCAGCGGGGAGACCAGACGTCCTCATAGTGCTCCTGGGCTGAGGGGCAGCTCTTCTTCAGGCCGAGAAAGTTCCCCGTTTCTAATGTGCCGAGTGTTGATCAGGATGGACGTTGGATTTTGTCAAATGCTTTTGTTAGCGCTACAGAGATAATCGATTTTGATGTGGTTTCTATTATCACTCAGTTCAAATAGCTTTCTAATTCAGTCTTGATTTTTTTTTTTTTGACTTATGGATTATTTAGAGGTATGTTAGTTTCTAATTTTTTAATTTTTATTTATTTATTTTTTATTGTTTCAAATGAAAGGAAGGGAGATAGAGAGACAGACTCCCACATGCTACCCAGCTAGGATCCACCAGGCAACCCGTCTGGGCCATGCTTACAACTGAGCTACTTTTAGCACCTGAGGTGGAGGCTCCATGGAGCTATCCTCAGTGCCTGGGGGCCAATGAACTCAAACCAATCCAGCCACAGCTGTGGGAGGGGAAGAGAGAGAGAGAGAGAGAGAGAAGGGGGGAAGAGTAGGGGTGGAGAAGCTGATGGTGGCTTCTCTTATGTGCCCTGACTGGGAATTAGACCTGGGACATCCACACACGGGGCCAATGCTCTACCACTGAGCCAACCGGCCAGGGCTTGTTAGTTTCTAATTTAATTCCATTCTTGCCAGAGCAAATGCTTGTACAGCATTAATATTCCTTCAACGTCTCAGCCCAGAAACAGGGCCTCTGTTGCTAAACACCCTCTATACTTACAGAGAACATGTATTATGCTGTTCCCGGTGGAATACTCATAAATGTCAGTTGGGAAAAGCTGGCTGATTCAAATCTCCCACATGCTCCCCACTTCCTGTCCACTCTCCCTCAGTGGTGAAAGGGTGTGGAAACCCCTGCACAGCTGTGGACCGTCTCTGCTGCAGCTCTACCAGTGCTGCTTTGTTTACTCTGATGCTGTTAGTAGGTCCATCCATGCTTAAGATTCTAAGTCCTCTCCATGAATGGATTCCAGCACCATCTTTATTGCTGGTGCTGCTCTTTGTTCTGAAAGCTCTTTGATACTGATGTATCTGGTCCAGCTGTCTTCTGACTACTGTTAGCAGCATGGCCTCTCTCTATCCTCTTATGTTTAACCTATTTGTTTCCTTACATTCAGAGTAGTTTTGTTGTTGTTATTGTGGGAAGCATATCATTGGGTCTTGCTTTGCTACCCAATCCGACAAGCTCTGCCTTTTAACTGGGGGAGGAGGATCTCGCTCCTCGCACTCAGGTGCTTGGGGACACGCCATCTCATTGTTTGTTTCCTGTTCGTCCCATTGACTCCTTTTTTCTTCCTGCCTTCTTTTCAATTAACTGAACTTCTTTATCGCCCCATTTTATCTGCTCTTTTGGGATTAGCTAGAGCTTTGTTATTTTCCTGGCTGTTTTAGGGTTTTCAGTAGGTGTCCTTGGCTGTCACAGTGCACACCCTGGTGCGGCTATGGTACCACTTCTGACGTGGTCGAAGCGACTTGACAGACTCCGACATCTCTCCCCGTCACTGTCTGCAGTTGTCACACTTCATTTCTACATGCTTCACATACATTATTATTTTTGCTTAAAACCAGCCAGTTATCTTTTTTTCTTCTTGTACTAATTGAGAGGTGGGGAGGCAGGGACAGATTCCCACATGCACCCTGACTGGGACCTACCTGGCAAGCTCCCTACCAGGCAATGACTGCCTGTCTGGGCTGTTGCTCCATTGCTTGGCAACTAAATTATTTTAGTGCCTGAGGTGAGGCCATGGAGTCATCCTCAGTGCCCAGGACCAGCTTTGCTCAAAGCATTCACACCATGGCTGCGGGAGAAAAAGAGAGGAAGAGAGAAAGAGAGAAAGAGAGAAAGAGAGAGAGAGAGAGAGAGAGATGTGGGGAGGGTGGAGAAGCAGATGGTTGCTTCTCCTGTGCACCTGACTGGGAATCGAACCCAGGACTTCTATACAACGGGCTGATGCTCTACTGCACAACCAACCAGCCAGCGCCACCAGTTACCTTTTAATGAGATTTAAATAATAAGGGAAGTAGTGTCTCATATTCACCAACACAGTGAGCATTTCCAGAGCTCTTGTTTCTTTATGTCAGTTCATGTTCCTATTCCTGTATCAATGTTCTTTACTTTGAGGATGTCCTGTAACAGTTTATATAATTCTGTCATTTTGGCTTTTGTACATCTGTAAAGGTCTTTATTTAGCTTTGTTGATGAAAGTATTTCACTGGGTATAGAATTCTTAAGTTGACAGATTTTTTTGTTGTTTTATTATTTTAAACATGTTAGCCACTATCTTCTCACTTGCATAGTTTCATCCAAAAATTCTGCTGTCATCCTTATCTTTGCTCTTCTATGTATTCCATTCTATGCAACAGGCTCTTTTTTTTTCTTTTTCCTTTTTCAATTACGCTATGTCTTGGTGTAATTTTCTTCATGTTTTTTTTGTGCTAGGGAGTTGTTAAACTTCTTAGAACTGTGTGTTTATACTCTTCATCAATTAGGAAAAATTTTGGCCAATTTTTTGTCACCCTCAGCTGCTTCTTGGGTACTCTAAAACACATATTTTAGGCTGCCTGAAGTCCTACAGATCACTAATGTTCTGTTTTTTTATTCTTTATCTTTCTGAATTTCATTTTGGATAATTTCTCTTTTCTATCTCTTCAACTTCACAAATCAGGGGTTTTTTGGAAGTTAATTCTGCCGTTCATTCCTTCATGAATTTTTAAAATCTCATACATGGGTTTCATCTCTGGAAGTTCTGTTTGGACCCCTTTTTGTATCTTTCATGCCTTACCTTACACATTTAGTCTTTTCTCGAGCCCGTGGCCATACAGAATACAATGACAACAACTCTTTTAGTATTTTGTCCATTAACTTTATTATCTGTGTCACTTACGGGGTTAGATTGATATTTTTCTTTCGATATGGGTCATATTTTCCCGTTTCTTTGCACATCATCTGAACAGATGCCAAGCATTACACTTAAGAGTCTGTTGGGTTCTGGGTGCTTCTGTATTCTATGATGATTCTTGGACTTTGTATGGTACACACTTCATTATAAATACTCCAGTCTTTTTCAGTTCTTGCTTTTAAACTTGGTTAGTGGAATCAGAGCAGAATTTATTCCAGAGCTCAATTTGCCTCCCTACTAAGGCAAGACCCTTCTGAGTACTTTACCTCATGGCCCACAGATAATGAAGTTGCCTACAAGGGCTGGTCTGAACAGGGACTAGTCCAAGCACTCCCAAGTTCTGAGGTTTTCTTTCCAGTCCTCAAGGTGGCACTTGCGTTAGCTTCACGTGGCTGCCCCCAACACATGCACTGATCAGCACTCAGCTGAAGACTCGAGGGAGCCCCTTTGTAGATTTATTGGGTTTTCTCTATGCCATCAGTCCCCTCTTCAGGTCTCTGTCCTGTGAATTCCAGCTGCCTTGGCTCCCAGTGGCGTTCCACTGGGTGGGAGGAGAGGGCAGGATCTGCTCATCTGTGATGTGCCCGTCAGTCACCCTTTGCTCAGAGGAAAGTGGCTCTCCACCATCGCTTTGCCATGACACTTAAATAGCAACACACAATCTCGAACTTCTTTAGACATTTACTTTTATTCATCTTAGATTTTAACAATGTGTTTTCTTGCCTCTCTCCAATGGGACTGGGAGCTTCTCATGGTCAGGATCCAGTCCTGACAGGTGAGGTGTATTGTATGTGCTCGATAAACATCCACTGAAGGAGAGAGCGAATTTGTGGCCAGTGAATTGCTGTTAAAAAGATGCCAGTTGTAGTTGCTGTTCTCATTTGCATTTGCAGCGTATATTATCTCTGAACTTGAGATCTCTGATCCTTAGGTAGCCAAGGGGACAGATATGGTGCTATTATGCAGAGGAATAACCAAGACTCGTTCACTTGACCAGTATTTACCGAGTGCATGTCACAGCTGCTTCCACAATCTGCAGCACCATACAATTAATGCACTACAGTCTATTTATTTAGTAATCATTGAGTGACTCTTAGTGCCAAGCACTGTGCTGGTCTGTCATCCACCACCATGGCCAGTATGGGGCAGCAGGTCTGCGCATGGCTTCGGGCCAGAGTTCTGAATATCTGGGAACATCTGCCAAAAATATGTTCCCAGGAAGAACCAAGAGAGTGAAAAGGAAAGAACAAAACTAACCTTTGAGGTATAGAGGTATTTAAGGCCAACAAAGGACATGAGCAGCAGAAGGGACTTATGGGACATTAAAGTGGTGGGAGGGATACGTATCTAAGAACCATGTCCTATCCCACGTGGGCTAGGCCTGGGGTGGATGTTAACATTAGCCACCCTGGACCCTCAGGGAGGAGTGACCAAGCCCTCACATGGTACAGATCCCCAGGCACCTTAGTAAGGGAGGAATGAGGGTATTGGCCATAGAGGACCACAGAGCTAGCAGGCCAACCCCAGGCTATTCAACAGCAGGTGGCTGTCTGCCCTTGTAGGTGCTGTATCAGAAGACCATGCAGGCACTTAACCTGCTCCTCCAGAACTTCATCTCTGAGAACAAGAGCATGGATGAGATCTACTTCCTCCTGCAGGTGAGGGTCAGGGGGGCAGTGTGGGGTACAGAACTGAGGGCTCAAACTGCCCACCCAAATCCTGGTCCTGGATTTCCCAATGTCCACTCAGGGTGTGTCCCAGGTTGGCAGGCATGCCCCACACCCTGACTCAAGTGCCCTGGGGATGCCCACCTCTCCAAAAGGCTCTGCTGGGTATTTCAGATGAGCCACGGACCCTATGAGAAGCAGGTGGCCTGATGACCTTACCTTCCAGTGCCCCTGGGAGCAGGCACAGTCTCAGGAATGGTCTGTGGGCTCCCACACAGCCTGCAGATGCTCCTTCTTCAAACTTCCTGGCTTTACTCTGCTCCACCCAACCCACAGCTGCCACGGCCCCATGGCTACTGAGGCAAATCTAGAGTTCTGCCAAAAAACACTCTCCTGCAGAGCCGCCCATGCCCATGGCGTTCTGAGCATTCTGGAGGCACACGTGGCCCCAGACCCAGCCTCACCCTGGGGAGCTGAGCTGATGGATGGGGCAGGGAAGGGTGGAAGGTTGGTGGATCAAGACCAGCTACAGCCACCTTTCCAATCAGCCACGCCCAAGCAGCCATGCCCAGGGCCAAATCTAAGCTGGGTGGTGAGAGTGGGTCCATGAGGCTGACCACTCCCTTGGCTCTCCGCTCCTCTCCATTTAGCACACAGAGCCCTGGCTGAAGTCGGACAAGATCCATGAGCGTAGGCGGGTGGTGCAGACCATCTTCCTGCTCCTGAAGTGCGTGGTGGACTACATGAAGTTCTCTGTGAGTCTCCTGACAGCCCACCCACAGCGGGAGGGTGGCCTGGCAGGGGGGCCCAAGAGAAAGGAGGGGCAGGGAGCCCCCGAGATGCCTGCCTCTGTATGGGGCTCACCTCCAGGCTTCAGTCAGCATTTATGGGGCATCTAGACTGTCAGGTACAGTGCTGGAGACAAGACACAGGCCCTGCCTGGAGAGCCCCCAGTCCTGGGGGGGGGGTCACGATTCAATTAGGGTGGTCTAAAGAGATCTTCATGGCAACGTTGCCTGTGAACAAGACTTTAAGGAAGGAAGGGACAGGAGCCAGATGGTTAGCCAGGAGAAAGCGTTCAGCTGAGGCCCAGAGGTGAGCGTCACATGTGCACAAGACCCAGAGCAGCCAGCGCCATCATGGGGCAGGAGCCAGAGGAGGACGGCTGCTGCCAGGCTTCAGGACGTAGTGGGAGCTCTGGAACCAAGACTGTGTGGTATTGGAATAAAGACAGACAGACTGACAGGAAGAAGAGAGGGTCAAGCACCAAGTCTCTACTGTACAGTCAGTCGACTTTGAACAAAGGCAGCAAAGCTCTTAAACGGGAAAAGAAAAGCACTTTCCACAAAAGTGCTGAAACAAGCAGAGGCCCAAAGTGGGGGCTATGGAGGGTGTGTTTAAAAACCCTCAACCCGTCTCACATCACAAACCAGAACCATCACGACGGCTCACAGAACCCAAGGTAAAAGTCAAGACCATCATGTTTCTAGAAGAAAACAGAATTTCTCTACAGATTTGGGGTAGAAAAAGAATTTCTAGATAGAATGTAGAAAGCAACAAATATAAATAAAATATGCCATGGACTTCATCAAAACTAGAAACGACTGTGCACCACGAGACACGACAGACGGAATCAGGAGACGCGAGGCAGGCGGGAGGCAGCGTCTGTGGTCACGTCTAACAGAAGACGTCCGCCCAGGAGGACCAGTGGATTTCCACAATGCAATCAAAGGATAAACAGCCCAGATTTAAAACAGGCAACGGTTAAACAGGCATTTTACAAAGTCCATGAAAAAGAATGTGTTCCACATCATCTGTCATATGGTAATGCAAATTAAAGCCACAATGGGACATCACCACTTACTGCTAGAAGGCTGAAAGGAAAAAGAAAAAGAACAAAAAATTGATCACACCAAGCGTGGACAGGGATGTGGAGCCACTAGGAACGCCACACATGCTGGTGTGTGCAGAATGGGAAGACTACATGGGACAGCTTTCAGTAGTTCTCACCGAGGTGAGACCATGCAGTTCCACTCCTAGTACTCCTCTCTCAAAAAAGAGAAAACACATACATCCATAAAAAATACAATGTGTCTTAACAAAAAAACATAAACCCAACCTCCAAAGGATCAATTAATTGCCTTTCAGAACAGAATTCAATAGAGCACTCACACTGTCCAGCATACAATAAAAGCATAATTTGATGTGGTGAAGAAGCAGGAACAGTCACCCATGATTAGGACAAAAGCTAATCAATAGAAATAGACCGAGAAATGATAAGAATGATGGAACGAGGAGACAACACTTTAAGATAGCTACTATAAATATATTCAAAAATTTAAAGGAAAATATGAACACAATGAAAGAATAGACATGAAGGATCAATTGATAAATGGTAACTATAAAGAGCCAAACGGAATTTCTAGAAATTGCAAAATACACCATCTGAAACGACAAATTCACTGCACTCGTTTCACTGAAGATTAAACACTGCGGAAGAAAGTATCAGCAAACTTGAAGATGGCAATGATAGACCCTCTTCACACTAACGCATGTAGAGAAAAAAATAAAGCCCTGAAACTTGTGGATCACTATCAAGTGTAACCTGAGTCCCAGACGGGGAGGGCGAAGGATCAGGACAGAAAGAAATAGTTGAATATGGGCTGAAATTTTTCAAATTTTAGATGAAAATATAAATGCACAGCTCCAAGAATATTAATGAACAAGACACTGAGCACAGGAATGGACTGAGAGCTGCAGAGCTGGGAGGGACAGTGGACACGATACCGAGAAGCCGGGCTCGACTTTGCTCACTGCCCACCCTCCCCAGGAGGCGGCCACGCCCTCCATGCTGGGCCACCAGATAGGCCTGCTGATGCTGCTGTGGCAAGACCAGGACGAGGTCACTCAGAGCCACTCCCGCCAGAGCGTCTACCTTCTCCTGCAGCTCATGGTCCAGCAGAAGGGTGAGCTGTGAGCAGGGCGGCGGCAGGAGAGGCTGGTGGAGCCGGTGTCTCGATTCCTTCTGGGGAGCTGAACAGGTTCCTCGGCTCTGTGGGCCTCAGCTGTGGGCTGGAGTGGGGGGTGTCACAGGCATTGCAGGCTTCCTGAGTGAGGGTCCCACACAGGGAACATGATGGAGTTCGTGCATTTGAATAAAATGAAGAATTTTGAAGTAAGGGCCAGCAGCAAATCGGAGATGAAGTTCTACTATTTGGTGAAGGTGGGATCTGTAAGAGCTGGGGGTGGGAGGGGACCGATGCCTGGCCGTGCTCCCAGAAGACCCCTAACTGCCCAAGAGTGTGGGGTCTTATTTGGTCCACCCACCTTCCCTGACCATTCTACAGCTGAGCCAATGGAGGCCTCACACAACCTGCGCAGGGAGCAGGGGAGCAGGGGAGGTAGAGCCAGGGCCCTGATGTTCGTTCCGGGGAGTCTCTCTCTCCTTACAGTCCTGCCCGCCCACCTCCAATGCAGAGGTGGGACTGGGTCCACTGGGAACTGCAGATCCTGAGGACTCACTGATATTTCCAGAACCTCCCTTCTCGACACCCTCTCTCCTCCTGAGCTCTCCTTTGCAGCTCCTCACTAGGTGACAACGTGTTCTGGTTTGTCAGGACGGCCCTGGTCCTAGCACTTCCCCTCCGTCCCGGGCAAGCGGAATGGCTGGCCTCCCCTTCCTCCGCCCACCCTCCCCATGTGTGTTCCTCTTGGGCTCGGCCCTCCCCTCACGTTGGACTGGGGGTTGAGGGTCTGAGTTTGCAGCCAAGCTCTGCACCTGGCTGGCTGAGTGGCCTTGGACAGGTCAGTCAGCCTCTCTGTGCCTGTGTCCCCATTTCCCCAGCGAGGGGTCCCTGAGACGGACACCCAGCCCACTCTCAGAGCAGGCTGCGATAGGAACGGTGACCCTCAGAGCAGACGGACGTCCCCTGGGAGTCCTTCCCCTGGGAGGTTTATAAGCCTCTTGCCGCGGGTGGGTCCCTCAGAAACAGAGCGGGGGAGAGGAAGTCCAGCGGTGGGTGGGTCCCTCAGAACAGAGCAGGGGAGAGGAAGTCTGGCGCAGCCAGGCAGAGTTCTCAGGAGCAGGAGTGAGGGGAGAAGACTGGGCAAGGGGGAGCTGGACAGGCGGCGTCTCAGCCCGACCGTGGGCAAACCGCACTCACGGGGAGCTGGTCCCACCCTGGGCTTTTGTTCCGAGTCAGTCACTGGCTGTGGGCTGCAGGTTGTGAAGGGGGAGCCAGACCTGGGTAACGTGCTCCCATCATCCCTGGAGCAATTCTCCAGAGCAGGGGGGCCTGGGAGCCAGCAGCAGCTACACTTCTAGCCGCCGGGCGGTGGCCTGTGGCCTGCGGAGGTAAGCGGGGCAGGGCACCGCGGCCTGGTAGTGCAGGGGTCCCTACAAGGCTGTGCGCCTTGTATTAGTTCTGCTCTGGGTCGGAGCAGAGTCTCCCGGTCCTGTCTCCAAGCACTCCAGTGGGAGAGCCTGGTGGCTGCTGACCAGGGGCCCCCGCGGCCGCTCAGCCCAGGCCCTCTGGCGCAGGCCCTGAACGACAGCCTGACCGTGGCGCAGCACACGGAGCTCATCCTCACGCTTCTGCACGGGCTCTGCAGCCACAACTGCCTACACTGCGACCTGGCCTCGCAGCTCCTCCTGATTGTCTTTGAGGACTGCAGCATCAGGCTGGAGCAGGTGGGTCCTGGCTGCCAGGCCTGCTGGTACAGCCCCCCTCCCGGGCCATGTGCCGTGTGCCTCCTGGCAGACACCGGACCTACCGTGGAAGGCACAGGGTTGAGGGGAGCAGATGGCCACAGGGCCAGGGCTGCCCGTGTGTGTGTGTGAGTGTGTGCAGACCACACCACTTCACGGAGAGCCCCCCAAGCCCCGGAAGGCAGTGGGCATTGCTCCCAGCCATCAGCAGTGGACAGCCCTAACTGCTAGCAGGGCTAAGGCTCAGAGATGCCACAGGGTCCCTATTTCAACGGCCTGTCTGGCTGGTCCCCTCCAGGTCCCTGCCTCGTTCACAGTCTTGTTCAGCAGGAGAGAGAGAAACCGGCCCCACCTGGGATTTAACTACCCTCGACCTGGCTTGGCCAGGCTATTTCCACGCCCACAAGGAGGCTACACGTTTCCCAGGGGCTGCTGTGTCCGGTCCATGCCCCTGGCTCCTCAGGGTTGACTCCCACTTCCAGCAGCTGTGACGTACCAGCTGCTCCCAGTCCTCGGGGTTGACTCCCACTTCCAGCAGCTGTGACGTACCAGCTGCTCCCAGTCCTTGGGGTTGACTCCCACTTCCAGCAGCTGTGACGTGTCAGCCGCTCTCAGTCCTTGGGGTTGACTCCCACTTCCAGCAGCTGTGACGTACCAGCTGCTCCCAGTCCTCGGGGTTGACTCCCACTTCCAGCAGCTGTGACGTGTCAGCCACTCCCAGTCCTCGAGGTTGACTCCCACTTCCAGCAGCTGTGACGTACCAGCTGCTCCCAGTCCTTGGGGTTGACTCCCACTTCCAGCAGCTGTGACGTGTCAGCTGCTCCCAGCCACTGTCCCCACTGGGCCACGTGTGTGTTCAGACACCATTTCACGCTGCGGGGATCCCGAAGGAGTCAGGCGGCAAAGACGCCCGCGTGAAGGAGGCAGAGCTCGGCCGCGCTGGAGGGGCCGCTCTGAGACCCTCCCCTGCCCCCGCACCGGAGGGGCTGCTCTGAGACCCTCCCCTGCCCCCGCACCGGAGGGGCCGCTCTGAGACCCTCCCCTGCCCCCCCGAGCAGGTGGCCGAGGTTCTACAGAGCCTGTTCCAGGAGATGCCCGGCATCACCTTCAAGAACACCCTGCAGGCCTTGATGAAGGTGGTGATGGTGCTGGGGACCCAGCACACCCAGGAGACGGTCGAGGTGATGCTGTCCCTGTGCCACTCCTCAGAGAGGTAGGTCAACCTGCACGCATGACCCAAGGGGAACACCTGGCCATCACCCAGGGTCTGCCTCCCAGTCCCTGGTCACTGTCTGGACAGACTCTCTTCCTGGGAAAATGGAAGTGCACACAAGTTTCAGCCCAAATGAAGCCCCCCTCTAAATTCTAGAAGCAGAGGTTCCCTGGGGTGTTGGGGTGAAGGAGCAAACTGGCCCCCAAAGAGCTCCTGATGGCTGCCCCGGGCCCACACGGTCCCAGTGCCCCTCTTGGCTGTGGGGCTTCCAAGCCGCGGCCCACAGGCTGCAGACTGAGGACCAGCAGCCACAGCACAGAGCACGTTGCACACAGGCCCTCAGCTACCCCGCCCTGCCGGGTCAGAGGGCTTCCCAACCAGCCTGCGTGCTGTGTGTGCACTGTCAGGTTGAAGAGGGGCCTCTGGGAGCGTCTCAGGGGGCACTGCCTGCCCTGGGGCCACGGGGTGTTCTCAGGGTTACAGACCCTTGAGCGCCTCTCAGGGGGCACTGCCTGCCCTGGGGCCACGGGGTGTTCTCAGGTTTACAGACCCTTGAGCGCCTCTCAGGGGGCACTGCCTGCCCTGGGGCCACGGGGTGTTCTCAGGCTTACAGACCCTTGAGCGCCTCTCAGGGGGCACTGCCTGCCCTGGGGCCACGGGGTGTTCCCAGGGTTACAGACCCTTGAGCGCCTCTCAGGGGGCACTGCCTGCCCTGGGGCCACGGGGTGTTCCCAGGTTTACAGACCCTTGAGCGCCTCTCAGGGGGCACTGCCTGCCCTGGGGCCACGGGGTGTTCTCAGGGTTACAGACCCTTGAGCGCCTCTCAGGGGGCACTGCCTGCCCTGGGGCCACGGGGTGTTCTCAGGTTTACAGACCCTTGAGCGCCTCTCAGGCCACCCAAGAGGTGAGCCCTGCCTGCTGGAGCTGGAGCCCACTTTCCGAGTGAGGAGACAGCCTGGGGAGTGATTGATCTGCTTGAGGTCTCACGGGTGTGAGAGGGAGCGAGGCCCATGTCAGGGGAAGCTAGCCTACGCTCAGAGCTTCGAGCAGGGGCCCAGCCCCGCTGGTCAGCAGAATACGGCCTCTTAGACAACCCCCACCCCCGGCAGATGGAGGGGCTCACTGTTCCTGAGGGGCCTGGCCACCTCCCTTTAACATCTGCTTTCCCGGGGGTCGTGTTCTGCCAGCCCCTCTGCCCCGTGTGGCAGCGGCCGGGGGACTGGACGCCCTGCCTCTCCAGGCAGATCACGCCGCTGTGGAAGGCCCTGGCCACCTCCCTTTAACATCTGCTTTCCCGGGGGTCGTGTTCTGCCAGTCCCTCTGCCCCGTGTGGCAGCGGCCGGGGGACTGGACGCCCTGCCTCTCCAGGCAGGTCACACCGCTGTGGAAGGCCCTGGCCACCTCCCTTTAACATCCTGCTTTCCCGGGGGTCGTGTACTGCCAGCCCCTCTGCCCCGTGTGGCAGCGGCCGGGGGACTGGACGCCCTGCCTCTCCAGGCAGGTCACGCCGCTGTGGAAGGCCCTGGCCACCTCCCTTTAACATCCTGCTTTCCCGGGGGTCGTGTACTGCCAGCCCCTCTGCCCCGTGTGGCAGCGGCCGGGGGACTGGACGCCCTGCCTCTCCAGGCAGATCACGCCGCTGTGGAAGGCCCTGGCCACCAACAGCCCGCTGGCCCGCAGGGTCCTCACCCTGCTGTACATGAAGATGCACCTGCGGCCGCCCCAGCTGCTCGCCAGACTCTCGGAGCAGGCGGAGATGGTGTCCGTGCTGGTGCGCAGCCCACGCCCGCCCACGTCCCCACCCTGCCCTGCTGCCACCGCCTGGAGGGTGCCGGGGGCACCTGGCTGAGGAGCTCCCCACAGGGAGCCAAGGGCTCTTGATGCTACGTCCCGGGGTGGGGCTAGAGCCACTGGGACTTCTCTGGCCCAGCCAGGTGTAGGCAGTGGGGCCTGGGCACAGGGCAGCCCCATGGGTGCTGCTCCCAGCTCCTCTGCCCACTGGTGCCAGGCCCCATGAGGGGCCCAAGTGTGGTGCCCTGCCACGGCCCTGCTCTGTCATCTGCTGCAGGCCCTGGGCACTATTTATGAACTCCTCTACATGCAAGAGTACAAAGCCACAGTGCTCTGGGCCTTTGCGGGCATCCTCCTGGGGCTCCTCACGCAGCTGCACTACCTGTTTGAGCTGGGCATGGTTGAGGGCATCGCAGACTACCAGGAGGACATCCTGGAGGCAAAGCCCCTGAGCCCCTGCAGGTGAGCTGCGTGACGGGCCTCGGTGCCCAGCTCCTCTCCTGAGTGGACCCCAGCCCACACGATCTGGTTCCTCCCAAGAACACCTGGTGACCCGAGGGCTGGGGACCGGAAAGGAATAAACTCTGGCCCCATCTGGGGGCCTGCAGTTCAAGGTGGGGAGCAGGTGACGGGGCAGTCAGGAGTGAGGATCCTGAGAAAAGGAGAAGCTCAGAAGGTGACATCTGACCAGGCCCAGATGGGAGAAGGCAGGCTGGGGAAGCCGGTGCCACCTTCCACTCCAGGTGGAGAACTGAGCTCCTCACCCCGCCTTACCTCCTCAAAACACCCCACTTGCCCCTAGGACATGCCTGGAGGCCCTGAAAGGTCTCTTCTGGACCACCAACTACTGGGAGGTGTTTGCCCACCTCAAGCTGCTGAGGGGCTGGGAGCTCCTTGAGCAACGAGAAACCTATGCAGAGGGAGTGACCCTCCTGGCTAGGTAAGCTCTAAGCCTAGGAGGGGCCTGGTCCCAGACTGCACCCCACACTGGGACCCTTCCCTTCAGACTCGGACCCCTGGTCCAGGAGGGGCCTGGTCCCAGACTGCACCCCACACTGGGACCTTCCCTTCAGACTCGGACCCCTGGGCCACCATTCTGTGTGATCAAGGTCTGTGGGAAGAAGAGGGTCCCCCCAGCCAAGGATGGAGCCCTCAGGGCTCCCATGTTGGCCTCTTCCGTCCGACAGGGCCATGGGTCACTATGACTGTGAGGTCAAGGCCGTCCTGGGGCAGGCGGTCATCTCCCTGCAGAGCTCTGAGGAGCGAGACAACGTCGTGGCCATCCTCATCATCACAGAGGTCAGCCCCTGTTCTGCTCCTCACCAGTGCCTCCTGACCCTTAGGAAGACGGCCACAGAGCTGGACTTCCATGCTACCCTCCAGTATAAAGGCATCCTGACTTGCGCCTGGTACATCAGGCCACCTTACTGTCCGAAAGGGCTTCCTCGCAGCTCACCCCACGCTCTCAGGCTGCGCGACAGGCCCAGTTCCCCTGGCAGCCGTCCTTCCCGGGTGGGCTGACTGTACCAACCGCACTCAGTTTCTCCACAGTCGAGAGCTCACCCAGTACATGTCCCGGGAAACCATGAGCAACTTCCTGAGCCTGGGCCTGAAACACCCGAACCGGCTGGTGCGGGCCACGAGCCTGACAGGCCTCAGCAGGATGCTGATGTGCCCGAAGAAGGTGAGCGGAGAGGAGGTGCCCCCTCCTGTCCCAGGGAGGCTTTCTGGAGGAGGGGGCATCTGGGAGATTGCCTCCGTGACAGGTGCGACCGGAAGGGGTGGGTGGGGAAGTCAGGACAGGGACGCGAGAGGGTCGAGGTCTTCGGGGGACCCCGCTGCCTGGTACACAGGGCTGGGGGTCCTATAGCCCCTGAGCTGGAGGGAGCTTTGAGGCCAACGGCTGTGGTCTCCTTTCCTGGCAGGAGTCCCTTACCTGTCAGCCCACCTGCCACGGCTCGGGCTCCACCCAGTACACGGAAGACTCCGACATCGCTGGGTGGGGGTGTCTCCCAGGACACGTCCGTGCCCTGGGGCTGGGCTCCCCTGTCGAGCCCGAAGGGGAGGCAGCTGGTGGGCAGGGAAGGCAGGCAGCCTCGGCCCCCGGAGGTGCAGGGGGCGCCCGCGAAGGGCATTTCGGGTGAAGCAGGGCAGGCCATGCGGTGGGGGGGCTGTCTCTCCGCAGGTGGTCCTGCTCCGGAACCTACTGGCCAGGCTGCTGGACGGCTTTCAAAAGGCGGAGCCCAAGGACCTCGTGGGCCTGATGGAGATCATGGGCGACATCCTGCACCAGCTGGGCTGGAAGGGTGTCGGCGCCTCCAGCCTCAAGATCGCGGAGCACCTGCTGCCGCTGTTCGAGGATGTGAGAGACCCTGCGCGCCTGCGCGGCAACTCCCAGCCCGCCAATCAGAGCAACAGAAGCTGCTTTGCCTCCGCCCCCACCCCCCCCCTCCACCCCAACCCCGGGATTGTGGGTCCAGTCCCACTGGAGGAAGAGCCGGGCGGAAACCTGGCCCCTGGGGAGGAAGGTTCCCTGAGGGCTCTGGGCTGCCTCGGAAATAACCGGTTTCAAACCACTCCTCACGAGGATGTGACCTGGTCCCTGGTGGGTGGTGGGTGGTGGCTGGGGTCGGCGAGAGTGCAGGGCGGCGGTTTGTCTTTAGAAAGGCCTGCGGGGCAGCCACATGGCAAAATGGGTGGGTGACAGTAAGAGGGAGGTGGGGTGGAGGTTGGGTAAATGCTTTAAGGGGTTTTGAGTAAATTAGGCGAGGTGAGGGCGGAGAGAAGCTTACACCAAGGCGGGCAGACAGGCTGCGAGGGGGACCTCAGGGACTGCTGGCTCCTGCGGGGATGGGGAGCAGGAGCGGTCTGGTGAGTCCCAATTGGGGTGCGGCGGGTGGGAGATGGGTGCTGCGATTCCTGGAGGTGATCAAGACAGAGGTGGAGCCAGGTGAGGAGCAGATGGTGCCGCCCTTCTGGAAGGAGCCTTGGAGACCGCCAGGGCTGGTGGCCCCATAAGGCTGCGGCGGCCCTCGAGGGGAGAGGACAGCCACACTCAGTGTTCACCACGCTTCAAGGACATAGGCGCTGTGGTTGTTGGCCCCTTTTTCCAAAGCTGGAAGTGAGTCAGACAGAGAAGGAGCCGTGTCCAGGGTCACAGAAAGTGACAGATGTGGCACCAGGGTCCTGAGCTCTAACCCCCGTTCTAGCCGGCCCAGGAGTGGAGGTGTGGCTACCGTTGGTCTGAGTCCTCCAGGGAAACAGCAGAGGAGAGAAGCCAGGATCCAGTCCTGGAGAGGGCCGAAGCCCTTAGAGGGGTGGTGAGGGGAGCAGGCACAACCAGGGGAGAAGGCAGCCCTGGCTGAGGTGACAGGCTGTGGTGTCAGGCGTTGGGGGTACGATCTGGACAACAGGGTCAGTGGGGCGGCGAGGTGAAGTCTCCTGGCCCCGAGCTGAAAAGGGGTGTATGTGAGAGCAAGCACTGGCATGGCAGTCACTGGGCCAGAAAGCAAGGGGCGAGAGGGTGTGGCGGCTGGCAGGGCCTGTGGCTAGCGCAGGGGCAGCTGTGTTGGGGCTGTGGTGGCTGGCAGGGCCTGTGGCCAGTGCAGGGGCAGCTGTGTTGGGGCTGTGGCGGCTGGCAGGGCCTGTGGCTAGCGCAGGGGCAGCTGTGTTGGGGCTGCGGGCTTCATCTTGCCGCTTGGCTGAGAGGGAGGCCTGTTCATTTGCGGTAGGAGCAGGAAGATGTGCGTGGGAGAGCCATCACCCTGTATGGAGATGTCATCAACAGCGGTGGCAAGCGGTGGCAGGAGGCGCTCAAGAACCACGCCTTCCAGGCCCTGGTGCCGCTGCTCTTCCATCTGGCCGACTCCTGCCCTGAGGTGGTCATGGTGAGTGGCCTGCCCGTGCCTCTAGCTGGGCAGCATCCTCCAGACAGCCCAGGGGTGGCCTGGGGAGCGGGCCGGGGAGGAGCCACCTGCTTGGGGGTCATTCAGACAGCTCAGGAGAACTCAGTGTCAGTAAGTGGAGGCCTGGGCAGTGCTGCCATCTGGAGAGGCTGCGCAGCCAGACAGGGAGGGCTGGGCCTCGCCCCGCACGCAGACATGCCGTGCTGGTGGGGACCAGGCGAAGACACACCCAGGGTGGTGGCTTCCTGGGCTCCACCCATCTCCAGGTTCTTCTTCACCCCATCCAGGACCCTGTGACCCCCCCCCCACACACACACACAAATATAGAGTAGCCTCGGCGCTCGGGGCTGGGGTGCCCGGCATGCCTTGCTCCAGGGCGCCCTCCCCAGGGAGAGGTGCAGTGTTTCATTCCCACAAGGGTCGATGGGCAGCCCTGTTGCTACCAGCCGCCTCATAGGCATTTGTAAAGGTGCTTCCGCTCTGCTGGAACACCCCGTCCAAGTGCCCTATCCTGTGGGAAGCCTTCCCGGAAGGGCAGGTGGCAATGGGGAGGGTGGTGACTCCTCTCTCTCTCTCTCTCTCTCTCTCTCTCTCTCTTTCTCTCGGCACCTGCAGAAGACCAAGTTCACCTTCCTGCGCTGTGCCATCTTGCTCCAGTGGGAATTTCGGAAGCAGCTGTTCGGCAAGTTGGCGTGGGGCCGTGGCCTGGGTGCCGAGAATGACATTTTTCTGTACATGGTGAGAGGCTGGCGCTCTTCCAGAGGAGGTGGAGACGGGCCGTATGCAGTCAGGGTCCTCCGGAACACCCGGGTGGGGGTGGGACGGTGCAGGACCCCTTGGTGACATCTGCCGTGGCCCTGCAGGGATGATTGTCTGTTCTGTGTCCCTGAGGAGACATGTCCCTCAGCAGTGGGCTCGGGGCCTTCCAGGCAGGCCGTGTGGAAGACCACCCCCACCGTGCACCTGGGCTGGGGAGCCTTGCTTGCAGCTCGGCTTGTCTTGAGGGGCTGGGTGCCCACTGATGTCCCCGTGCAGACCTGGGGAGGGCCCTTAAGTTCCTGGAACCCCAAGTAGCTGAACCTCCACCCCACAGACATTCCTGGGCCTGCGTCTGCGCTGAGAAGTATGTGAGTGGACGGGGTGGGGAGAGCAGGACACGTCGCTGCTCTGTTTTCTGGCAGCCGATTCATTTCAGCCGTAAGAGTGAAAAAGCAAGCTGACCCTCTCTGCCCGGCCGCTGGGCTCCCCTGCTTGCTGGTCTCGGCCAGTACGCCTGGTCCGTAGAGCTCAGGTCTCTGCAGGGGGGCTGGTGTTTTGCGGGGATCCCTGCCAAGTCTGGGAGCACACAGAGGGTCCTTGAGTCGTGGGGAGGGTGTTCTCAAAGGCACCCCAGGAGAGAGGCTGGTTTCTCAGGAATCATGAGAGCTGATCTCCACGTGGGTCCCACTTTCCCGCGGGTCAGGAGCCAGCCAGGGCACCTGCTCAGACCTTCCTCGGATGCACGTGGGTCCTCTGTCACTAGCGTAGCACTCTGCATGAATTAGGAATTCCTCGTGCGCCCTGGGTGTGGCTCCTTGGCCAGTGTTTGGTGTTGCAGTTATTTTGTCCTGTTTGTGACTTGTCCCTTTACTTTGCTGATGGTGTCTTTGGCTGTGCGGAAGCTTTGGGGTTTAATGTAGCCAAATGTATTGCTTTCCCAAGGTTTGTGCTTTGGGGTCTGACGAAGAAACGCTTCCTGAGGAGCTGGACCCGCAGAGGTGGGATGGGGGTTGGTGGTTGGACCTTTTGGGCTCCCTGTCCGTGGAAATGGAACGCTGGTGACCTGTATACGGGTGGCACTTCAGGGAATCCAGCTGTCACGGGGTTGATGGTGATGCTTCGTTTGGCGCTGACTGTGCCCATGCCTGTGACTGTGATGTTATGTACCGTCCACGTGACCTGAGCCGGGAAGGGTTGCTGTGAGGAGTCACTGCAGCGGGATTCGAGTGGCAGGGGTAGGCCACTAGGAAGCGGAGAGAACTCTGGAGGGTGTGGGGACAGCAGGAACGACATGTGTCTGTGCTGCAACAGCACGTGAAGATGCAACGCGCTGTCCTGTGACTTACTGTCACCGCCACCTGAGGGCTGAGACGGCGCCCAGAGCCTCCCTCCCCGAGCTGACAGCCAGGCCCTCTGAGAACAGGGCCCCAACTTGCTCAGCAGAAGAGACATCCTTGTGGAACAGAAATTGCTGGAAATAAGCCCCTCCCCAAGATGCCAGAAGGAGTGGCTCACAGGGAGGTGTTGCAGGAGACTCCTCTGTAAAACTGTCCTGGGGGGTGTCCCGGGGAACAGCTGCAGGGGCGGGGTGCTGCCGAAGCCAGATGTGTGGCAGTGTCCTGGTGCCAGGGAGACCACTGTGCTGACGCTGCAGACCCCACAAGCGCCATGGTACCTGCGGAGCGGGCATTCGGAACCTGGAGGCAGAAGCCCTTTCCTCCTGAAAGGTCTCTCCATTGCTGTCCCTAACGATGCTTCCAGGCCAGCTGGCAAAGGAAGATGCTCAAAGGCCCAGATCAGTGTCACAGACCAGGAACATACCTGAGAGGCAACGCCCCCTCCCCCCCAAACACACCCCTCAGCAGTGGGCACAGAGACCTCCACATTCTCTGTGTGTGACCTCGTTCTGTTGTCTGTGAGATATCGCCCATCAATCCAACTTTCATGTTTCCCCTGTTTCATCTCTCGAGGCTGCATCTGGGGTTATGGCTTCAGATTCATCTCCCTGTTCACTAATTCTATCTTCATCCAACTCTAATTTGCTCTTGAAACACCCGCCGACCTTTCCCTGTTGAAGGCGATCGTTTTCATTTGGTTTCTCTCCAGACCTGCTGCTGTCCCTCCTAGTGTCGTGTTCTCTTTTGACCTGTTCCCATTGTCCACACACGTGAGCAGTGAAACCCTTTGTCATCGCCACCGGGGGGCTCGCCTGTCTGGAACTCCTGAGGATCGCTCCTGTGTTGTTGGTGTTTTCTGATTTTTGGATTATGGGGATTTCTCTGTGTTTGTCTACACTAACTTCTTGGCTTTGAGGTCCCACAGGACGTGGGCAGTGAAACTCCAACTCCGGGTCCTTGCTTGCCTGGCCCTGGGTCATGGTCAGCACACCTGAAGAGATGTTTCTGTTCTCTTGCTCCTGTGGCCTCTTTCTGCCTGCCCTTGGCGTCTTTTGAGTCTAGGGTTTTGTTGGGCGGATAAAATGTATTATGCTCACTTTGTTAAAGATAACACGAGGAGGCAGTCGCCCAGGTGATATTAATGTGTGTTGGGGTGGGCTAGGGGCAAGCAGAATCCTTGTAGCCTTGGTTTTGGGATTAAGCCTGTCCCACCCTTTTTGGTGTGAGGTGGTACAATCCTATCATGCCTCAGAGAAGTGACTTTGTATTAGAGACTTCCCTGTTTTGTATATTGGATTAGAGGTTGTGAAGCTACAATATAAAGTGGGGGCAGAACAGAGTTTAGATTCTTGGTTCCTGAGGTTAGCATGAGAGAGCGGAGAGAGTAGAGCCAGCAGCTAAAGGAGGCCATGTGCAGGAGGCCAGGAGAAGCAGCCAAGATGGTGGAGTGCTGAGTGAGATGCCAGTTTGTGTAGAGTTTGTATCTGGGATAAGGAAGGAGATGGGGAACTGAGGAGAAGAAGGCTGGTGAGCTAGAAACCTTTGATTCTAGGAAACTCGGATAAGTCAGTGGCTTTGTGAGCACTGAGTGTGACTGGGTTTTGGAGCCCAGTGTATGTTTTTACTTGCCCGCCGGGTGCAAGGTAGGATTAAAGGCTATGGCCCATCAGTTTTTGGCTCCGCTGTTTCTTTACCGACTGTCCGAATCCAATGCGAACCTGCATAGGCCAGAAGGCTGCTGTGATAGTGGCCCTGGCCGTGGCTTCTGGCTTTACAGGTTTCAAGGTGCCTGTTTATGCCAGGGCCCCCCTTCTACCTCTGCCTTCTTGTTCCCGACAGTGGTGCCTTGGGCGGCCAGAGTGCACCCTCACCTCGGCCTGGGGAGCTGACCAGCACAGCAGCTCGCATGCTCAGGGGCCTGCCCACGCTCCTCCTTGGTGACCCCTCCTGGCTGGTTCAGCCACGGACTTGAAAAAAAGTGTGTCATGAATAGATTTGTTCATCTGAAGACATTTCTGGGCATAGAAACTGAACTCTACCCTTGTATTTAATATCCAGTCTATTCATCTTGTTACTTTATTAAACATTAAACAGTCCACCTATTAAAACATGAAATGGTCAACA
Organism: Saccopteryx leptura; assembly: GCF_036850995.1. NCBI lineage: Eukaryota > Metazoa > Chordata > Mammalia > Chiroptera > Emballonuridae > Saccopteryx > Saccopteryx leptura. The sequence goes on along the minus strand of NC_089505.1, from coordinate 370,986,342 downwards.
TTACTGACATCACCTTCACCCGTTACCAAGGCAGTTTGTGGATTTAACAAAGTAAACTCCCTGAACACTTAATTACATGTCACCTCCAAACTTATTGAAACACCTGTCTGCACGGCTAGCTAAAACCCTAGATTGGACTGCCGGAGTCTGCTCAGGGTTTCAAACCCACTGCCGCGAATGAGAGGAGGCGTGTGTCACCCGGCGTGGAAGAATGACCGGGCGTCTCTCTTCCTGTTTCCTCTCTGCACGGCTAGCTAAAACCCTAGATTGGACTGCCGGAGTCTGCTCAGGGTTTCAAACCCACTGCCGCGAATGAGAGGAGGCGTGCACCACCCGGCGTGGAAGGATGACTGGGCGTCTCTCTTCCCGTTTCCTCCCTTCTCCTCTGCTTCTCCTTCCCCACTTGAGTGCCGCCAGAGCTGCAAAGATTTCCTCACTCCCATGTGTCCCCGGGGCCTCCAGTCCTGCTGAGCCTCCCTGCCTCTCCCTCCTGGGGACCCGGCTTCCAGGCCCTGCGAGCTGACCCGGGCCGTGGCTCTCCTCCTGCCGGGCCTTGGAGCCGCTGGGCTCCAGGGGAGGGCCGTGGGCAGAGCCAGGTCACGGAGGCCGGGAGCCACAGGGGCTCCCAGCCGACCACTGCCTGCTGTCTCGCCCCTCCCCAGGTGGAGAGCAACTTTGACAGCTGCCACAAGTTTCTCACACAGGCCTCCACCTACCTGGGCAGCCCCTACAAGAACCTGAAGCTGACGGCCATGAAGTTTATTGGTAGGTGCTTGGCTCCCAGCCGCGGTGCCCGTTGGCCTCACCCCCCCCCCCCCAGTGGGCTGGCGGCAGGGGGGGCACATCGGTGTCAGCAGCTCGGCTCTGCTGCCCTGTCCGGGCCGAACCTGCAGCTGGCGTGCCTTCCTCCCCCTGTGCAGGGGAGATCCTGCAGGACTACTTCATCAACCTCTGCGTCTTCTTAAAAAAGGGCGACGTGAAAATCTTCATGAAACGTGAGTGCAGGTTCCCGGGCTGGGTCAGGTCTCCTCCCCACGGCCGACCTTCCTTCTGCGCCCACACAGGCTGCCCTGCCCTGCCCTGCCCCGCCCTGCCCCGCCCCGCCCCGCCCTGCCCCGCCCCGCCCTGCCCCCCCTGCCCTGCCCTGCCCTGCCCCCCTGCCCCGCCCTGCCCCGCCCTGCCCCGCCCCGCCCCGCCCTGCCCCGCCCCGCCCTGCCCCCCCTGCCCTGCCCTGCCCTGCCCCGCCCCGCCCCGCCCCGCCCTGCCCTGCCCCGCCCCGCCCTGCCCTGCCCTGCCCCGCCCTGCCCCCGCCCCGCCCCGCCCTGGCGGGGCGGCTGTGCAGTCAGACCCGAGGTCTCTGTTGCAGAATTTGAGTTCCTCAAGCACGAGCAGGACTCTGTCAGCCGCAGATTCTACCAGAGCTTTTTAGAAGATGTCACCGAACTATCTGAGTACGTGGCCAAGTGAGCCGCGGCTCCCAGCTGTGCTGGGTGTGGTGTTGTATTGTGTAATCCTCTATTAAATGTGACAATTTCCCTGGCCTCCCTGAGCTCTCCTGCCGTCTCCTGTCCGGGAAGCCTCCCCTCCTGACGCAGACTCTGACTGGCCGTGGACTGAGAGGTGTCTCCTTCCGCCAGCAGGAGCCAGACTCACCCGCTGGCACTGGACTGGCCCCTGATGCCCGTCCCCACTGCCCCTGGCCTTACCAGATGCCGTGGTCCCTCTTCCCCAGCATCGAGAATGTCCCACATGCCTGCCCTCCTGTGCCCTCCCTCCTCTGCCCCCAGCCTGGGAGGGGCTTTCTAAATGCACATCCCAGACCACGCCGTCCGCCCTCAGATCATGTTCCAGTCTGAGCTCCCCAGGGGTCTGTCCTCGCCTTCCTCTGCCCCCGCCTGCCGTCTCCTTTCACCTCCCTGATGCCCCGCGAGGCCGTGCCCAAGCCTTTTCTGTGTAGACGTCACCCTCCTGTCTCAGGCCGGGGGGAGGGCCCTCAGCTGTGGCCCTCAGTTCACTTGCTCCTCGTGGCGGTTGTGGGGGGGGGGGCATCTGTGGCCACTTGGAATGTTCCAGCACGTGGCAGCCCCTCTGTACATGTGAGTCAGATGAGGGAGCGAAGACAAGGCCCAGGACGCGGATCTCGGCCTCACAGGGAACCACAGCGCTCTCGGGGGAGGCGTGCACAGGTACCCAGACAACGGTCCGAGCGTGTGTGCTGGCCATGCCAGAGGCCCAGCAGTCTCCCCACTGCCACCTCCGGCCGGGGGAGAGGGAGCCTCGTGGAGAAGGGGGTGCTGGAGCCCAGCCTGGCGGCGTCCCTGGGGCGTGGGTCAGTCGGGGCGCAGCTGTGAGCCCGTCGAGTCTGTGTGGAAGGCAAGAGGCCTGCAGCCGAGGGGTCCAGGAAGACGGACCAGGGCAGGGGCCCGGCTGGGAAGCTGAGAGTGCCCACCTGGGGCCTGGACCTGTGTCTGCCAGCGACACAGAGCCAGTGGGGGTGTCCCCCTCCCTGGCCTTTCCCGGCAGGCGGCCCGGGGGGGCAGCCTGAGCCGAGGCCAGTGGTCTGCCACATCAGGGCAGCGGCCAGCCAGGAAAGGACAGTCACTCAGCAGCTGGAGGGAGATGGGAAAATGGGGGTGGGGGTGGGGTAAGTTACAGGAGCCAAGAACAGAGTGGCTGTCAGAAAGAAGGGACAGTGGCTGTGTGGGACACTCCCCAAGGTCGGGGTGGTGAAGGTGGAAAAGGCAGCCGTGTCTTTCCTGAGAGCAGTTTGGGGTTGGCAGGTGGGGACAGGAGCCAGCACAGACACCTCCAGCCCCGGCACTGTGCAGACGAGATGCGCCCAACGCCTCCCCCTAAAATACCAAGTAGACGTGGGGAAAATCCAATCAGTGCACCTTTTAATGCATTTCTGGTTTGCAGAAAGAGTAGGGGAAATATCTATAGGCTTAACAACAAAAAACAAAAAAATTAAGGGACCCAAAACTGAGCTGACAACCAGAATAGTGAGTAGAAAGCAAGAGAAAAAAACAGGGTCCCCGGGTTGGGGCTGTGTCGCCGGTATAAATGTATTTTATATGTAAAGGAACATATCAACATAGAAAGCAACATTTGCTAGAATTCCAAAGAGAAAACCTACCATCGTGGGAAATTTCATTGTATCTTTTTCAATGATTGAAGGTCAAACAGATACAAAATAATTGGAGATGTAGACAGGATGTGAGCAATAAAATTGACAGGTTTGGTTTAGCAGCCATTAAATGCTAGCACACTCAGCCACTAGAAAATACATAGGGAATATGTTTTCACGTTGTAGCACACTGTGTGTGTGTCGAGCAAGTCTCGCCCCAGTCTATGTTCTGCCACAACGTTATAATTAAACGGAAATTGGAAAAGGTAGATGTGAACATTCCCCTGGTGTAGAACTTCTGAAACATATATAACATATAATTGAAGAAAGGCTTCACAAGGACATTTAGAAGCCATTACAGCTGAATGCTAATGAAAAGAAGAGGTGTGGAGACACCCAGCATGGAGCCACAGTAACACCTTGAGGGAACACCTCCTGCCCCTAGAAAGCTAACACTCCCTTCATAGTAAACCCCCCACAGGAAAGGAGGTGACAAAGGTAAGAGCAGGAACAAAAGGAAGCGGGGAAAGAATAGCCCAGTGTCAGAGCCAAAAGTCTGTTCCTTACGACTGATGACAAGTTGAACCAGAAAGAGAAGGCGCTGTTTGAACAAGGGCAGAGGTGACCCCGTGACAGACCCAGCAGAGGTGACCCCGTGACAGACCCAGCAGAGGTGACCCCGTGACAGACCCAGCAGAGGTGACCCCGTGACAGACCCAGCACGAAGACAAGAGGCTGCCGTGCGCAGTGAGTGTAATCCCAGCATGTTTGAAAGCGTGGTTGACGTAGACGGATTTCCAAGAACATATCACGGACTGAAGACTTACGGGACTCGAGAAGAAAGGGGAACCCTGACTGGCCCTCTGACTCTGGCCGGCGATGGGGAGGCTCCGCCGGGGTCCTGTGGCAGCGTCTGGAGGGAGAGCCCAAGGGCAGGTCGGGCCGGAGAGAGCGGAGAGAGCCCGTCTGCAGTCTGCGTTGCAGTCGTTTACAGTTTTGCAGTGAAAATGGCTCTATGTTTTCCTGACAATTTCTAATCATTACAGAGCGTTGGTGCACAGGGGGCCAGTGTGGTGCTTGTCAAGGGCACAGCTGCTGCAGCCCGAATGTCTGGGTTCAAAGCCCACCTCTGACCTTCCTGTGACTTTGGACAAGTCCCCCACCTCTCTGTGCCTCAGTTCCCTCTTCTGAGAAGGGGGATGGCGGTAATAGCAGCTGCCCAGCGGGGTGCTGGGAGCTCGTTACAGACACCTGCCATCGCCACCCCACTGCCCTTCACAGGGGCCGGGCACGCTGACAGCCCCTGTGGCATCCGTCCTCAGCAAGGACCGCCCGATATCTGAGACCCTCCGCCAGGAGCCCTCGTGCCTGGTGCACACAGGAGGGGCTGCATCCTTGGGCCACTGAGACCCGGAGACCAATGAGACGGGACTGAGGCCACCTCCGCCTCAACGTCCAGAGTGGCCCCCTGCCCTTGCCGTGCACGTCCACTCCTCAGCTTGGACCCTAGCCTTGCTTTCACCCTGCCCTCTGCCTGTCCTTACCCCTCGGCTCACCACGGTCCCCTACTCCAGTGGTGACTGCATCCCCTGGCACACACCTGGGGGCAGGTGCCGGTGGTCTGCGGGTCCTCCTGGCATGCTCTGGTGGGCCTGCTTCCCCAGAGTCCTCAGCCCCTCCCACTGTCGGAAGAGCAGAGCCTGTCCTGTGCGCGTGCCTGTCCTGTGCGCGTGCCTGTCCTGAGGGGCACTGGACCCCCAGCCAAGCCTGAGGGAGACGTGGTGACTCTGGAGGGACTCAGAGCTGGGCAGAGGCAGGACCGGGAGGTCGGGCGCGCTGGGGGTGGGGCAGCTATGGATCCGGGCCTGGGACACAGGGGCCCTCGGGCTGGCCCACGCCTCCCTCTTGAAGACCTGCTGGTGACTTAAGGTGGCCAGAGCCCCCTCTGGGACCCAGAACTGCCTGTATTTCCCCAGGGGTGGGGCCTGCGGCAGAGCCTCCCTCCTCTGGCCAGCAGGGCAGCCTCCCACAGGCACCCTGCTTGTACCACCGTCCTCTGCCCCAGCTGGTCACTCACACCATCAGCAGCCTCCAGCCTGCCCCAGGACTGGGCCCTGCAGCCTCCCACAGGCACCCTGCTTGTACCACCGTCCTCTGCCCCAGCTGGTCACTCACACCATCAGCAGCCTCCAGCCTGTCTGTGTTCAGGCAGCCTGCCTGGGTGCCCACCTCCACACAGCCCAGTCCCCTCCTCCAGGGAGCCTTGCCAGGGTGGGGCCCAGCCCCGCTCTGGCTCCCCTGCCAGGTCCCCCTGCTCTCCAGTGAGGCAGCCCCCAGCACCTCCCCACACCCCTCTCCCGTCTGTCCTGATGCCCCAGGCCCATGCTCTCTTCCATCCGACAGGATCTCAGCTGTTCCCCCTCTAAGGACTGGAGGGCTCTGAGCCTAGAAAGGGTCTGGGAGGGCAGAGACAGGGCACGGCTGGTGGAGGAGGAAACCAGCGAGGAGCCAAGGCCCCGGAGGTCACCGGCCACTGAGCCATCCTGGAGCCCCTACTTCTAGGCCAGCCCTACCCACCATCTGCCCCCCCAGGGAGTCCCGGTGGTGGAGAGGAGGGAGCGGGTGGGGTGCTGCCTCCCGCCCCCCAGCCCCCTTCCCGGGTGGGTGCATATGGTGTTCCCAGAGAGCCATACTGCACCCAGCAACACCTCCTCCGCCTTCCTGGCTGTCTGGGATCCGCCCTCGCCCTGCGGCTGGCCCTGGCCCCAGTCAGGTCCCGGCTCCCTCGGGGGCCGGGCTTGGGGCACCAGGAGAGGGCACAGAGGAAGCCCACCTAACCCTCCTGGCAAGGCCTTGCCCACATGTCCCCTGGGATTTGGGGAGGGGCCTGGATTTGCCCGACGATACCACGTGTTAATACAAGTTTCTCGACTAGTAAATCTTAGGTCACATCGTTCTAAATCCGGTGCCCTAGCGGCTCTTTGTTCAGGACCTGCTGCCCCAGGCGGGCTGTGGGCATCGAAGCCGGGCCAACTTCCCAGGACTGGGCCCTGCAGCCTGCCCCAGGGCCGGACCCTGCAGCCTAACCCAGGACCGGGCCCTGCAGCCTGCCCCAGGACTGGGCCCTGCAGCCTAACCCAGGACCGGGCCCTGCAGCCTGCCCCAGGACTGGGCCCTGCAGCCTAACCCAGGACTGGACCCTGCAGCCTGCCCCAGGGCTGGACCCTGCAGCCTGCCCCAGGGCTGGACCCTGCAGCCTAACCCAGGACTGGGCCCTGCAGCCTGCCCCAGGACTGGACCCTGCAGCCTGCCCCAGGACTGGACCCTGCAGCCTAACCCAGGACTGGGCCCTGCAGCCTGCCCCAGGACCGGGCCCTGCAGCCTGCCCCAGGACTGGGCCCTGCAGCCTGCCCCAGGCCTGGACCCTGCAGCCTGCCCCAGGACCGGGCCCTGCAGCCTGCCCCAGGACTGGGCCCTGCAGCCTGCCCCAGGACTGGGCCCTGCAGCCTAACCCAGGACTGGGCCCTGCAGCCTGCCCCAGGACTGGGCCCTGCAGCCTGCCCCAGGCCCTGGCCCTGCAGCCTGCCCCAGGACTGGGCCCTGCAGCCTGCCCCAGGACCGGGCCCTGCAGCCTGCCCCAGGACTGGGCCCTGCAGCCTGCCCCAGGCCACATCCCCCTGGGGGAGGGCACAGCACCCACCAGGAGGGCAGGCTCTGCAGCCATGCAGCTGGAAGGCTGACAGGAGCGGCCTGTGTCCTCAGAACACTCGCTTCCGGCTCCGCTCAGGCCTTATTTGGAGCCGGTTCCGCTCACGTGGCACAGTGACTGGCATGTTCACCCACTGTGTACGGACACCCCCCTCCTGGGGTTATTTTTAGGGCCTGAAACAGTGCTTGGGGAGCCCGCTGTTTCCTACGCCCGGAGAAGTGCGGAGTCACAGACTGCTGGTCCCGGAAGGGATCTCCCTCACCCCGTCCTGGTCCCATGGGGGAAACTGAGGCCCAGAGGAGAGGGGCTTGACCGAGGTCAAGGCCTCCTACTTCCAGCCAGCCCTGCTGCCAAAGACAAGGGTCCAGAGATCAGAGATCACAATCAGTTTGCCTTATGCTGAGGTCTCATACACCTTTGGGCCTCTGTGTGGCTGCTCTGAGCAAACCCGGCCTGGGGCACAGGGCACCACAGTGGGCATGGTGTACCGGGGTCCTGCACACCCCAGAACCCGCCCCCCATCTCCCATAGATCTGCAGGGAGGGGACTGGAGTCCTTCTTGGACCACCGGCAGGCAGTGTAAGTGGAGGCCTGTGCTACCTACCCGTGAGGTCCAGGTCTGGGGTCAGCTCCAGGCAGGGCCTTGGCACCCTGCCCAGGGCCGGGGGGTGGGGCCGCCTCAGAACCACACCTCCAGCCAAGATGCCCGCAGGGGGGAATGGCCACCAGGCCCCAGACTTTCCACGTGCCAGAAAAGGCTTCTTGGTCACCTCCCAGGGTGAGGGGATGGCTGAGGTGGGGACGGGTGGCGGTTTCTGGGCTCCGTAGGAGAAACACCATCTGCCCCGTCACTTCAGGGGACCGACACAGGGGAAGCCCCGATGGCAGGACACGCAGGAAGCCTCAGGAAGGGGGCAGCCTTCCAGGACACCCCTGATCTCAGGAGCAGGTCCCAGTGAGCTGGGCTGGGCGGAACCAGGCTGGGAAGGACACTCTCAGCAGTGGAAGTTTCTGGAACAAGTCCTGGAGCATGGAGCACACCGTGAATTCGCTCCTCTCTGGGGACAAGCCTTTCTGGGAAGCAGGGCCTGGGAGGTAGAGGGAGCCTGGAAGTCTCTCCAATATCTTGAGTGAGGCCAGGAGGAGGGAGCAGAGGATGAGGGGTACCTGCTGGGTGGCAGTGGTGATGGGAGAGTGGCCCTTGGGATGAAGGAAGAGGAGCGGAAGAACTGAGAACAGCCTGCTGGTTGGTCAGGAACCTCCCAGCAGGCGGTTAGACTGGAGGAAGAACTTCCTGACAGCAGCTGCGTTTGCTGCTGAGTGGGGCCGGGAGGTGGGGTTGGAGAGCTGGTGTGAAGGCTCACCCAGAAGGACCCTCTATCTGCCTACAGGCAGGGCCACCCCAGGTGGGGTCCTGGGGACTTCTTGGGCCTCCCTTACCTCCTGGCACTCTTTGTGCTGGTGACAGGAAGGAGAAGGAGCTCAGGAGGTCAGGTGAGTAGGAGCTGCTTCTAGATTGCAGGACTGTGGGTGTTGATGAAAGGCATGGTTCTGTCAGCTCCACCCCTGGGTGACTCAGAGACTCCAGTCATCATCCTCAGGCATCTTTCCTTCCTGCCATCCATCCATCGAGTCATCCACCCATCCTCCAGGGTTCTCTGTCTGTGGGAGTGAGGGACAGGGTGTTCATCTGCTGAGATCCTCATTTTCTACCCAGAAGTGCCACCATCCTCAATAAAGGTCATAATGGCTGTCATTGTGGGCATCATCAGCACCAGAATCACTCCCCACCACCATCATTACCACCATCTCCAGCTCTGTCACCACCACCATCACCATCACCACTATCATCTCCACCACCACCATCACCACCATCACCACCAACATCATCACCACCACCACCATCACTACCATCATCACTATCACTATCATCATCATCACCATCACCACCATCACCACCATCACCACCATCACTATCATCACCACCATCATCATCACCACCATCATCATCACCACCATCATCACCACCACCATGACCACCATCACCACCACCACTATCACCACCAACATCATCACCACCACCACCATCACCACCATCACCACCATCACCATCACTATCATCACCACCATCACCACCACCGTCATCATCACCATCACCACCACCATCACCATCATCACCACCACCATCCCCATCACCATTACTACCATCATCTCCACCATCACCATCACCACCATCATCACTGTCATCACCACTATCATTACCACCACCATCATCACCAGCATCATCTCCTCCATCACCACCATCACCACCATCACCACCACCATCATCATAATCATCACCACCACCATCACCATCACCACCATCATCACCATCACCACCATCACCACCTTCATCACCATCACCATCATCACCACCACCATCCCCACCACTATCATCACCTTCATCACCACCATCACCACCATCATCCCCACCACTATCATCACCATCACCACCATCATCACCACCATCACCACCATCATCACCATCACCATCATCACCATCATCACCTTCATCACCATCATCACCACCATCATCACCACCATCACCACCACCATCACCATCATCACCACCATCATCATCATCACCATCATCACCTTCATCACCATCATCACCATCATCACCTTCATCACCATCATCACCACCATCATCACCACCATCACCACCACCATCACCATCATCACCACGATCTCCAGCTTCAGCTGCAGCTCCATCCACCAAATTGTCACCTCCACCTTTGGCTGCACATCTTTCTTCCCAGCATGGTGACCACCACCACCCTCAGCCCCACACTTCTCACTAGGACACAGTACTGGTGCTGCTAGCAGATGAAGGTAGCAGAGGAAGTGGTCTCAGCTTCATTGGTCACAGGTTGCCAAGGAGGATGGCAACCTATGACTAGTACAAAGATGCCAAGATAATTAAGGAGACACAAGGTCCAGGAAGATCTCTCTGGTGGCCTGGCCCGCTCGGGAAAGGAGTGGTTTCTGGGGAGGAAGTGGCAGATGGGGATGCCACAGCTGCCCTTGGGGGCCTTGCCCGCCGAGGGGAGGGTCCGGGCATTAGAGCTCGCAGGGCTGGGTTCAGACTTACTACCTGCGGGACACGGGCAGCATCACTCAGCCACCCCGAGTCTCGGATTTCTCGACCGTAGATGGCATCGGGACCCTGCCTTGTCCAGTTGTCTGGACAGCTGGATGAATACAGAAGCAAACTCGCAGTGTCCCTCCCCTCGCTCTGGACACCTAGTGGACCATAACCAAAGTACTGCCCAGAACAGGGCTCTCCACAAGAAGGTGATAGAGGGCAGACCCAAGCAGGGCTCACGGTGTTGACGAATCCTGTGGGAACATTCATGGCAAGCTTTCTGCACTGATAGCCAGGGAGGAGACAGAGACTTCTGTAACTAGTGACTGCTGGGTGGCTGTGGAGCACGGAGCAGCTGTGAGCATGGGGAACCAGATGAGACAAAGGGTGTGGCCTCTCCCAGAAAGACACAGACTTCCTGGAGAAGGAACTAGGATAGAGGAGTCTGGTCACAGGCTGGCCTTGACCTTGGTCCTTTCTGAGCTCTGGCTCTAGTCACCATCTTCCCTGTCACTCCAGAACTTGGTCACAATCTCAGCCCTGACCCTGGTCACAGGCTGAGCCCTGGTCACACTCTCCGCCCTGACCCTGGTCACACTCTCAGCCCTGACCCTGGTCACACTCTCAGTCCTGACCCTGGTCACACTCTCAGCCCTGACCCTGGTCACACTCTCAGTCCTGCCCCTGGTCACACTCTCAGCCCTGCCCCTGACCACACTCTCAGCCCTGACCCTGGTCACACTCTCAGCCCTGCCCCTGGTCACACTCTCAGTCCTGCCCCTGGTCACACTCTCAGCCCTGCCCCTGACCACACTCTCAGCCCTGACCCTGGTCACACTCTCAGCCCTGACCCTGGTCACACTCTCAGTCCTGCCCCTGGTCACACTCTCAGCCCTGCCCCTGGTCACACTCTCAGCCCTGCCCCTGACCACACTCTCAGCCCTGACCCTGGTCACACTCTCAGCCCTGACGCTGGTCACACTCTCAGCCCTGCCCCTGATCACACTCTCCGCCCTGACCCTGGTCACACTCTCAGTCCTGCCCCTGGTCACACTCTCAGCCCTGACCCTGGTCACACTCTCCGCCCTGCCCCTGGTCACACTCTCAGTCCTGACCCTGGTCACACTCTCAGTCCTGACCCTGGTCACACAATCAGCCCTGCCCCTGGTCACACTCTCAGCCCTGCCCCTGATCACACTCTCAGCCCTGACCCTGGTCACACTCTCAGCCCTGACGCTGGTCACACTCTCAGCCCTGCCCCTGATCACACTCTCCGCCCTGACCCTGGTCACACTCTCAGTCCTGACCCTGGTCACACTCTCCGCCCTGCCCCTGGTCTCACTCTCCGCCCTGCCCCTGGTCACACTCTCCGCCTGCCCCTGGTCACACAATCAGCCCTGCCCCTGGTCACAGGCTGAGCCCTGCCCCTGGTCACACTCTCAGCCCTGCCCCTGGTCACAGGCTGAGCCCTGGTGCTCTGGTCACACTCTCAGCCCTGCCCCTGGTCACACTCTCAGTCCTGCCCCTGGTCACACTCTCAGCCCTGCCCCTGGTCACACTCTCAGCCCTGCCCCTGGTCACACTCTCAGCCCTGCCCCTGGTCACACTCTCCGCCCTGACCCTGGTCACACTCTCCGCCCTGCCCCTGGTCACACTCTCCGCCCTGCCCCTGGTCACACTCTCAGCCCTGACCCTGGTCACACAATCAGCCCTGACCCTGGTCACAGGCTGAGCCTGGTGCTCTGGTCACACTCTCAGCCCTGACCCTGGTCACAGGCTGAGCCTGGTGCTCTGGTCACACTCTCCGCCCTGACCCTGGTCACACTCTCAGCCCTGCCCCTGGTCACACTCTCCGCCCTGCCCCTGGTCACACTCTCAGCCCTGCCCCTGGTCACACTCTCCGCCCTGACCCTGGTCACACTCTCAGCCCTGACCCTGGTCACACAATCAGCCCTGACCCTGGTCACAGGCTGAGCCTGGTGCTCGGGTCACACTCTCAGCCCTGACCCTGGTCACAGGCTGAGCCTGGTGCTCTGGTCACACTCTCCGCCCTGACCCTGGTCACACTCTCAGCCCTGACCCTGGTCACACTCTCAGTCCTGACCCTGGTCACACTCTCAGCCCTGACCCTGGTCACACTCTCAGTCCTGACCCTGGTCACACAATCAGCCCTGACCCTGGTCACACTCTCAGCCCTGACCCTGACCACACTCTCTGCCCTGCCCCTGGTCACACTCTCAATCTTGACCCTGGTCACACTCTCAATCCTGCCCCTGGTCACACTCTCCGCCCTGACCCTGGTCACACAATCAGTCCTGCCCCTGGTCACACTCTCAGTCCTGACCCTGGTCACACTCTCAGCCCTGACCCTGGTCACACTCTCAGTCCTGACCCTGGTCATACTCTCAGCCCTGCCCCTGGTCACACTCTCAGCCCTGCCCCTGACCACACTCTCAGCCCTGACCCTGGTCACACTCTCAGCCCTGACGCTGGTCACACTCTCAGCCCTGCCCCTGATCACACTCTCCGCCCTGACCCTGGTCACACTCTCAGTCCTGACCCTGGTCACACTCTCCGCCCTGCCCCTGGTCTCACTCTCCGCCCTGCCCCTGGTCACACTCTCCGCCTGCCCCTGGTCACACAATCAGCCCTGCCCCTGGTCACAGGCTGAGCCCTGCCCCTGGTCACACTCTCAGCCCTGCCCCTGGTCACAGGCTGAGCCCTGGTGCTCTGGTCACACTCTCAGCCCTGCCCCTGGTCACACTCTCAGTCCTGCCCCTGGTCACACTCTCAGCCCTGCCCCTGACCACACTCTCAGCCCTGCCCCTGGTCACACTCTCAGCCCTGCCCCTGGTCACACTCTCCGCCCTGACCCTGGTCACACTCTCAGTCCTGCCCCTGGTCACACTCTCCGCCCTGACCCTGGTCACACTCTCAGCCCTGACCCTGGTCACACAATCAGCCCTGACCCTGGTCACAGGCTGAGCCTGGTGCTCTGGTCACACTCTCAGCCCTGACCCTGGTCACAGGCTGAGCCTGGTGCTCTGGTCACACTCTCCGCCCTGACCCTGGTCACACTCTCAGCCCTGCCCCTGGTCACACTCTCCGCCCTGACCCTGGTCACACTCTCAGTCCTGCCCCTGGTCACACTCTCCGCCCTGACCCTGGTCACACTCTCAGCCCTGACCCTGGTCACACAATCAGCCCTGACCCTGGTCACAGGCTGAGCCTGGTGCTCGGGTCACACTCTCAGCCCTGACCCTGGTCACAGGCTGAGCCTGGTGCTCTGGTCACACTCTCCGCCCTGACCCTGGTCACACTCTCAGCCCTGACCCTGGTCACACTCTCAGTCCTGACCCTGGTCACACAATCAGCCCTGACCCTGGTCACACTCTCAGCCCTGACCCTGGTCACACAATCAGCCCTGACCCTGGTCACACTCTCAGCCCTGACCCTGACCACACTCTCTGCCCTGCCCCTGGTCACACTCTCAATCTTGACCCTGGTCACACTCTCAATCCTGCCCCTGGTCACACTCTCCGCCCTGACCCTGGTCACACAATCAGTCCTGCCCCTGGTCACACTCTCAGTCCTGACCCTGGTCACACTCTCAGCCCTGACCCTGACCACACTCTCTGCCCTGACCCTGGTCACACTCTCAGTCCTGACCCTGGTCACACAATCAGCCCTGACCCTGGTCACACTCTCCGCCCTGACCCTGGTCACACTCTCCGCCCTGACCCTGGTCACACAATCAGCCCTGCCCCTGGTCACACTCTCAGTCTTGCCCCTGGTCACACTCTCAGCCCTGCCCCTGGTCACAGGCTGAGCCTAGTGCTCTGGTCACACTCTCAGCCCTGCCCCTGGTCACACTCTCCGCCCTGCCCCTGGTCACACTCTCCGCCCTGCCCCTGGTCACACTCTCAGCCCTGCCCCTGGTCACAGGCTGAGCCTGGTGCTCTGGTCACACTCTCAGCCCTGCCCCTGGTCACACAATCCGCCCTGCCCCTGGTCACACTCTCAGCCCTGCCCCTGGTCACACTCTCAGCCCTGCCCCTGGTCACACTCTCAGTCCTGCCCCTGGTCACACTCTCAGCCCTGCCCCTGGTCACACTCTCAGTCCTGACCCTGACCACACTCTCAGTCCTGCCCCTGGTCACACTCTCAGTCCTGCCCCTGGTCACACTCTCCGCCCTGACCCTGGTCACACTCTCCGCCCTGACCCTGGTCACACTCTCCGCCCTGCCCCTGGTCACACTCTCCGCCCTGCCCCTGGTCACAGGCTGAGCCTGGTGCTCTGCTCTGCAGTCTGTTGCTTCCCTTGCATGCAGAGTGTATGGCTTGGGTCCATCTTGCTTGTGTTAGGTTTCTGTTTTGTTTTGCTGTTTTTTCAGTTTTTCTGTCACGTGGAGCGGGGTGTGAGCAGGTATGGGAGGTCAGGGAGCCGGCAAGACCCTGTTCTGGCCACCCCTGCAGAAGCCCCGTCTCTCAGCCCCTGCCGCCACCAGGACTTTCTCCTGGGCCCTCCTGTCCCTAGGGTCTCTCCAGCTCCCGCCTGTGAGGGCTGGAGGGTGAGGAAGCAGCACAGGCCACAGGCCCCCCAGGACCCCATGCCCCGGGCCAGAGAGCTGGCAGTGCACGTGTGAGACTGCACATCCCAGGGGGGCTGCACAAGCACGCATACGTCACAGGGGCTCAGACCAACGACCACGAGCCGGTGCAGTCAGGGCTGCTGCCAGGTCTCACCGGCTCTCTGGGCTTTCTGACACGGGCAGGACGGTGGCCGAGACTGGGCCGCGCCCGCGCCCTCGGGAAGTGCTGGCTTCTGAGCGCCCCCTGCTGGCGATGGAGGGTTTTGCTCCGGCTCTTCCGGGCTGCTGCGGGGCCACACTCCCCTCCCTCTCTGTTGTCCACTCACACAGGGTCCCTTGTGGTCACTCGCGGTCGCTCAGCCCCTCCCAGCCACGCCCAGTGACCCCTGGTCCCTCTGCATCCTCTTTGGTTACTTGGGACCACCCACATCACTGCGGTCACTCACCAGGAGGCAGCGGCACCTCGCCTGCTGGTGAAAATTCCGGGGCGTGGGGGGGGGTCACAGATACGGCCACACTGGCGGAATTCCCACGAGCTGAACGCTGAACCAGGGGTGGTGGACAGGTCGCTGGGGGAACCCCTGCCAGGGGCCCCCTTTCCTCTCGGCTTCATTGCTTTCATTTCACTTTGAATGACGTGTTGGGGGTCCGCCATCTCCATGCGTTGGCCTCCAAATGGCCCACCCGCACACCCCCCTTTTAGGGCAGGGGCCTCCGTCTGCTGCTTCTGGGGACCCCAGGGATTGTCCGGCAGCCTGAGGTTCCCGGCTCCCAGGGTTAGAGCACAGCCTGGAGGAGAGGCCTGGCTAACCATCCCTCCGGGCCTCCCAGCACCCCGGCCGGGCTCGTGCGGAGGCTCGGGCTGCCCCCTGCTGGAAGCAGGGAGAACAGACATGGCCAGCATGTGTCCAGACCTCGGGCAGCTCTTGTTCAGAAACTGGGCAGGGGCCGTAGGCTGGGAGCCCAGCTGGGGACATGGCAAAGGACAGGGTGGAACAGGAAGGGGGCCTGGTATGTACCCTGCACCCAGGCGTACAGGGACAGCTCTGGCTGTGTTCACATTTGTCCCTCACACCTGCCTCTTTGACAGAGGGGACCACCCAGGCCTGGAGGCAGGAGCCTCAATGACAGAAGGTGTTCTGGAACCTGAGAATGTGGCCCCCGTCCAGCCTGGCCTTGCCCTGCCCCAGGACTAAGGGGGAGGAGAGTAGAACAGGGTATCTGGAAGAGATGGTGGGCCCCCCACAGCCAATGGAAGAAGGGGAAGTCCCTCCCTCTCCCCAGGTCCACCACTCTGCATTTCTTCTCTTGTCCCAGATTGTCCCTCCTGCAATGACTCCAGGGCCCAGGGAAGTCAAACGCATGTCCCTGTGAGTCTCTTAAGTCTGAGGAGGGGAGGGGAGTAGGGGTCCCAGCACCCTGGGTTCCCTTGGGAGACATGAGCAACTGCTTGGGGCCCTGGCCCACCGTTGGGGTGGGGGGCTGCCCCAATACTCACAAGCAGGGCACAAGGCGGGCAAAGCTGTGGTGCCAGCCAGGCCTCCCCAACCCTCTCCTGGGTGGAGGGACCAAGGCTGGTCAGCAGAGCCCGGCCCCAGCCTGCAGGGCCCCCAGGATGGTCACAGAGAGAGCACGTGGGTTTTTAACTGTTTTATTGAAGAAAAGAAAAGGAGAGAAAAAATAGATTCCCCACCCTTGCCTCATCCCAGAGTGGGCCTCTAGTCCGGCCCTTGTAGGCAGGCAGGAGAGGGCTGTGCTCTCCGCCTGGGTCAAGGAGGTCCAGGCCCTGGGGGGGGGGGGCTGGCTGCTTCCCGAGGAATGGGGGTGTCTAAAAAACGGTGTCAGGCCGGCCGGAACAAGCAGGCTGGTCCTCTGTTGCAGCGGCTCAGGCGGGCATCCCAGGGGTGCAGACCGCACCCGGCCTGGCCATTGTCCACAACCGCCTGCCCGACCACCGGGGTTGGGTCCGAGGAGGGCCGAGTCTGAGGCATCTTCTGGCCTCTGCAGCCCTGTGCCACTGGGGCCACCGCCTCCTGTCCCGTCTGGCTCTGGTCCCAACACTGAGGGTCTCTGCCTGGCCGCCGTCCAAGTGCCCTGAGGCCGGGGCGCAGGCCTGGCCCGCTGCCCGCGAGCGTGTCTGTGCCCGTCCTGCAGCAGGAGCGGGCAGAGCAGCCTCCCTCCTCCGTGCCGGTGTGTGGCCGTCGCCCACCCGCTCAGACCTCGGTCTGGAGGTCGATGATGTCCTGGCCCACCAGCGGGATGGTGGCCCCCGACTTCTCCCACTCCACGCTGCGCAGCTCCAGCGGCGACGGCGGCAGCGGCTCCAGCTCCTTCTTCACCCAGGTGGGCGGCCCGTGGGCTTTCCGGAGGCTCTCCCAGGGCCGCTTGTTGGGCGTCTGCTGCTTCTCTGGCTGCTGGGCAGCAGGCGGTGGACGGGGTGGGACGGAGAGAGAGAGAGACGGTGAGGGGGAAAAGGATGCTGACACCCGGCGACAGGGAGGAAGGGAGCAGAGAGGCGCGGGCAGGGCAGCGGGAGGCCCAGCACAGTGGGGAGGGCAGGGGCAGAGCCCTTCCTGGACAGCACAAGGGCTGCGGCCCCCCTGCTAGGTCAGGGTCCGGGGTGACCTGCAGGGAAGGGCAGCTAGGGGCCCTGCCTGCTCAGCACCCCTCGCGTGGCTCTCCGAGGCCACCTCCCCGGCTGCCCTGGCCCTCCAACACCCTGCCTGCCCGTCCACTTCTTCCCGGGCCCAGCACGGGCCGGAGGGGGGCCAGGCGGGGGCGCTGGGCCAGCCAGGGAAAGGCTGGACAAATGAACAAATGGACGCAGCGGGGTCGGAGGAGGAGGGAGAAGGCCGGCTCACCTAAGGGCTCTCCCTCGACTGCCCTGCCCGCACCAGCCCCACCCACCGCCCCATGGCCCTGCCGCCCTGACCTTGCTCTCCGGGCCCAGCACCTCCTTGTCCTTCTCTGCATGCTGCAGCTTCCGGTTCAGGTCCTGGAACATGTCCTGGTGCCGCTTCCGTGTGTGCATGATTTTCTGCAGGGGCAGAGGGCAGGGTCCAAGCCTGGAGGGGCTGCCCTGCCCCACCCACCTGCGGGCTGACTCCTGGAGATGTGGCCTCCGGGTCGGGGTGGGGTCTTCCTCCCCAGGAACTGCCCTGCCCCACCCGCCTGCGGGCTGACTCCTGGAGATGTGGCCTCCTGGGTCGGGGTGGGGTCTTCCTCCCCAGGAACTGACTGCTGCACCTGCCCGCGGGCTGACTCCTGGAGATGTGGCCTCCCGGGTCGGGGTGGGGTCGGGGTGGGGTCCTCCCCCCCAGGAACTGCCTGCCCCACCCGCCTGGGCTGACTCCTGGAGATGTGGCCTCCCGAGTCGGGGTGGGGTCGGGGTGGGGTCCTCCCCCCCAGGAACTGCCTGCTGCATCGCCTGAGCTGCCTGGCCAGGGGCTCAGAACACACCTAGACCCAGGTGTTTGGGAGAGGGGACCTGGGACCCACCTCAAAGTCCAGTTCTGCGTACCGCGATTTCCGCCTCTGTGGGGAGAAGCGGTTTGTGTGCATTTGTAACCAGTTCCCTTAAAACCCCCCGGACCACAAGTCCTGGCCTCTCATTGCCTGCGGGTGGGGTACCAGGGTCCCCCCCTCACCCCATGCTTACTCTTGGGATGCTGGGCCTCCCCACCCCTCCAGTTTCTGAGCCCAGGTCCTACAGGCTGAGTGGGGGTCCACTCCGGGTTTCAGGCTGGTCTAAGGAGAGACTGGCAGCGACTGCCCAGCCCCAGAGGGAGCTCAATTCCAGCCAGTTCACCTGCAGGCTGAGTCCTGAGCCCCTTGCAACGGGACATCACCCTCCGGGGACCACCGGGTGGGAGGCTGCTCTCGCACAAGCAGCCAGCTCCCCATCGTGAGGGCCCAGCAGGGCCAGGGGGCGTGCCGGAGAACGGCCGATGCCACGCGCTCTGGGCAGAGCCAGGGCACCTCGGCCCCAGGCCAGGCCCACGGGGGCCTCTTCCAGCCGATGAGGCGGGATGCTAGCTCCTCAGTCCCCGAGGCCCCCAGGAGGCGCGCCCCTCCCTCGCTGACTCGAGACCCCGACTGCCCCCCCACCAGGCAGCCCTCACCTCCAGGGAGCTCACAGATAAGGTGGAGACGTTCTCATTCTTGCCCCCAGCCCCTGTGCTGGGCCCCGGGTGGGCAGCGGGGTTCCCGGGCTCCCCCAGGCTGGGGGGTGCTGGCTCCAGGCTGGGCGCGGGGGGCAGAGGCTGCGGGGGCGGCGGGGGCGGCGGAGGCGGGGGCGGCGGGGGCTGGGCCGGGGGGGCCTCGGGGGGCTGGCGGGAGGGCGGGCTGCGGGCCGGGAGGCTGGCGTCGGGCGCCATGTTGAGGTGGATGAGGCGCGTCTGGGGCATCTGGTCCAGGTGGATGCTGTACTTGGGCTCTTCCTGGGCCTTGGGCCGCAGCGTGGCCGTGGCCGTGGGCAGGATCACGTAGCTCGTGTCCAGGGCCTTCTCCTGGGCCCGGCTCAGCTCGGAGTCCAGCTTCTTGAAGATGTCCCCATCCCCCACGAAGGAGGACTTGGGAGCCCGGCTCTTCTTGAGGGTCAGCGAGTGGTTGGGGAAGTCGGGCAGGGGGCCGCCCGGGCAGTGGGGGGAGCCGTGCACGTGGAGCTTGGACACGTTGGCGGGCAGGCTGTTGAAGTTGGGGGGCGGCACCTTGGCGT
Source organism: Saccopteryx leptura (assembly GCF_036850995.1). NCBI lineage: Eukaryota > Metazoa > Chordata > Mammalia > Chiroptera > Emballonuridae > Saccopteryx > Saccopteryx leptura. Next base: position 370,967,073 of record NC_089505.1, on the reverse strand, counting down.
GGGCCAGCTTCAGCTTCTCCTCCTCGGCCAGCGACGGCCGCTTGAGCGTGCCCGTGATGGTGGCCGTGCGGCAAGCCGCGATGTCCTTGTTCAGCACTGGGGGGACAGGGGAGAGGTCGGGACGGCTTGGCCAGGACCCCACTGGGCACTGCCCCTCCTGTCTGGCGCTATAGCAGCCGGAGTTCCTTCCGTCCTTTCACACTAGGCTGGGACACGGGGTGCCCCTCTGTCCACCCCTGCGAGAGGGCAGATGACCACCACCCACACACTACCCTTCCAGAAGCTGGGTGGCCTCCGGTGGCCCGAGGTGACTCATGCTGCCCAGAAGTGCAGAGACATAGCTTCTCGATGTGGGCAGTGGAACTACAGGCACCAGGCTGCCCTGAGCTCTGCCCTGGTGAGCATGCCCACCACCCACCTCGATCTTACCGGTCAGTTCAGCCCTAGCTGGCCCTCTGAGCGCCTGGGCTGCCCGGTTTGGTCGTCCACCCGGTCCCACTCGGGGCGCAGTCCCCCCTGCTGGCCGGTGGCCCAGTTCCCACCCACACCGGTGTCCGGCCCCAGGGCCGGTGCTTTGTCAGCTGCTTCCTGCCCCTGATCTCATCAGCACGCAGCCTCCAAGCTGCCCAGGCTGACGGTCACTCGCTCGCCACAGGTCGGAGCCTCTCAGGCCACCCTCCCTGCCCCTTCTCTTCTCAACACACTGGACGCCGGCACCCTGCCCCTCGCCTGCAGCTAACGTCCACTCCATGAGACCCAACAGGGGACTGGCCATCTTCTCCGCCACACCTGTGCCCCCCCCCCGGGTCAGGAAGGGCCCCACCCTTGCTGCCCTTGCATCTCCGTCCCAGTGAGGTCCCCCTGCCCACCGCAGAGTGAGTGCCAAGCCCCATGGACCAGGCTGTGTGCCCCCATGCACTGGGCATACAGCCCAAACCCGTCCAGGGCCTGGGCCCCGTGTTGGGGTGCCTACCGCACCCTGTGCTGGCCCACACCGGGTCCCCGCTCCCTGCACACTCAGGGCTTGGTTGTTTGTGACACCCTCTCCTAACGACCCCCACCCCACAGCCTCTAGCCACTCATTGTTCAGAAGGACCTGGGCCAGACTGGGTCATTTTCCTAATGAGAAAGGAAATGGAGGCTCCGAGATCAGTGCCGCCCAAACAGGGCGGGGCCAAGCCTCCCACAGCCCCCAGGGCGGGGCCAAGCCTCCCACAGCCCCCAGGGCGGGGCCAAGCCTCCCACAGCCCCCAGCGTGGGGCCAAGCCTCCCAGGGATGCTGGCTAGATAGCATGAGACTACTAAGGCAGCAGGGATGGCTCCAGTTCCTGCGCAGACCAACCCAGAGATCACCTCCTCCAGAAAGCCCTCCTGGGTCTACCTGGCAGCAGCTGACAGTCGCCACTTAGGGCTGTCTCTAGAGAAGGTGCTCCTCAAACCCCTGGCAGACCAGAGGGAGGGTGGCCCCAGAAAGACTGCCTGTCACTGCCCCAGACCCTTGGCTCATAGAATGATCCTTGGGGTTTTTCTCTTATTGGGCAATTAATTCTTGTTTTGCCCTTGCTTCCAGGAAGCTCAGCACTGGCCTAGGCCCCAGCAGCGGGTCCTTCTGCCTCCTTTCCTCCTGCTCCCCCTGAAGTCCCCTCATCTGAAAAGTCATCGGTGGCTGGACCAACAGTGAGGACATGAAGGGGACACAGAACACGGCCCTTGAGGGCGGGCAGGCCGGGGTCAGAGGTCAGAGCTTGCCCAGCCTCACTGCCCCTGAGAGGAGGAGGTGGGGGCCCCAGACCAGCAGTGACTGTGGGTGCTGAGGACTGGGGCACGATGTGCAGAGTGTGAGCCCCGGGCAGGGGCCCCAGGTGGTCCTCTCCGGGGCTCAGGACCCCACAGGTGTGGCCTGCAGCCTCAGGGGGTGGGGGGGGGCTGGGAGGCAGGGGCCCCAGGTGGTCCTCTCCGGGGCTCAGGACCCCACAGGTGTGGCCTGCAGCCTCAGGGGGTGGGGGGGGCTGGGAGGCAGGGGCCCCAGGGGGTCCTCTCCGGAGCTCAGGACCCCACAGGTGTGGCCTGCAGCCTCAGGGGAGTGGGGGGGCGGGGAGGCAGGGGCCCCAGGGGGTCCTCTCCGGAGCTCAGGACCCCACAGGTGTGGCCTGCAGCCTCAGGGGAGTGGGGGGGCTGGGAGGCAGGGGCCCCAGGGGGTCCTCTCCGGAGCTCAGGACCCCACAGGTGTGGCCTGCAGCCTCAGGGGAGTGGGGGGGCTGGGAGGCAGGGGCCCCAGGGGGTCCTCTCCGGAGCTCAGGACCCCACAGGTGTGGCCTGCAGCCTGGGGGGTGGGGGGGGCTGGGAGGCAGGGGCCCCAGGTGGTCCTCTCCGGGGCTCAGGACCCCACAGGTGTGGCCTGCAGCCTCAGGGGGTGGGGGGGCTGGGAGGCAGGGGCGCCGGAGCAAACTGAGTCTGCACAGGCCTGACCCAGGCGGGGCCCTGTCTCCCTGCTCAGGCCGGGGCTCCCGGGGTGGTGTCTCCGTGGGCCGGGTGGGCTGTGAAACCGGGGTGGGATGAGGACAGACAAATGGACACACCGAGAATAAAGAACAGAAAAAGAAGCAAGTGGACCCGGGCGAGGGCCACCTGTCGCTCTCACCTGTCAGGCGCTCACCTGATCTACAGGCCAGATCCACATCCTTCTCGAAGTCGGTCTGCAAGACAGAGACGGGCAGGCTGAGGGCTGGGGGCCAGCAGGCAGGGCGGGGCCGCTGCCCCGAGCACCCCGATGCCCGCAGGCTGGTGGACAGGGCCACACTGGGGCCGCAGTCACACCCTGGAGGGGCATGTGTGCCCGTGCGTGTCTGTGTTGTGTGTGTGCACACTCCTGAAAGCTGAGGGGGGGCCAGGTACTGATGTGTCCACACTAAGTGAACTCATGGAGGGCCACTACCCCCTGCACGCTCACACCTGTGACTGCACGTGTGTGCACATAAGTGTGTATGTGTGTGCACGAGCATGTGCAGGCATGCGTGTACATGTGTGAGCATGTGTGGAGGTGCACACATGACTGTGTGTGTGTGCACACTGTGAGCATGTGTGTATACGTAAGTGTGCACACACGTGGAGCCTCCTCCCCCCAGGCCGTGCGTAGGTTAGCTGGGAAGTGAGAGGCTGGTCCCACCCCAGCTCACTCGTTCTTGCCCCTCCGGCCTCCTTTCCCCAGGCCCCCAGCACAAGACCCCCTTTGCTGTCCCCCACATTCCTCCAGTGCCCCCTGCTGCCCAAGCCATTGCCCCATGTCACCCTTTCAGTCCTCGCCAGGCCCCGGGGGTGGGGGATGGGCGTCTGGCTGGCCCGGAAGAGGCGGAGCAGGGCTGTGACACAGGTGTCTCGTACCAGGGAGGACACCAGCTGCCCCTCGAGCAGCGGCCACGGTCCCTGCCGCCTGCAGCGCCCGCCCAGTCCTGGGCTAGGAGCGGGGGAATCGGGCTCCGGTCACCCCAGGCTGGTATGTGGCCTTCTCCAGGGGCCGGGGGGCCCCCAGGGATGGCCGTGCCCTTAATCTCAAAGCTGGGGTTCCTGCCCTGCAAATGCAGGGCTCAGGTTATTGGGGAGACCCCAGAGTCCGACCTCAGAGGTCAGGCCAAGAGCAGTGTCAGGAGTCCAGGACCCGGCCTCCCCCGCCTCGGGCCCCTGCCTTTTCCGTACAGAACACCCGCAGCTGACCCCGGCTGCCACCGGCCTCTGCTGGGGCCCTGCCTGTGACCCAACTGACCACTGTGAGGTGCAGGCACCTCGAAGACCGAATGAGTACCTCCTGCCTGTGAGGCTCACTGTGCCCCAGTGAGCAGCAACCTCGAAATGACACTGCGGAGAATTCACCCAGGGCACTACCGGGGCCAGAACAGCTGGTCTGACGGGGAGTCAGGGGGTCCCCAGAAAAGGTGGCATCTCAGTGGACACCTGCAGGGTGAGCTGCAGGAGGAGGCGGGGACAGGGGTGCCGGGGGCAGCATCTGGGGTCAGACAGTGTGCGTGGTGCCAGAGGACCTGGAAGTCAGGTCCTGAGGGGGGCCTGGCTGAGGACAGGGCCACAGCAGGGTGGGGCCAGACCGGTCCCCAAGGGAGAAGCTGGAGAGAGCAGGAGCTGAGCGCAGGGCGGGCCAGGACACCAGAGGCTGGGGTCTGACCAAACCACACCGCTGGTACAGGGGGCGGGCACAGCGTGGACACCAGTCCACCCACCCCCAAACCCTGGGCCAGGGGTTCACCCTGGGCACCCTCCGTCCCCCCAACCCCAGCCTGGGCTCCGAGCTCCCCCTGATGGGGCTGTGGGGCCTAGAGAGGTCAGAGGCAGCCGCGCCCGGCTCCAAGCCCTACCATGAGCTGGGCGTGGCCATTCTGGAAGGAGCCCCCCGAGTCCCCGTTGCCCTCCTCCTGGCGGTCCACCACGCGGCACTTCACGGCGTCCTGCACCTGGGGAGGGAGAGCACAGGCGGTCAGTGGCAGCTCCCGCCGGCGAGGACCGGAGCCCTGGCGCGGTGCGGGAGGGCAGCTGACCCCCCATTGCCCTCCTCCTGGCGGTCCACCACGCGGCACTTCACGGCGTCCTGCACCTGGGGAGGGAGAGCACAGGCGGTCAGTGGCAGCTCCCGCCGGCGAGGACCGGAGCCCTGGCGCGGTGCGGGAGGGCAGCTGACCGCAGCAGGCCCAGTGCCTGGGCCCAGCCTCCACGCGTCTGAGTCTCCGTGCCCTTTGGGGCAGGAACTCCGGAACCTGGCGCTCCGGGACCGAGCAGTCCTGGCTGGAGTCGGTAAGAAGCTGCCGTCAGGCCGAGGAGTCACCTGGTGTCCAGACCTGTCCTTTGTCACCACAGCCTCCGCTTCTCTGACTGTCTGGACGAGCCGAGGGCCTGGCCCTCACTCCCTCCGGAGACGCCTGGTCTGTGTCTGCAGTGTCCTGGGTGGGCCTGCGTGTCCGTGGGGGGCCGGGCACCCGCTGCGGGAGGATCAGCCACCCACTCCGCCCGAGGCGATGGCACCACGATGGCCAGGACTTCTCAGAAGAGGACGGTCAGCCGCCCTTCAAGTCCACCTCTCACTGCTTTCCAAGTTCCACTGTCCCCTTGGTGGACCGCGGCCTCGGTCTCACTGTCCACAGCTGCTCAGGGCCCGCTCCGTGGTTTTCATTCTCTTCCTGCTCTCCGATGTCCCCTTCTGCAGCCGGGCCACCAGGGACCACAGGCGTGGCCTTAGCGCCCAGTGAGCATGTGACCGTCTGGGCTGAACCCACCCCCGGCGAGTGAGCACTCCGCGTTGGGCTGCAGCTGCCCGTCTGCAGAAGGAGCTGTCGTAAACACGGATACGGGCCACTCGGGGGCCAGGACATGGGCCACGCGGGCGTTTCCCCGAGGACATCATCACGGGCGGTGACACTTCCTCCTCCTGGGCTCTATCTCCCTGGCCCGCTGGGTGGGTCTGTGGCTTTTCCGGAGCGGGCTGTCCTCAGGTCCTCGGCTCTCAGAGTGGACCCTCAGGGTCAACGGGCTGTTTGGACGGCATGAACTGCAGGTCTTCGTTCTCCTGCCTTTCACTGGGGTCAGAGCCCCTGGGGCTGGGGGTTCACATCTCCCCAGTGGCATGAACCTGTGGGGGGGCCTCAGCTGATGGGGTGAGCACGGTTGGCACGCACGTCTTCCCCGATTCATACTCGGTACGGCACCCGTATCTTCAGTTATGCAGGCACCTCCTGGCCCGTGTCCACACCGAGCTGAGAAGCTCCGTGGGGGTGGGGGGTCGGGTGGGGGCAGTGCTGCCAGTTCAGGGGGGACGGAAGCTGCTCCTCAGACTGGAGGAGAGCCGGCCGCCTCACTCCGGGCCTGGCCTCGGCGTCCAGAGGGCCCCGGCGGCCCCACGTCCCAGAGCTCTCCGGGCCTCCCCCCGTGCCTGTGCACTGGGCACAGCCCCCTTCCCGTTCTCCTGATCCCCTCCAAGCTGCCTGCTTTAACGAGTCCCTCTGCCTCCTTTCCAGGGCTGCCGGGGAAGCAGGACCTGCCTGCCCCCCCTGCCCCCCGACAACCTGGCCCTCCCCATCAGGGCTCTCCATGTGACCCCGAAGAAGAACCGAGTCGGGGATGTCAAGACGCCCACTTCCTCACACTTCCATCCCTCCAAGATCCGGGAAGCCGCCTTCCTCGTGGCGACCAGCAGGTGGCACCTGGGGAGCAGCTGGGTGGAAACCTTCCCCAGGTGCCTCGGGGAAAGGTCCGGAAAGTGTCAGAAGAGAAGTCTCAGCTGCCACGAGGCCTGCCCACATCTCTGGTGGCTCCCACAGACCCCAGGGGGACAGAGTGGCCCCTACCCCGGTCTGAGCCAGCATGGGGCACGGGGACACCTCTGTGCCTGGGCCAGGCTGACTGCCCAGCAGCCGCAGGGGACCCTGCAGGCACCCGGGGCCGAGGGCCCGGCTCCGTGGGCACGCCCCGCCCGGCCCACGGCGCCCACCTCTCTCCGCAGGATGCAGTGCACCATCACGATGACGAAGCCCTCCAGCGAGTCGAAGACGGCGAAGAGGATCTGGAAGAGGGCGGAGCGGCGGTCGGTGACGGCGAGCACGGCCGACATCCAGGTCAGCGCCAGCAGCGGCAGCACCACGCAGGAGCTCCACAGCGAGGCCCTGCAGAGAGCAGGGGGTCAGGGCCGCCCAGGCCACGCCCAGGAGGGGACACTCGGGACGGCACCTGGCCTCGCCCCGTGGAGGGGACACTCGGGACGGCACCTGGCCTCGCCCCCCCCTCCCTCCCCGCGGTCAGGGCTCCACAGCGGTCAGGGCTCCACAGCAAGGCCCTGCAGAGAGCAGGGGGTCAGGGCCGCCAGACCACGCCCAGGAGGGGACACTCGGGACGGCACCTGGCCTCGCCCCGTGCAGGGGACACTCGGGACGGCACCTGGCCTCGCCCCCCCTCCCTCCCCGCGGTCAGGGCTCCACAGCGGTCAGGGCTCCACAGCAAGGCCCTGCAGAGAGCAGGGGGTCAGGGCCGCCAGACCACGCCCAGGAGGGGACACTCGGGACGGCACCTGGCCTCGCCCCGTGGAGGGGACACTCGGGACAGCACCTGGCCTCGGCCCCCCCTCCCTCCACGGGGGCTCCCACGCCCGGGCTGTGTGTCTCCTCTCCCCGGGACGCTTCACCCCTCTGTCCTCTGCAGAGACCCACTGCTTGGCCGGTCTTGCTGAGTTCTGCCAGCAATGAGGGCTCCCAGGGGAGCTGGTACCCGGTGAGGGAGGGAGCCCTCTGGGACACTGGGCTCCCGACTGCTGTCGGGAGGCCCAGGGAGAGGAGGCGGCCCCTGCTGGTTCCAGCTCCCAGGGCGCCCACACAGCCCTTCGGCCCCCAGTCAGAGGTCCAGGGCCTGAGCTGCCAGGGGGCCACAGGGAGGGGTGCGTGGCCAGGCCTCTGAGCTCTGGACAGAGAAAAGGGAGGAAAAGAGAGCGGAGAGTTTGGGAGGGGAGGCGACAGGACAGACAAGGCCGGGTGGGTAGGTGACCAGGGCAGAGACAGACAGGAACAGACGGACAGGCACTGCCTCCTCTTGGGGGCCCTGGTCTGCCTGTCCAGGGAAGAGGCTGCCTCTGCCCCACGGCCCTTGCCCCCTTCTCCAGGGCCGCCTCCCCAGGCATCACCCTCGGCAGCCCGGGCCCCTCCCTGCACACCACGGGCTACACTTGTGCCCACTCTGCGCCCGTCTCCCGCATCGGGCAGCGGGGACACTAGGCCACGCCCAGGGGCTGCTGTGGGTGCAGACGCCTCCGCAGAGCACCTGGCATGCAACGGGTGCTCAGGAAACGTGGCCCAGCCTGGCACCACTGTGCCGCTCAGGGCCACGGCGAGCTCTGCCCCCGGGTGGGTGACTGCTTGCAGGGGCTCCAAGGGGCTGCTGGGGCCACTGTCAAGGTCACTAGGATTGGCAGCTGATGTCCAGACCAGTCCCCTCCTCCTACCTCACACAACAAACAGGACAGATGGGTGTAGGATAGGGCTACTATGTTGGGGCTGGGGGTATAGGGCTGGGGGCGGGGGAGAGAGCTTGGGAGGGCCTGGGGTTCCAGCCAGGACAAGGACCCCCAAATCAGTGGGGCCCTGGCCAAGAGCTCCTGCCAGACTGCACACTCTGCCCTATGGCCCAGGACCTGCAAGGGGCCCAGCCAGAAAGGCTGGACTGTGTCCATACTCACCTCTAGACCTCTAAGAGCCACAGCTGCCTCCTGGGTCCTCCTCCTCCTCCTCCCCCTACTCCTCCCGGGCCCTTCCCTCCATCCTGTTCCTCCTTTTCCTCTTCTTCCTCACTCTCCTCCTCCCCCTCCATCTCCTCCTTGGCTGGCCAGCCTCTAAGACTGAGGTCCCCAATCCCAGTCCCATCTCTTCTTGTCCTGCCTCCACCCAAGGCCTTCCCCAGCTCAGGGACAGCTCCTGGGCCCCCTGCCTGGTGATTCAGGCCAACGCCAGGGGTCACCCCGAAGCCACCCCTGCTCCCCAGGCATAGCATGGGCTCCAAACTGGACCTCACGGGCCCCTCTTCTCCCCACACAACCCTGCGGTCTCCTTGCAGGCTCCCCTCCCATGGTTCCTTCCCAAACGTCAGCTCTGCCCAGGGCACAAGACCCAGCCCCATCCAGGCCCTGGCTGACCACCAGCACCGAGGAGAAGCAGGCCGGGCGCAGACGGCTCCTGGTGAGGACGGCACCCACGGGCTTTCTCACTCAGAGGATGAGCCTCTGCCTCCTCCCACGCCTGCGGTGCCACACCTGGCACAGGGCCCGAACAAGCGGGCCCTCGGTGGAGACACACACAGCTGGTGACGTCTGTCCTTTGCCCCTTCCTGGCTCTGCACCTCCGTTCCCCCATCGTGGTGGGTGGGGTCGGTCATCTCTCTCCTCACTTCCAAAAAGCAGACCATCTCTGGCCGGGACCCCTGGATGTGCCCTGACCCCCATGTTCTGAGCAGGCAGGGCCAAGCGCCCCTCCCAAACTCCTCATGCTCCGTGAGTCATCCTCCCTCGGCCCGGGCCTGGCACGCACAGCCCGAGGCGTCTGTGCTGGCAGGCGGCTGAGCCCGGGAACCTGAAGCTCCTCTCCTCCCCGCGGCATCTGCAGAGGTCTCACGAGGGGACCCACGCGGGCCCCGGCATGACTGGAGGAGGAGAGGAGCTGGTGGGCGAGGTCCACGGGCAGTCACCCCATCTGTCCCCTCTGCAAAGTCGGACGCTCCCAGGTGGGGGCAGGGGCTCCACGTGTGGCTGGGGTGGGGGGCACGAGGGGGCAGGGGCTCCACGTGTGGCTGGGGTGGGGGGCACGAGGGGGCAGGGGCTCCACGTGTGGCTGGGGTGGGGCACGAGGGGGCAGGGGCTCCACGTGTGGCTGGGGTGCGGCACGAGGGGGCAGGGGCTCCACGTGTGGCTGGGGTGGGGCACGAGGGGGCAGGGGCTCCACGTGTGGCTGGGGTGGGGGGCACGAGGGGGCAGGGGCTCCACGTGTGGCTGGGGTGGGGGGCACGAGGGGGCAGGGGCTCCACGTGTGGCTGGGGTGGGGGGCACGAGGGGGCAGGGGCTCCACGTGTGGCTGGGGTGGGGGGCACGAGGGGGCAGGGGCTCCACGTGTGGCTGGGGTGGGGGGCACGAGGGGGCAGGGGCTCCACGTGTGGCTGGGGTGGGGCACGAGGGGGCAGGGGCTCCACGTGTGGCTGGGGTGGGGGGCACAAGGGGGCAGGGGCTCCACCTGTGGCTGGTGTGGGGGGGCACGAGGGGGCAGGGGCTCCACGTGTGGCTGGGGTGGGGGGCTTGAGGGGGCAGGGGCTCCACGTGTGGCTGGGGTGGGGCACGAGGACTGCCTCTCACGGCTGCCGGACCTCATAGGTTACATCCCCCCAGGCCCTGGGTACAGTTCCGCACATTACAGCACCAGGCGTTGCCCTCCATGGAGACTGGCGTGTGAAACCAAAGAAAAGGCCATGCCTGCACCCATGCGTGACCTGCGTTTCCCCCAACCTGTGACCTGTGTTTGCTGGCGCTGTAGACCCAGCGTGAAGGAGAACCCCCCCCCAGAGCCCTCAGCTCAGAGGCTTCTGGCTGAACCAGCCCAGCTCGGGCCGTGACCCCGTGTCCACCTCTGCTCATGTGCCCTGGCCAGCACTGCCCTCTGCCATCCAAGACCTAAGTGTCCAGCCCAGGGAGTGAACACAGGAGGTCTAGGGTCCAGAGACAGGACCACCCAAATGCTGTCAAAGTCGACTGAGCCACGCTCCCTCTGTATGTAGCCTGCACCTGGGACCCCAGGCCCACGCCATCCTGCCCTGCTCAAGCCCTTGGTGGCCCCTGCACCTGGGACCCCAGGCCCACGCCATCCTGCCCTGCTCAAGCCCTTGGTGGCCCCGGCACCTGGGACCCCAGGCTCACGCCATCCTGCCCTGCTCAAGCCCTTGGTGGTCCCTGCACCTGGGACCCCGGGCCCACGCCATCCTGCCCTGCTCAAGCCCTTGGTGGTCCCGGCACCTGGGACCCCGGGCCCACACCATCTTGCCCTGCTCAAGCCCTTGGTGGCCCCTGCACCTGGGACCCCAGGCCCACGCCATCCTGCCTGCTCAAGCCCTTGGTGGCCCCTGCACCTGGGACCCCAGGCCCACGCCATCCTGCCTGCTCAAGCCCTTGGTGGCCCCGGGCACCTGGGACCCCAGGCTCACGCCATCCTGCCCTGCTCAAGCCCTTGGTGGCCCCTGCACCTGGGACCCCAGGCCCACGCCATCCTGCCCTGCTCAAGCCCTTGGTGGCCCCTGCACCTGGGACCCCAGGCCCACGCCATCCTGCCCTGCTCAAGCCCTTGGTGGCCCCTGCACCTGGGACCCCAGGCCCACGCCATCCTGCCCTGCTCAAGCCCTGGGTGGCCCCTGCACCTGGGACCCCAGGCTCACGCCATCCTGCCCTGCTCAAGCCCTTGGTGGCCCCGGCACCTGGGACCCCAGGCTCACACCATCCTGCCCTGCTCAAGCCCTGGGTGGCCCCGGGCACAGCAAACAGCCCGCTGGCCCAGGGCCTCCCCACCACTTCCACGGCTGTGACTGCCTGTCCCAGTCACACACACATGCAGGCACACACCCGTGAACACACGTGTGCCCACTTGCACACACTCTCACTCGCGTGGAGTCACACACGTTCCCTCCCACGTGCTCACGCTCACACACACTGGCACACTCAGTGCTGGCCCAGGCCACAGCACACTCACGGCCACCCTGTGAGGGGCCACTCTGCCCAAGGGGACTCCCTGCCCACTGGCCTCTCTGCACCGAGTGGCCCTGGGGGGGGACGGGGGTGGTGGAAAGCGGGGGTGGGGAGGGCTGGGCAGGGGCTGCCTAGGACCCCGGAGGGAACAGCAGAGATGACAGAAATGACAGAGAAAGCTGAACACAAGCAGAATGTGACTGCGGGGAGCTGGGCCTGGTGGCAGGCGGGTGGGCACTGGGAGGCACTGACACGGCATCACTGGCAGCTTCGGAGATGGCGGCAGCCACAGAGAGGGCTCCGCACTCGGCACATGTGGGGGCGCGCCCGAGGGGGGCCCAGGGCAGCTGACTACAGTGAAAGACAGCGGAGACGGAGCAGACAGTTCTCGCAGAAACCGATGGGGACGACCAGGCAGCAGTCCAGCCCGAGTCTCCTGGGGCGGGGGCGGGGTCCTGGGTTCAGGGGGGACGGGGTCCTGGGGGGACAGGGTCCTGGGGGACAGGGTCCTGGGGGGACAGGGGGACGGGGTTCTGGGGGGACAGGGTCCTGGGGGACAGGGTTCTAGGGGGACAGGGTCCTGGGGGATGGGGTTCTGGGGGATGGGGTTCTAGGGGGATGGGGTTCTGGGGGGACAGGATCCTGGGGGATGGGGTTCTGGGGGGACAGGGGGACGGGGTCCTGGGGGGACAGGGGGACGGGGTCCTGGGGGACAGGGTTCTGGGGGGACAGGAGGACGGGGTCCTGGGGGACGGGGTTCTGGGGGGACAGGGGGACGGGGTCCTGGGGGACAGGGTCCTGGGGGGACAGGGGGATGGGGTCCTGGGGGACAGGGTTCTGGGGGGACAGGAGGACGGGGTCCTGGGGGACGGGGTTCTGGGGGGACAGGGGGGCGGGGTCCTGGGGGACAGGGTTCTGGGGGGACAGGGGGACGGGGTCCTGGGGGACGGGGTTCTGGGGGGACAGGGGGACGGGGTCCTGGGGGACGGGGTTCTGGGGGGACAGGGGGACGGGGTCCTGGGGGACGGGGTTCTGGGGGGCGGAGGGACTGGTCTGGGGGTTCAGTGGGGGGTGTCCTGGAGGGTGGAGAAGTGGTCTGGGGATGAGGTCCTAGGAGGGTACAGGGATGGGATCCTGTGAGGAAAGAGGGGTTAGGGTCCTGGGGGGCCAGTGGGGACGAGATCCTGGGGGGCGGGTGGGGAGAGGTGTCCTCGGGGCCCTTTCCACCTGACGCACCCAGAGCCTGGGCAGCGGGAGGGCGGGCCCACATGTGCACATTCAGACTCCTACCCACATTTGTACAAAGCACGACCCTCGGATCGAGGCCACCGCCCTTTTCTTCTCAACCCCTCTCCCCCATCTCACCTGACCTCGAGCTGCCCGCCCGGGAGGGAGGAAGCTGTCTGATCAGTGACCCTGTGGGTGATCCCTGAGCTGCCTGGGCAGGGACCTGTGGGGGTCCCTGTGCGTGTGAGGGGAGACGGGGTGTGTGGCGAGTCGGGGCGTGTTCCTGAGCCCGCACCCGGTGCGCAGCAGGGAGAGGCCCCGCCAGGCAGTCAGCTGTCGGACAGGCTGGGCTCCAGCACCCACCAGACCAGGCTCGAACCCTGCTCCACCTGCGCTCACCCAGCCTGAGCCTCAGTCTGCCCAGCTGTACGATGGGGACATGACACAGCCTGCATCAAGGGTGACCAACCGACAGAAACTGCCCCAGTTACTCAGCCGGGCGGGGTGCAGCCCTGGGGCCTCCTGACTGTGTGACTGTCCAGGGGACGTGTGTGGGTGGCTGTGTTGCGGGCATGGGTCACAGCAGGCCTGCCACTTCCACTTCCCAGACCACAGACCAGGAGGCCAGGCCCTCAGCCACGGTGGGGACTCCTAGGTCACAGGCCTCCTCCAAGGAGCTTCCTAACCAGGACCAGAACTCACCAGCGACCCCAGGGGGTGGTTTCCTGATGCTTTCATTCACTGGGGAGAGCAGGAGAAGCAGAGAGGGACAGAGGGGGGGGCACAGACAGACAGGCCGAGCAAGACCGGCACAGACTGGGGGGAAGGGACTGGGGGTCCCGACAAAGACACCAGCCAGGCTGAGGGACAGACAGACAGGCCGAGCAAGACCGGCACAGACTGGGGGGAAGGGACTGGGGGTCCCGACAAAGACACCAGCCAGGCTGAGGGACAGACAGAGCAGGCACAAGCAGGGTGAGAAGGGCTCAGAGGGCTGGGGTAAGACAGAGCGGGGCCTGTCCCGGCCTGCTGGGCTCAGAGGGCTGGGGTAAGACAGAGCGGGGCCTGTCCCGGCCTGCTGGGCTCAGAGGGCTGGGGTTAGACGGAGCGGGCCTGCCCGGGTCTGCTGGGCTCAGAGGGCTGGGGTAAGACGGAGCAGGGCCTGTCCCGGCCTGCTGGGCTCAGAGGGCTGGGGTTAGACGGAGCGGGCCTGTCCCGGCCTGCTGGGCTCAGAGGGCTGGGGTTAGACGGAGCGGGCCTGTCCGGGTCAGCTGGGCTCAGAGGGCTGGGGTTAGACGGAGCGGGCCTGTCCGGGTCGGCTGGGTTCAGAGGGCTGGGGTTAGACGGAGCAGGGCCTGTCCCAGCCTGCTGGGCTCAGAGGGCTGGGGTTAGACGGAGCGGGGCCTGTCCCAGCCTGCTGGGCTCAGAGGGCTGGGGTTAGACGGAGCGGGGCCTGTCCCGGCCTGCTGGGCTCAGAGGGCTGGGGTTAGACGGAGCGGGGCCTGTCCCAGCCTGCTGGGCTCAGAGGGCTGGGGTAAGACAGAGCGGGGCCTGTCCCGGCCTGCTGTCAGCCCCGGCTGTGACCTGGTGGCCCCGTCCCCTGGGAGGCTGGAGGGGCAGGAGCCTCTGAAGTACACTCCCCCTGGCTGCTGGGCATGGCCCCGCCTCTCAGACTGCCATCTGCAGTGCTGTGTGCCCTCCTGCCAGGCACCGCCCTCTCTGGGCTGGTTTCCCAGGTAGGACATCCAGGCCCATCCACTATTCCCCGTCTCCCTACGTTGAAGGCACCACAGGGTGGGCACCCAACTCCAAGGTGGGGAGGGGAAGCTGGGCAGAGGTGGGGTCTCTGAAAGCCATGTTCCATTATTTCCGAGCACCCTGTAGGGCTCCCACCCTGTCATGGGCCAGGTGGAGAGCTGAGGCACCGAGCGCGGCGGGGTCGGCTGCGTGCCTGCACAGACCTTGGTGCCTCAGTTTCCCCGTCTGTACTGGGGCTCAGGGATGGGTGAGCTCTGGGTCCTACCCTGCCCGCTCCTTCAGCTTCTTGTCCGTGATGCCATCTTTGGACACAAGCTTGTTGAACACCAGGATCCCGATGGCCATGTTCACCTGCGGGCAGAGGGCAGGGTGTGGGGTGTCTGCACACGCCCGGGTCAGGGCGGCACCCGGCTGCACGCGGGGACCTTGCTAATGCTCTGCCCACAGATGGGCCCCCTCGTACTCGGTCAGGGGCTCCAGGAGAAGCAAAGCCACCAGAGCGGGCTCTGCCAGCCTTGCCCACACTCATGCCCCTTCGCCCGCCATCCCCTCCTGTTAGCTGGTAGCTGGGGTCCTCCATGCCACATGGACCCTCTCACGCCCCGTAAGGCTGGGCATCGATGCTCGAGCCTTCCACGTGACCCTCCCACCTGACAGGCTCCACCATGACCTGAGAGCCCTGTCAGGCAGGGTGGACATGAGGACGGGCTAGGCTGACCCAGCTGGGGGCTCAGAGGGTGACCGAGGTCTCCTTCTACAGGCTGGGTGGGGCGGGCGCCCTGGGCCCGGTCCTGCTGCGGGATGAACTGGCCATCGGGCCAGCCCAGAGGACTATCTGCCATCTCCACTGTGGTCAGCTGCAGGTTGTGAAGCGGCGATTCCATTTGTCCAGAGATCAGTGGTCTGGCTGGAGTCAGGGTGAGCCTGTCCCCACCCGCCGAGGGGCTGACCAGGTGAGCATGCAAGCAGGCTGGCCCCAGCACACGGCAGGGGTACCTGCCCTGCCCAGAGCACAGAAGGCACCTCCAGCGACTTCTAGTCCGGCTTCCGCCACACCTAGGCTCACCCGAGCTCCTCCAGCTCTTAGCCTCCTGCCCCCGCCTCCTGCCCATGACGGGGAACTCGCCCCAACCCAAGGCCGCTGTCCGGGCCCCGCCTGGGGCCGCACTGCTCCTGCACACGCTGCCCGGGAGCTCTTTGCAGACCTTAACTCAGGCCCACTCCAGCCTCCAGGCACCCTCCCTGCCTGCCCAGGGCTGGCACCTTCCCCCCGGGAAGTGCTTCCTGGTGCTAAGGGAAGTCTCTCATGCTGCTGCTCAACTGCCACCGGAGACTGAGAGAAGTGACCCCAGGATGCCCCTCAGACACGGCCACGCCCTGGAGCTCCTGGGCTCTCCCCTCTCCTCTGGCCTCCTGCTGGTGAGAGTGGGGGTCCCACAGCAAGTCAGGATACATCCAGAGAGGGGACCTGGGGGCCCGGGCTCCAGCCTCCACCGCAGCCCCCCCACCCACCCTGGGGCGCCCGCTCACATGGCCCTGCCCCTGACTTGCTGCTCTGAGGTGCCCACACAGCACACAGCCTCTCCCTCCTGCCCATGCCTTCCGGGAACGAAGGAGCTGGGATCAGTCTGGGCTGCGGGGATGGTCCTGGGCAGGCTCCCTCCTGCTCATCCGCACCCCGGGGACAATGACCCTGGTGCCACTGGGCAGTGTCGCCCATCTCTCGCGGCTCCAGCCCTCCAGCTGTCCGCCTGACCACACCCACCCGATCACTCACTGGGCAAATGTGCCCAGTTCTGGCAGGTACAGAGCTGGTCTCCAAGAATCAGGCGAACTGTGCTCACAGGAATAAGAGGCCACAGCCACAGCCCAGCCTCTGCGTCCTTGCTGCCCGAGGGCAGACCAGGGGACTGTGGACACGGCCCACGGCCCCATGACCAGGGACGGCACGTGCAGCCCGAGGCCCGAGCTGGGACCACGGGCGGGCTCCGTACCAGCACAACGGCAGCAGCTGGTCCCACGAAGGCATACAGCAGTCCCCCCTCCAGGGAGAGCCAGCAGCTGGGGAGGGAGACAGGCTGGTTAGTGGGCAGGTGAGGGCCCCGCTCGCGCACAGGGTGGGCGCCACAGCTTCCCAGGGGGGCAGGCGAGACGCTCAGAGGGGCAGAAGGAGCGCAGCACAGACGGAACGCCCTTCAGTGCGGGACCCTCACATTCATTCTCTGGCTTCAGGGCCTTGGGGACCCAGGCGGCACCGTCACCCCTGGTTTATGGAGGCAGAGCAGGCCCAGAGCGGAGGCACACAGCAGAGAGCCAGCTGCCCTGACCACCCCCTTCTGCCTGTCCCCACCCCCTCCTCTCAGTCCTTCCCCATCTCACGTGCAGACTTCCCTTCCTGACAAGATGCCCGAACACTGGGCTGGGTCCCAGGTCTGGTCCTCCGCCTGCCCCCTTAGCACACGGCCTCCGCACCGGTCCTCTGCTCACACGTCTGGCCGGGCCCTCCTTTGCCCCACTCTTCCCCGAGTCTCCAGGACATCCCTGCGGTGGCCACAGGAGTCGGGAACCCAGCGAGGGTCCTGTCCTCTCTGTGTGCAACCCCGGCCCCGAGCAGCCTCCCCTGTGCTGTCTGTCAAACCAAGTCCTCTTCATCCTCAAGCACCTCCCTTCAATGTCCCACCTTCTTCTGACCCACCCCTGACCCCAGCAGGCTGGCCGAGCCTTCCTTCCGCTCAGCACTCACCCCACTGGGCTTCCTGTAAGTAGGTTCTTCCTCGTTCGTGCCCGCCGCCCACCCCATTGCCCAGATGGGGCGTTGCCACATCCTGCCCCCGGGGGCTCCACAGTGAGCCGCACTGGCACAGTCAGTATGGGTCACTCCTGCCTCTGGCCACCCCTCCCCCCAATCCCTGTAGCCAAGGCCCCTGCGGCCTCGGTTCCCTTCCCCCAGCCTGGGAAGTCGCACTGCTTCCAGGATGACCCCAAGCTCCCCGGCCTGGTGGTCAAGGGCTGACCTTCCAGGGCCTCAGTGACCTCGTCTGCAGAACAGGCCCCCCGACCGCCTGCTCTGCCAGGCCT
This sequence comes from Saccopteryx leptura, assembly GCF_036850995.1. Classification (NCBI taxonomy): domain Eukaryota; kingdom Metazoa; phylum Chordata; class Mammalia; order Chiroptera; family Emballonuridae; genus Saccopteryx; species Saccopteryx leptura. The sequence goes on along the minus strand of NC_089505.1, from coordinate 370,949,756 downwards.
TATCGAGGGCTTCCCTGGAGCCCCACTGGTGTGGGGCGGACGCCCGACCAGACGGGGAAACTGAGGCTCAGAGGGGCTGGCAGACCTGTCCGAGGAGGAGGCGGGAGGCTCCAACAGCCCTGACACCATTTCCCCCGCTGCTGCTGCCCACTGCCCGGAGGAGCTGACCGACGGGAGCTGCCCGGAGGAGCTGACCAACGGGGGGAAGGCGGCCCCCCGAGAAGCCTGGCCTCCAGCTCCGGGGCCTCACCCTCTCCCAGCCTCGGCTTTCTCGTCTGTGAGATGGGGGCCCAGCCAGCCGTCGCCTCCTAAGGCAGCGGGAGGGCCCGGAGGGTGCGTGTGGCCCCCCCACATCCCCACCCCACCCTGACTCACTAGTTCATGGTGCTGTACCCTTTGGCCTTGGTGAATCCCACGGAAATGGCCACGACCAGTGCAGGGAGCCCTAGGGAGGGACCGAAACACAGGGTTGGTTCCCCGCCATCCCAGCTTTGCATGTGGAGGTGGCCGTGGAGCGGGGGAGCAGGGCCAGGAATGTGACGGTGAAGCCTCGGAGCCGAGGGTGACACTGAGTGTGTGAGGGGACAGGAGGTGGACAGGGATGAGAACCAGCAGAACCGGGGACAGGGCCACTGGGTTAGCAACTAAAACACAGGACACCCAGTCACATCTGAATTTCAGATAGAAAAGGAAACATTCTTTTGCTATAAGTACGTCCCAAATATTGAACAGGACATACTTATGCTAAAGAGTTACTTATTATCTAAAATTCAAGTTCAGCTCGGTGTTGGCGGTTTACCAGTTCCATGACAGGACAAGTGCCCAGGGGGGAGGGGGAGGGCCCAGGGGAGGGGGAGGGGGAGGGGAGGGGGAGGGGAGGGGAGGGGAGGGGAGGGGAGGGGAGGGCCCACCCCCCAGGTGCGGCAGCCACTCACCCCAGCCCAGGCAGAGGAAGCGCTTGCGAATGAGGCGGTTTCGGAGGCGGCCCGTCACGGCCATGTAGGACTGCCAGGCCTCGGTGAGCACCCAGCAGAAGGACGACAGGAAGAAGAAGTGGAGAAAGGCGGCCACCAGCGTGCACACCACCTGGGCAGGCGGGCAGACGGGTGGGGAGGCTGGACGGGGGCTCGCTCCCTGGGCCCCACGCCCCCCCGAGTGAGTGGCCCAGGGACCGCAGTGATGACCAGGTCAAGTCTGCAGTTCACTCGTCCACGGCCCTGAGATGGGTGGTTGTGTGACCCTGCACACCAACGACCAGGGACGATGCCAAGTGGCTCTGGTCCCCTCCTCCTTAAGCTTCCTGGGGATTCCTGGGTCCAGGCCCCTGATGGGGTTGGCACCATCAACTCTTCCCCCACCCCGCTTGGGGACACTAGGATGTGCATGGCAGGTCTGAGGCCACCTACCTTGTTGCGGGTCTGGGTCTGCCCAATGAGGATGAGGGCATTGGAGGAGATGATGGACAAGCAGAAGTTGATGAGGATGACGGACCGCTCTGAGCGGATGTACCTGTGGGAGAGGGTGAAAAGTCCATGGTCAGCGCCCAACAGAGCCTCACGTCACAAAAACTGGGGTCCTGCTGCATACCAAGACCAGGTGTCACATCCTCCTTGCAAATACTGCTGCTGCCACCATCACCACCATCCTCATCCCCACCATTCTCATCACCACCATCCTCATCTCCACCATCCTCATCACCCCCATCACCACCATCCTCATCTCCACCATCCTCATCCCCCCCATCACCACCATCCTCATCACCCCCATCACAACCATCTTCATCTCCACCATCCTCATCACCCCCATCACCACCATCTTCATCTCCACCATCCTCATCACCCCCATCACCACCATCCTCATCTCCACCATCCTCATCTCCATCATCCTCATCACCCCCATTACCACTATCTTCATCTCCACCACCCTCGTCACCACCATCCTCATCACCATCCTCCTCATCAACACAATCACCATCACCCCCATCTCCACCATCATCACCACCATCTCCACCGTCCTCATCACCACCATTGTCATCACCACCATCATCACCACCATCCTTGTCACCACCATCTCCACCGTCCTCATCACCATCTCCACCATCCTCATCATCACCACCATCATCATCACCATCATCACCACCATCCTCATCACACCATCACCACGTCCACTGCACCATATAACAAATTCCAGCACAGTTAAGTGCCAGGGAGAGCCCTGGGGAGCCACTGAGCATAGCTGCCCTCCCCTGCTGGGGATGTCTCATCTTTTAAAAATGTTTCTCCTTGTCCCTGTCACTCTCCCTTCAGACAAGCTCACTCCCGGGATCTCACTGTCTCCCTGCTCCCAGCTTTCACCAGCCCTGACCCTCTGTCTGATCTTGACTTTGAGTGGCTCCCAGTGGGGGCTGCAGAGCCTATGCCCACAGTAGCTGCGTTGCCGTGGGCAAGCGACTCAACCCCACTGTGCCACGGTCTCTCCCTCTTGTCAGATGGGCCGAGGGCTGTGGCTGAATTTAAAGAGCTAGGCCATCATCACTCTCACTCCTGTGTCTCAACACAGCTTCCCCAGTGGCCTGTGACAGCTGAGGGTACAAGCAGAGCCTCAAAGGCCAAGACGTGGCCTGCTAGGACATGTGACCTTGGGCATGTCACGTGCCCTCTCTAGGTCTCCACTTCCTGATGGGGACCATCAGGACGGGGTCCTGGCTGCAGCCCACTGGGGCAGTGACGGCCAGCAGAGCGCAGGAAGGGCGCACTTTGAGAACCACAGGCAAAATCTTCAGAGCTGCTGTGTGGCTGCCCCATGCCCCTTCCCCAGAATCCGGGAAAGCAAGGCCTCGGGAGGGGCGAGGCCCAGGGCGAAGCATGTCCACAGGGGATCCGGGGCTTGTGGCCCGGGCAGGGGCACTGGACGCTGACCCTCCTGGTGCCTCCATGCTCAGGACAGAGGTCTGCTGGGCGTGGCACCCAGTCACCAGGAGATCCCGCCACCCCTTCCCACTGGCCATATCGACTTCTCCTTGCTGGCCCCAGGGTGCGATGTCAGCTCAATTATTGGCTGGCATTGCCCTACCCACGGAGCCGGACACACTGGGAGTCCTGGCTGGGCCTTATGGGTGGCTGGTGGGCAGGCAGGTGACCTTGACTTTACCCGCCCTGTCCCAAGCCTCTGCGCAGTAAGGCAGAGGCCACACACACACACACACACACGCCCCTCACTCAGGCTAGTGACCAGCTCAGAGAGCAGTCCTCATGGCACACCTTGACCCACACTGCCTGCACCCCAGGGGCCCAAGCTGGACAGAGAGCGCCCAGGGCTGGGGGGTAGGGACGACGGTGAGGTTCCCACCCTGCGACCCAAGCCTGGGCTTTGAGAAGGCCGTGGCCTGGCACGTCTAGGTGACAGGACAGACAGTGAAGCCACGGGATTGTGGGGCCCCAGTGGTCAAGGGGCAGGGTGCTCAGTGGGGGAGCAGGCTGGGCTGGCACTGCCAGGAGAAGCGTTCAGAGGGCAGGAGGAGATGGGAGTCCCGTGTGAGGCGGGAGCCGGGAGGCACGGTCAGTCCAGCCCTGACCCCGGCCTGGGTCCCCCACCCGCCACGCACCCCAGCCAGTGTGCCTGGAGCAGCAGGCAGTCAGGAACCTGGAACAGGGCCGGCCTGGTCCCCCACCCGCCACGCACCCCAGCCAGCGTGCCTGCAGCAGCAGGCAGTCAGGAACCTGGAACACAGGAACCTGGAACAGGGCCGGCGGGGAGTGTGGGGAGAGGGAGGGGTGCAGGGTGGAAAGGCAGAGGTGGGGGTGTCGCCACCCAAGATGGCAGCGGGGGCGACGGGAGCTGCCGGCTGGGAAGGAGAGAAGGAGCGGGCCCTGGGCCACGCCCAGCCCCACGCTGCCCCCTCTCTGGACCCCCAGCCCCCCGGCCCAGAGCCCCGCCACCCTGCGGGGTTCCCACCTCCACACGGAGACATAGATGATGATCAGCATGAGCAGGGTCAGGGACGACACGCCACAGCCCACGATGAGTGTCACCGACGGCACCACCACCTTCTCCATGTTCTGGGGTTCGGGGAGAGAACAGAGTGAGGGGCAGGGGCTGGCAGACGAGGCCCCCTGCATCTGGCCGCCTTGAGCTCTTTTCTCAGCAGCAGCTGGGTAATTTTATAAGAAGCCACTAGAGGTCCCTTCCCCCCCCCCCCCAGGTCCCTCGCAATGTCAGAACGCCCTCCTGGCTCTGTGATCCGATGCCCGGGGCCTACTGCCTTCTCATGCCCACCTCGGGGCCTTGCCTGTGCACCCAGGTGCTTGCCCCGTGGGCTGCACAGCCGACCCACAGTCCACAGTGCGGCCACACTGCACCCCAGGGCCCGGGGCCCACAGGCACACGCAGGAGGGCGGCGTGTACTGTTGAGGGAGCTCACGGCCGGATGCGTCCAGAACGCCGATAACTCGGGGGCTGTGAACTGGGCTCTGTGGCCCTTCCCCAGCATGCTGCCTCCCAGTCATGGGAAAGATGGTGGGGACAACATGGCTGGACGTGGAGGGGCTTTTTAGAGACCCTCACCCTCAAGATGACACCCTCTTGCCCCTGGGGACATGGCCCGGGGTGCAGCTCCAATATAAATGCCTGTTTGCACAAAAGGAGTGGGTGGGACCCGGAAAAGGGGGTTCAGGACCACGGCCAGTGCCCGTGGCTCTGAGCCTAGCGGTCCCTGAACTTTCAGGGTAGGCGCCGAGCCCCACCCACTGGGATCCCATTGGCTGCCCTAGCTGTCACTTCCCCAGGCAGACAGCAGCAGGACAGGAGGGTTGGCCAAGCCCCTAGGCACTCAGGGTCAGCCTGTCCCGCCTTCCAGCAAACCCTGTCCCTCCCACCCCTGGCCCATGGCACTCCGGGCTCTGGCCCTCAGTGAGGCCTGGCCATCTGCTGGCCTCTCAGCTGCCCCCAGCCTGTTGGGAGGCCTAGGGCTTTGGATGGGGCATGGGTGTGACTGCGGGGCTTCCGTCAGTGTGGGGGGGCATGGTCCCCTTTCCTCCCCCAGGTCAAGGTGAGGTGTGAGGTTGCCCCCTCGGGCTCAGTGCCAGTGCGGCAGACCCGTAGGCCTTGCCCATAACATGCCTCCCGGTCCAGTGCCCAACTGGGCCTCGTGCTCGCTGGGGACGTCTGCTCCCAACGTCCTCCTGGGGAATGCCACACGTCTGTGGGCAACACTGCCAACCCACCGCTCTCAGCCAGGAAGCCTCCTCCAAGCAGGCCCCTGGTGACCCCAGGCAAGCACGGTGGCCTCACCCACCTCAGCCATCCCCAACTGCACTCTGTGCCAATGAAGGACAGTGCCACTGCCCCCCCCAAGAGCTCACACCCCGACATGGGGGCCCTGAGAGACTGGAGCCCCGTCACCCCGCAATTGTCCCATGGAGACCCTGAGGCCCATGCTGGGAGGGCAGTGGGGTAGGGCAGTGAGGGGCAGGGTGACCCCAGAAAGCGTTTCTAGGACACTGCCAGCCACGTGGGTCACGGGTGGCCGAGTAAGTGGCTCACGCCTGCTCCGTGGCCATCTGCCTCCACCTGTCCTCATCGGGCCTGGCAGCCACTCACACCCGCCAGCCGCCCACCTGCCTGCCCGCTCCCTCCCCCCTCCACCGGGCTCACGCTTCAGTCCTGGCCCGGCAGGGTCTGGGTCAGGGTCTGGGTCGTATAGAGAGGGAACGAGTGACAAAATGGGTGGGCAGGAGTACCAGGAAACGCCAGGCCTCTGGGAAGGGCTGCACTGGAGACCTCAGGGCGAGAGACAGGTCCCCACGGACACGGCAGGGCTCAGCCAGGAAGGGCTGCTCCGGGCCCTCTGCCCAGGGTGGGCCCTGCCCAGGGTGGGCTCTGCCCAGGGTGGGCTCTGCCCAGGGTGGGCTCTGCCCAGGGTGGGCCCTCTGCCCAGGGTGGGCTCTGCCCAGGGTGGGCTCTGCACAGGGAGGGCTCTGCACAGGGTGGGCTCTGCCCAGGGTGGGCCCTGCCCAGGGTGGGCCCTCTGCCCAGGGTGGGCTCTGCCCAGGGTGGGCCCTGCCCAGGGTGGGCCCTGCACAGGGAGGGCTCTGCACAGGGTGGGCTCTGCACAGGGTGGGCTCTGCCCAGGGTGGGCCCTCTGCACAGGGAGGGCTCTGCCCAGGGTGGGCCCTCTGCACAGGGTGGGCCCTCTGCACAGGGAGGGCTCTCTGCCCAGGGTGGGCCCTCTGCACAGGGAGGGCTCTCTGCCCAGGGTGGGCCCTCTGCACAGGGTGGGCCCTCTGCACAGGGAGGGCTCTCTGCCCAGGGTGGGCCCTCTGCACAGGGAGGGCTCTCTGCCCAGGGTGGGCCCTCTGCACAGGGTGGGCCCTGCCCAGGGTGGGCTCTGCCCAGGGTGGGCCCTCTGCCCAGGGTGGGCTCTGCCCAGTGCTCTGACCCTGCCCTTCACACGGCCGGTGTTGCTCTCAGCTGAGATGTCACCACCTCACAGGTGACGTCTTAATCCTCAGTTTGATTGGCCCCTGGTCTCTCTGCCCCCATCACCTCGTGCTGAGCCTCTCCAGGGTCCCCCCACCCAGGGCTTCTCTTCCTTGTGTGAATGGTCATGTCAATCCTGCTGTGTGAGCCCCGCTTCCGTCCGTCTCCCCGCCACGCCGTGCAGCGTCTGCGCCGACTCCCTTCCTGCAGCACCTTCCCTGCCTGTCGTGGCTCCAGCACCACCGTGGCTCAGAGCTCCCCAAACAAATAAGCCCCGACCACAGCATAAGCTGACCCCTGATCCTGACCACATGCTGAGCCCTGACCCTGGTCATGCGCTGAGCCCTGACCCTGACCCTGGTCACCTGCTGAGCCCTGACCCTGGTCACCTGCTGAGTCCTGACCCTGACCCTGGTCACCTGCTGAGCCCTGACCCTGGTCACACGTTGACCCAATTCTGACCCTGGTTATGAGCTGAATGCTGAGCCCTGACCCTGGTCACGTGTTGAACCCTGACCCTGACCCTGGTCACGTGTTGAACCCTGACCCTGACCCTGGTCACGCGCTGAACACTGATCCTGACCCTGGTCACCTGCTGAGCCCTGACCCTGGTCACATGCTGATCCCTGATCCTGACCCTGGTCACGTGCAGAAACCTGATCCTGGTCACGTGGTGAGCCTGATCCTGGTTACCTGGTCACACGCTGACCCCTGGCCCTGGTCAGACCAGTAACACGGTTTCAGGCACATCACAGAAACCGCACCAGCACTAACTAGGCTTCCAGGCTGTGTACCACCGGCCAGGCTGTGCTGGGTGCTGTGAACACCTCACCTTGTTCGTTCAGCCCTCACCACAGCTCTGAGGCAGGTGGCACGGCCCCCTCACAGCTGTGACTCAGAGCAGGCCAGCAGGGGCACAGCCAGGATCTGACGCTCTGGCTCCTCCGTCCTGTCTCCCTGCACTCCGCCCCCGACTTGGGACCCCGCCCCTCTCGGGCTCCTGGGGTGTGACTGCAGCACCCACCTGCACCCTCGACGGGGCCCTTGCTCTGCCCCAGTCCCTCAAGGCCACTTCACACCCTAGGATGCCCGCAGCTCTGCCTGCTCAGACCTGAATCCCACGCTCAGCATGCCCACCCAACCCCCTGTGGCGGAGGCAGGTGGCACCCCACCCCTCCCCACACCCGGCCCCGCATACCTCTGCCACCAACCACCTGCTGCAGGACAATGCTGTCCCCACTCCTGCTGGGACCCCCCAGGACCCCCACCCCACCACCGTGCTCTCACCTCCAGCCACCCAGCAGCCTCTGCCCCTGGGGTACAGGTAAGGCTCTTCTAGACACCAGCCCGGCCGCAGCACCTGCATCTCTGAACCCCACCCCGTCTCCCACTTGCTTCTTGCTTTTCTCTCTGGACGACCATCACTCCTCCCTGCTAAGCTTGGCTGGTGAACTCCTGCTCACCCCCCAGGGCCCCACTCTAAATATCCTCATGGACTTCTCTCAAACTGCCCCAGGGTGAGCAGGTGCTCTGGGAGCACGGATAGCCCCTTCCCCCAGCAGGCACTGCCCCAGGCCTGTCCGAGCACAGATCTGTCTCCTCCATCAGACCCCGTGCCCTCTGAGGGCAGGACTGGGACCTGGCTGTGGCCGCAGCACTCAGAGGGGTCAGCACAACGCAGTGGGTGCATGACAGCAGTCTCACCTTTGCGCCTGGTGTCCCTACCTGCCTGGCATTTCTGGGGTCACCTCTCAGTGAGCTAGAGCTGGCCAGCAAACGAGAGGAAGCAGCGAAGGCTGGACAGCAAGTGGGCGTGAGGCAGGAAGCAGAGCCTGTCCTGGTTCGGACACTCCTGTTCCGAGCTCACGCCCCTGCCCTGATGGGGGTCGCAGAATCAGGCAGGGCTGACTACTACCCCATCTTCCAGAGGAGGAAACAGGCTGAGAGCGGCCAGGCAGCCTGCCCTCAGTTCCATGGCCGCGCGCAGCTCTGTGGCTGCAGCGAACTCCTGTACCCTCGGCCTCAGCTACATCGTCCGGGATTTGGGGACGAGGTACCCGACTCGCCACCTGTGTCCCACCTTCGTGTACACCAACATGGAGGGTGAGGCTGGCGCCCCTGAGTGCGGCTGCTGACTCCCCTCCCAAACAACGCCTCACACCCGTCCCCAAACAAGGCTCAGCCTTCTGTCGGCCCCTCTCCTGTGCCGTGGGGCCCGGCTGCAAACCCTTGCAGGCACCTGGCACAGGTTGGCTTTTCCTAGAAAGGCCCCCTTGGCATCGAGCCTCTGCACTCCCAGTTTTTCACCAGCACAACCACCCACACACCCCTGCACCACCCGCACCGAGCGCACTCCTGCCAGGCCTGCCCGAGCGCAGCCCCCGCCTGGGAGGGAGGCGGGTGTTGCCTGAGGATGCCAGCAGCTCCCCCACCAGCTGTTTCCTCCTCGCTGCCACCGTGAGTGGCATGGGATCGCCTCCACTCTACAGATGAGGAAACTGAGGCTCAGAGGGACTGACGCCAGTCCAGGGTCACTGTGTGTTAGGGAAAAGCCAGTGATTCAAGATCTGACCAACAAGGACCTCCTCTGGGCCAGACCCTGGGCTGGGACACGCATCCCACTGCAGAGCCCTCTGCTGGCCTGGGTGCTGCTCACACACAGGGACCTGTGCTGGGCCCTGCTCTGCTTGCTCTGGCCTCTTAGGGGACCAGGGCCCTGGTGACACTGGCTGCGGTGTTGCACAGTGCAGCCTGCTGCTTTATCACTGATGACGACCTGTGCAAAAAGTCGCTTCTTCCAGGAAGCTCTCGGGGATGGCCCTCGCTGCTCTCTCCAGGGCCATGCCCCCAGAACCAGCAGACTAGCAGGGACAGCCTGTCACAGGGACAGCCTGAGGGTTGAGGGCGCACGTGGATCGGGGCTGAGATCACAGACCTCTGTCCATCAAGACTCATCCTAAGACGTTGGACAAGGGCCCCTCCCCAAAGCTCAGTCTCCCTGCCTAACCACAGAGGGGTTTAGTGGCAATGAGTTCCGGTCTAAGTTCCGGTCTAGGTCTGATTCTGTGGGGGACCCTGGCTGGCAACATCGCCACCCCTTACCCGGGTCCCAGAGGAGAGTGGAGTGGGAGGGGCATTCTCAGAGAGCTCTGGAGCCGCCTTTCACACGGAACCTGGGATTCCGTGAGGGCAGAGCTGTTCCACCAGCCGATGAGGACCAGCCACCTAAACACCCAGGAAAGCCCTGTCCTCCTCTCCAGCCTGCCCGCCACATCTGCTGCCCGTCCCGGGTCTGGGCCGAGGGGCTCAGGCCGAGGGGCTCAGTGAGCGAACACCCTGGCCCCTTCCACCCTTGGGTGCCCAGCAATCCAGGTTAGGCCTTCCTGGGACCAGCGAGTGCAGCCTGGACCCGGTGAGAAAGCCCACAGCCCCAGTGGGCTGGACTCAGAACTCAGGGATCCAGCCAGCAAGCTGGCCCCAGATACTGTTACCATAGAAACTAACAGCCCCCACAAGAATCTCTGAACAAAAAGGAGGCCCCTGAGATGAGGGGGCCTTCCTGGGGAGGCTGTGGACCTGGGCCAGGCACAGCACCCCCAATAACCCCCAGAACCTCGACCTGGGACACAGCTTCCTCCACAGACCAGGGTCCACTTGGGGTGGGAAGGGGAGAGCTCAGAAAAAGGTGGCAGCTCCACCCCCATCTCCCAGGCAGGGTGGGAACCTGCCCCAGGTGGAGGGGGACCCAGTGCAGGGGTCTGCCCCGTTCTGCCAGACCCTGCCCTCCCCCAGCCCAGAGAGCCTGGGGCCCAGCCAGGCTCCTTTGAGGACTGGCTTCCTCCAAAGTCCCAGGCCCCCAAGGAGATCGGGGGCGACTCACCCAGCAGTCACTCCCGAGACCCCAGCCCGGCTCCTCCCGGCCGTCCCCAACTCCACACTGACACCCACTCTGCTCCCACCCACCCTCTCGGAGGCCCGGGCCCTGCAGCCAGGCCCCAGGGGAGCTGCTGGCGCACCGACCCCTCCCAGCCAGTCGCCAGTCCCGCCCTCCGCGCACGCCGGCCCGGAGGCGACTGTCCGGCCGGAAGCCCCCTCCGCGCCCCCGCCCGCCGCCCTCGCGTCCCGCCGGGGTCTCACCGCGTCGGCGCTGAGCTGGGCTAAGATGGCGAAGGTGGAGAGCCGGTCACAGAGGCAGCGCGTCCGGAGGGCGTCGAGGGGCACCGTGCGGCAGCCGCGCCACGACCAGGGCCCGAGCTGCGGGGGGGCGGGGGAGGAGGGTCTGGGGGAGACAGGGCAGCGTGAGCGGCGACCCCCGCCCCGCCGGCCCGGCCCGCCCCGCGCGCGCCCCCTCCGCGCACCTGGACCCGCGCCCTGGGCCGCGCCGCCGCCCGGCTGCCGGCCCCCGGAGCCCCGCGCCCCATGGCCGCCGCCGCGGAGCCACGGGAGAGCGACTCGCGGGAGCGCGGGCCGAGCCGGAGAGCGCCCCGCCCGCCGCGCCGCCCCAGCGCCGCCCGGAGCCCGGAGCCCGGAGCCGAGGGGGCGGCCAGCCAGGCGGCGGGGGCGGTGTGGGGCGCACGTGGGCGGGGGTGGGCGGCCGGCCCCGGAGCAGGGGAGTGGCCGGCCCTGCCTGTTCGCCCCTACAGCCCGGGGCGCTCGCGCTGGTGACCTTGGGGCCGCCCCATCCCCCACATCCAGCTCCCCAGGTCTTGTCGCGCCCCCCCCCCCCCCCCCATGCCTGAAGCTCGTCTTCTAGAACCGGAACAGCCTTCCCTTCCCAGAGGACAGTCAGCAAGTTCCCCCTCGAGTCTGACCCAGGGCCTTCCTGCTGTCTACAGGCCCGGGACTGCTCCGTTTCCACTGACACACAACAGGCTCCTTAGGGCCTCCGCACCCCAGCTCGGAACTGCTCTGCAAAGGTGTCCTGATTGATTCAAGACCCCCACGCTCAAGGCCAGTCCGCACATCCAGGAAGATGGGAATGTCCATCCCAGGGCTGAGCCAAGGTGCCTGTGAAGGGCCCACCAGCTTTGGGGCGGGGGGAGGTTGCTCCAGGCTGCCTGGAGAGACAGGACTGACACTCCACCATTCAGGCCCCAGAGCGAGGCGTGCCCTGCGCCCTGACCTGCCCCCAGCTACGCAGAGCGCTGCCTCTGCTCGCCACCTGGGTTTGCGGGGGACCGGCCACGGCTGACCGCCTCTCTCTGCTCTGGACTCTGTCACCTTCCCCCCCCCCCCCAGCTTCCATTTCCTCCTCTCTAAAGCGGGGAGAGGACAGACATGGTGAAGCTCTCAGGACAGCGGCGGCGTGGATGTGGCAGCATCTACGGAAGTCGGGCTGTGAGCTCTAGGTACTCAGAGCCCCAGCGGTCTCTGTGGAATTGGAGATGTTACACAATCTTGGCTCTGAGCTGCAGGCCCCAGGGGAGAAGGGATGTGCTGGGTCTGGCCAGACACCCTTGCCTCTGCTCTTCTCTTGATTCTCCCCAGACCGGAAGGGACTTGCCCTCATTTCTCAGAGGAGAAGAACTGAGGCCCGAGGCAGGCAAGTCATGCCCCAGGGGACAGCAAGGCCCAGGATTTGGCCCTGGCTCTGTGACCCTGGAAGCTCCTCTGCCCTCTGGCCTGTCTATTCACCTCTGAAGTTCAGTGATAGGAGGGGAAGTCCCTCTCATGTTCACTGTATCTGAGTCCATGGAGCCAGGATTGGTGGTAGTGGGGGGGAGGCTTGAAGCTCATCCATCTTAGTGGCTCTCTGTATAAAAGAATACAGAAGTAGGCACTGGCCGCGGAGGGGCCCTGGAGCTTAAGCCTCTGGCTCTCAGGGTGCCTCTGTCTGAGTCTTCCAGCCTTGGCCCACCCGCACCTCTGCTGGCCCAGGAAGAGCCAAGGTGTGCTCAGCTACACGGCCCTGCAGAACCTGGCGGGGTCACTGGGACGGAGCCCAGCGGCTGGGCTGCCTGTGTGGCCCCGGCTCCTGGTCTGCCAGCCTGCGGGCTGTGTGTAGCCAGTGCAGAGTGGGGCAAAGATCAGAGCTTATTGAGACGGCCGCAGAGAGAGCCCCTTCTACTTTCTCATCCCCTCCTTCCTCTTCTCCTTCCCTCCCTCCCTCAGGATGAGAGAGAACCCCACTAACCACCAAACCAAAAATGAGACATGGGTGATGGAGGGAATAGGGAAGGAAGGTAGGGTCCTGGAGAGTCCTGGCACGCTCCCAGGGACACCCCAGGTCCAGCCTGGGCCTCCTGCACCCTCAGCCAGAGGCTCATCAAAGCCTCACCCAGCTGCCGCCAGCCCCCAGCACCACGCAGGGCACCAAGCACTGAGCCTGGCTGCCGCCAGCCCCCAGCACCACGCAGGGCACCGAGCACTGAGCCTGGCTGATGCCAGCCCCCAGCACCACGCAGGGCACCAAGCACTGAGCCTGGCTGATGCCAGCCCCCAGCACCACACAGGGCACCGAGCACTGAGCTTAGCTGATGCCAGCCCCCAGCACCACGCAGGGCACCGAGCACTGAGCCTAGCTGATGCCAGCCCCCAGCACCACACAGGGCACCGAGCACTGAGCTTAGCTGCTGCCAGCCCCCAGCACCACACAGGGCACCAAGCACTGAGCCTGGCTGATGCCAGCCCCCAGCACCACGCAGGGCACTGAGCACTGAGCCTGGCTGATGCCAGCCCCCAGCACCACGCAGGGCACCAAGCACTGAGCCTGGCTGATGCCAGCCCCCAGCACCACGCAGGGCACCAAGCACTGAGCCTGGCTGATGCCAGCCCCCAGCACCACGCAGGGCACCAAGCACTGAGCCTGGCTGATGTTAGCCCCCAGCACCACGCAGGGCACCAAGCACTGAGCTTAGCTGATGTTAGCCCCCAGCACCACACAGGGCACCGAGCACTGAGCTTAGCTGATGTTAGCCCCCAGCACCACGCAGGGCACCAAGCACTGAGCTTAGCTGATGTTAGCCCCCAGCACCACGCAGGGCACCGAGCACTGAGCCTGGCTGATGCCAGCCCCCAGCACCACACAGGGCACCAAGCACTGAGCCTGGCTGATGTTAGCCCCCAGCACCACGCAGGGCACCGAGCACTGAGCCTGGCTGTGCCAGCCCCCAGCACCACGCAGGGCACCAAGCACTGAGCTTAGCTGATGTTAGCCCCCAGCACCACACAGGGCACCGAGCACTGAGCCTGGCTGATGCCAGCCCCCAGCACCACACAGGGCACCAAGCACTGAGCCTGGCTGATGCCAGCCCCCAGCACCGCCCTCCGGCCCTGACTCCCACTGGGAGTGCTCTGTCCTCATGCCCAGTGTGTGTCACCTGCGGCCCAGCAGGTGCAAGCCACTGACCAGACACCGAGATGGCCAGGAGACAGCAAAACACAGTGTTCTCTGAGAAAGAGTCCTTCCAGCCATTCCCGTCGCAGACAGAACACCTCCCCCTCTCAGACTGACCAGCCTGCCAATGGCATTGGCTGTGTGGTTGCTCTTAAGAGCAGACCTCTGTGGCCAGCCAGTCCTGGGTTCAAATGCCAGCTCGGCTCACGACACGATCCAGCCACCAGCATGGCCTCCGCCCCCTTCCTCTGACGAGAGGGAGGAACCAAACCCAAGTCTCCCGCCTGCCTGAGGGGTGCTGGAGGACCCGGAGGAGACAGCACCCCGGGGCCTGGGGTGAGGGGCGCGGGCTGGCTGGGGCCAGCAGCTTGGCAGGTTTCCAGCCGGCACTGGCGGGTCTGCAGGGCGCCAGGCAGACAGCTGCTGGCCACCTCCTGGGATAATGCCAGCCCAGGCCAGTGGCTGACGGTGCAGGACTCCTGTTGCGGCACTAATTAGCTTATCAGTCTCCTAGAGGAGGGGAATGAGAGGGGCGACTGACCCCTCTGTAGCCTCCGGCCACGGTGGGCATGAGGACGCACCGCTTCCGGGTCCACAGAACTAGCTGGCTGGGCTGGCAGCCTAGGAGGTGGGCAGCTGCTGGTCACTCTAGAAGCGGCCTGACCCTGTGGACCTGCAGCACTGCGGAACAGGTCCCCCGGCCTCGGCCTCTCCTGACTCCAGTGTCCCTTGGTGGCCTGTACTGGGGAAGCTTGCTGGGCCCCCCAACGCACAGTGCAAGCACAGGGACCTGCTCCTTGCTCCTCCCCCACCCAATATTAAGTGCTTCCTGTGCATTTTATCATTTAACCCCGACCATAACCCTCAGCTCAGAGGTGTGAGTGAAGAAAGAGAGGTGGCGCAAGGGCCCGAGGTCATAGAGCAAGACAGCAGGAGGCCCAGGGTTCCAGTTTTCATCTAACCACACACAGCCCCGGGCCCACAACCTCTGAACCACAGACGTGACTAATGAACAGATGTGAGAGGGACACTCAAGGGTAAGCTGACACCGGCCAAGACAGAGGCGTGGCCTGCCAGAGGCCCCGGAAGAAGCACTCGGTCAGTGGGGGTTTCCTGGGGGGGCACTGACGGAACGACCTTCACTTGCGGCCTGAGCACATCCTGACCCGGGATAGGCCAGGGACGTCTCGGCTCTTCCTCCAACAAGACCTGTAGAATGCACACCTGTTTTCATTTCAGCAGCACAGGCAGGTCGTCCCCTCCTCGCACCCACAGTGACCACTCCACACGTGGGAGACCATTTGCCACTTATCGGAGCTTCACGAACTTGGACTATCTGGGTCACGGAGCCAGCCCTCAGCACCCCCCACACAAGCCCAGGCCCAAGGAATCTGGGCCAGTGACACCTGCTCCTCCCTCACTGGGACCAGGGTGATGGAGAGAGCTGGCGCAGCAGCACCTCCCAGGGCCAGAAAGGCTGGGCCCGAGGGTTAGAGCAGGAGCCCCCCTCTGCCCGAGTTCGGGGGAAGGGGAGACCAGGGCTGTAAGAGCAGAGCCACGGGGCCCCCGTTAGACCACAGCTCCCAGGGCAGGGCCTTGCCTTCCCCATCCAACCAGCTGACCGGCTGGGCCTGGCCTGGCTGGCTCCACCTCCACGGCCACAGGCCATGGCCCGCTCCCAGGCTTCTCCAGCGAGGCCTGTCCCTGACCCACAGCGAGGCCTGTCCCTGACCCCCAGCCTCCCTCCTCCGCAGTCTCCCTGCCTCCTGCCTGGTTCCCCCACCATGGTGATGCTCTCTGCTCATGGTTTCCAGGCCCTGCTCTTCGTCCTCTCCTGGGAGGGCAGGGCCGGGCCTGGCTTGCTCACCCTGCTGCTAGCACCCCAGTGGGGGTGGGTGCTCAGCCAGAGCCGGCCAGGAGCCTCTCCGGCCCTCTAACCGCGCAGCGCCCACCAGCAACGCTGAAGCCTCCTCCGTCCCTCCCTCTCGTACCTGCTGCTGGCCCAGCAGCGAGTTGGACTGGCCTTCCTTTCAAAACGCACTGCGAGTCCCACCACTGCCGGCCCCTCTGCGGCCACCACCCTGGTGGACCCCCCAGCTGCCCCTCTGCGGCCACCACCCTGGGGGACCCCCCAGCTGCCCCTCTGCGGCCACCACCCTGGTGGACCCCCCAGCTGCCCCTCTGCGGCCACCACCCTGGGGGACCCCCCAGCTGCCCCTCTGCGGCCACCACCCTGGTGGACCCCCCGGCTGCCCCTCTGCGGCCACCACCCTGGTGGGCCCCCCGGCTGCCCCTCTGCGGCCACCACCCTGGGGGACCCCCCGGCTGGCCCCTCTGCGGCCACCACCCTGGTGGACCCCCCAGCTGCCCCTGGCCGCCGCGGCCACTGCCGCACGAGCCTCCACGCACCCTCCACACGGTGCCAGCGTCACCCTTCGGCACATGCCAGGCCACGCCGTCTGCTCAGAACCTTCACACGGCTCCCTTCTCACTCAGAGCAAAGGGGGGACGGGACTGTCCCTCCCTGACCCCCCCCCCCACCGAGTGCATTCGGATTGTAGACCACCACCTCATTCCCCCCTCATCACCCACTGCAGGGTCCCCAGGTCCCAGGTGAAGGTCATTCAGAGACGGCGGCCCAGCTCCGCTCACTAGCTGGCCAGAGAGGCGCAGCCTGGGCCCCACCCAGCTCAGGCAGCCCCCCCACAAGGCACCTGCCCCCGAGGCAGGAGGGTGGGGGCCGAGGAGCGTTGGGGGCCCTGGGAGGAGGCTCAGCCTGTGGCACTGTTCCCTCCCATCCCCTGGTGAGTGGCCAGACAGTGCTCCTCTGACCCGGCCCAAGAAGGGGCCGGTTGGGCAGCCAAGGCCGGCCCGTGCGGCCCTTGGCATAATATCCCTCCCGGCCACCCAGAGCTGAGCTACCTTCCTGGTCGAGTCGACTCAATCCTCGCCCCACATGCTGGTCAGGGAGACCACAGGGGCACCGTACCCAGGCAGGGACACCGTATCCAGTAACACAGGAGGCCCACCAAGAGCCCCTGCCCACCCACCACACCAGGGCCCTTCGCTGCAGTCATGATGCCTCCTGCCAGCCCACGAAGCAAGTGCTATAATGGGATCATGCCCATCAGGGTCCCCCGGGGTTGGATGGGCTAATTCACACTGGAGTGTGAATGACTCATAGGTGTCCTCCCACACAGCAGAGAAGAAGCTGGAGTGGGCACAGCACGCTGCAATGGGAGAACAGGGAGTGGGCGCAGTGTCTCTGTAGGCAGGGGCTGCTGGGAGCCCCTCAGACGTCACAGCCTGGCCTTCCAGATTCTCAGCGGGTTGGCCTTCACTCGCTCCCTAAACCAACCATCTTAGGTCCAAGCCCCCCTGAGTCACACTTTACTTATGGGGAGTGCCCACCTCCTACTTCTGCCTATTGCTTTCTGAGCCATAGATCAAGGCTTGTGCTGCGTCTCCTCTTCCAGGGAGCCCACTGGGATAACCTGTGAATCTCTGAGTATAGCATCTGTTCCCTCCCTCAGGTCCTACCCTGCTGCCTCACTGGGGTCCCCACCCTGGAGCCTACGTCTCCCAGCAGCCAGAGCTTACCATGAGTCCCCAGCCACCTTGGCCCCTGTGGCTCTGCCTGCACAGGTAAGCCCAGACAGAACTCCAGGTGGCCCAGAACACAGGTACCTGTCCGGCCTCCAGGCCTTGATTTGGGCGGGTCCCTCTGCCCACACACCCTCCTGTCCACTGGCTGACTCAGCCTCGTCCTTCCGGGCTTCCCCGTCATTGCTGCCTCCAGAGGGCCTCATCGGCCCCCCCATCCATGCCCAGCCCCTCTGGTCGCCAGTTTGGAAGAACCCCCAGAGCAGACACATCTGCACCCCTGGGGCCTGGCCCTGATAGGCTCCCTCTCCTCTCGGTTCAGGGCCTGGGAGCAACGCCTGCGGCCAGTGGACCCTGGGAGATGGACACCTGCCTGGCCGAGGTCCTGTGGAGTGAGTTGTCAGGTGAGACCCATGCCTCCTCGGGCCCGTGTCCCTCCTGGAGTTGACAGTGTCTGACCCTTGCTCAGCATCCCGGAGTCTGTGACCAGGACCTCCAGGGCTTCTCATGTCCCCACAATCCGAGATGCCAATCTGCTTGCTCCTGGCGCCACCGCACTCTGAGTCAGGGCCTCTGGCCGCAGGCTCGCCCTGGGCGGGAAACCTGGGCCTCCCCGGGGTCCAGCTCTTCTCCTGCCTCAGCCCACCGCCTGGGCAGGGCCACAGAGGTCCAGGACAGCCTGCCCAGCAGACTGGGGCTGTGGAGACAGGGGGACTCTGGGACCTCCAGCCCCCGAGGAAGGGCTCCGCCTGGGAGGGCTGGAGTCCGGCCGACAGCACTCCACCTCTGACTGCTCCTCACGCTCAGGCCCAGACCCAGGAATCCTGCCTGAGTCCTTCGTCTTCGCTCAGAACTTCACCTGCTGCCCCTCCGGCCCAGACCTGCCTGGCCCGTCGCCCCTGCCATCCGAGGGAACACTGCCTCAATACCCACACCCCTCACATCCCAGCTGCTGGTACAGCTGGGGGTCAGGCCGGGGTGCTCCCTCACTCATTCAGCAAGTGCCTCTCTGGCCTCCCTGTGCTAGGCACTGGGCATCCCCATGGGCATCCCACTAACTCTAGTGGATCCCCAACTCACCACTCATCACAGCTGGCCCAACCTGTCTCCTCCAAACTTGCTGTGGGCTCTCCGCTAGTCCTCTCACCACTCTGGCTGGTGTCTGATCATGTCGACTGTGGTCTGGCTCATTAACAGTGCATGGGTGCATTCTGGTCCCCACAGGGAGGGACCCGAAATTCCTCTAAGAGCTGAGCCCATCACTTCTACCAGCTTAACTGTCACCCCAGCCTCTACCCTCATAGCTGCCACTGAAACTACCACCAACATCAAAACAATGCCACCATCCACAGTAACAGTACAATCGTTACCATTGCCACTGCCAATGGTACCAACACCATTACATTATCAACATCACCACATCTTCACCACGGCCGACACGGTCAACATCGTTACGTCACCACGACCGGCAACACCATCAACATCAACACCACCATTACATTGTCAAGAGCACCACAGCATGACTACCACCATCATTGAGAGTGACACACCACACTATCAATACCACCACCAACAACAACATCATGATCACCACCACCATTACCGTTACATAACCACTATCACTGCTGTAACAACACACCACACCACCCTTACATTACCAACAGCATTGCTACACTACCATCCTCGTCACCAGCAATCGCATCTTCAGTAGCAACGCTGCCATTGCCTTAGTGTCATCACTACCATCAACACCAGGGGTCCCCAAACTACGGCCTGCAGGCCGCATGCGGCCCCCTGAGGCCATTTATCCGGCCCCCACCGCACTTCCGGAAGGGGCACCTCTTTCATTGGTGGTCGGTGAGAGGAGCATAGTTCCCACTGAAATACTGGTCAGTTTGTTGATTTAAATTTATTTGTTCTTTATTTTAAATATTGTATTTGTTCTCATTTTGTTTTTTTATTTTAAAATAAGATATGTGCTGTGTGCATAGGGATTTGTTCATAGTTTTTTTTTTTGTTTTTTGTTTTTTTTATTTTTCTGAAGCTGGAAATGGGGAGAGATAGTCAGACAGACTCCCGCATGTGTCCGACCACCCGGCACGCCCACCAGGGGCGACGCTCTGCCCACCAGGGGGCGATGCTCTGCCCCTCCAGGGTGTCGCTCTGCCGCAACCAGAGCCACTCTAGCGCCTGGGGCAGAGGCCAAGGAGCCATCCCCAGCGCCCGGGCCATCTTTGCTCCAATGGAGCCTTGGCTGCGGGAGGGGAAGAGAGAGACAGAGAGGAAGGAGGGGGTGGGGGTGGAGAAGCAAATGGGCGCTTCTCCTGTGTGCCCTGGCCGGGAATCGAACCCGGGTCCCCTGCACGCCCGGCCAACGCTCTACCGCTGAGCCAACCGGCCAGGGCCCATAGTTTTTTTTATAGTCTGGCCCTCCAACGGTCTGAAGGACAGTGAACTGGCCCCCTGTGTAAAAAGTTTGGGGACCCCTGATCAACACCATCATCGCCACCATCAATAACACCCCCATCAACACCATCATCGCCACCATCAACACCACCCCCATCAACACCATCATCGCCAACGTTATCAATCTCACCACCACCACCCCCATCAACAGCATCAAGAGCACAGTCACCACTACCACTATCACCGCCACTGCTGTGTCTTCATGATCACTGGTATCGCTCTCACTGTCAGCAACATCACCATGCACCATCAGCCCCTCAGAACCAGCAGTAGGACCAACAATGGCGAGTACCCCCAGTCACCGATGCTCAACAAGCGTATACGCAGCGCGGGCCACCCCAGGACACTGTAGGCAGAGACTGTCCTGTGGGTCTCACCGCCATCCCCATCAACCGCGATGCATGGCACTCAGGCAGCTACCAGGACACTGTAGGCAGAGACTGTCCTGTGGGTCTCACCTCCATCCCCGTCAACCGCGATGCATGGCACTCAGGCAGCTACCAGGACACTGTAGGCAGAGACTGTCCTGTGGGTCTCACCGCCATCCCCATCAACCGCGATGCATGGCACTCAGGCAGCTACCAGGACACTGTAGGCAGAGACTGTCCTGTGGGTCTCACCGCCATCCCCATCAACCGCGATGCATGGCACTCAGGCAGCTACCAGGACACTGTAGGCAGAGACTGTCCTGTGGGTCTCACCTCCATCCCCGTCAACCGCGATGCATGGCACTCAGGCAGCTGTATCACCTTGTCCATCACACTCCTGACCACCAGCCCGCCTTCCAGGCATTCCCCAGTTCACCTGACTCCCAAATGCCCAGTCACCTCAGGCTACTCCACCATCCTCCTGCTTCTGGGTGCCTCTGCACCAAGGCCAAGAAAGGAAACTGGACACCCACGACCCCTCCGTCCTCCCTGCCAGCTTGGAGGTCCTTCCTGTGTCTACCTCACATCCAGCCCTCCCATATCCCGAGGTGACTCCCTGTGGTGTTGAGGAAAGCTGGTCACGGCCCTCCCGATACCACCATCAAGGGCGCCAAGCACCGAGCCGCCTGGGGAGTCGGGGTCTTGAGGACGATTCCGCCATGCAAAGCCAGTAACCGCATACCCAGTGGAGGAAGCAAACGCTGAGAGTGGGGAGGCCACCTGCCTGCCCTCCCAGGCCTCTTCAAGGTCACGGGGGCCACCTGTGTGGAGGCGCCTGGTGGGCGCTGCAGGATCAAGGCCCACGAGCCCGCGGGGCACGCCCACAGGAACTGACACAGCTTTGGGCGGGGGCAGCCCCCACCACCAACTCCTCCTCCTGGGAAGATGAGTCGTGGCCAAAATGCAGGGCATGGCCAAGTGCTTGATGGGGTGGAGCTTTGCTATGAACACACAAGACACTGGCACATCACACACAGACAGACAGACGGGTGGATGGCAGAAACCCCTGCCAGCTCAGGACCTTCTCAAGTGTCCTCTGCTCTGTCTCCACACACCCCCTCCCTGAGCCAGAGTGGCACTTGCTGAACCCCTCATCCCTCCCTGCTCCCCGGCACTTCCGAGTAAGCTCGGCACAGACCCACTGACCCACAGGAGCACCCAGACACCGGGGCAGGGAGGGAGCGCAGAGGTGGGAAGGCCCAGGGGCCAGACAGCTGGAGGTCCCCCAGGGGAGGCTCATGTGCCCTGACCCTCCACCCAGGGACCCCCCACCTGCACTACCCACCCAGACTTTCCAGCACACGCCGTGACACCCCTGCCGTGCTCCTGGCACAGGACTTGCCCCCACACACACACACACTGCCGAAGCGCCCTCCACAGACATGCCTCAGGCCACGCGGCAGTCTTCCCTGTGTGGGACAGGACAGGCTGGGCCGATGGGCAGCCCTCGACCCGTACTGGCAGCCCCATCCTCTGCAGTTGCCTGGGGGGGGGGGTCAGGGGCCAGGTGGGGGTCAGGGGCCGGGTCGCACCTTCCTGCCCTGGGCGGGGGTGGGCACTCTTCTTGTCCCATCCCAGTGGAGGAAGCCGAGCCTGGGGCGTCCACAACCAGTGTGGGCAGCGCCGGGACCCCCTTCGAATGGGTGTTTCCCAGGGATAAGACCCAGGCCCTGCCCTCAGGTGGGGCTCCTGTTCTGCTGGGGACAGGGGAGCAGGACGCAGAGACATCTGGGTATGTGGACTTCCTGCAAATTGGGGTCCCAGCTGAGAAGTGACCGGTAGGGATGTGGGAAGACGGGCGAAGGCCTCTGGGGCCCAGGGACAGACGGGGCCGGGTGTTTGGCTGGCGCTGAGGAGAGGAGCAGCCAGGAGGCGAGGGGTGGTGGGCCAGGCCGGTGGTGCTCACTGTCCCAACCCAGGCACGGAGCACAGCGGTACCTGTGGCCCCGTGTTCCGACCTGTCTGTGCCCTCTAGTCCCCAAACTCTACGAGCAGACAGCGGGCCTGGCTCAGAAGTCTGAGGAGGGCAGGCCCCAGCCCCGCAGGCCTCTGCCTGCCCCTGCCACTCCCCACGGGCAAGGTGGGGGGAGTAAGGGACGGGCAGAGGCTAGGGTGGACAGGTGACCCGGCCTAGAGCAGTGCACCCCCCACCCCAGCCCTGGCCGCCCACTCGGGTGGGGAAAGCAGAGCACATTCCCCCACACTCCCTGAAGGGGCCTCTGTGTGGGGCCCATCCCCCTCAGGGCCCCTGCCTCCATCAGGAACCAGCTGGCGTGGGAGAAATCAGGCTGGGAACCGGCCGCTGACAGCGACCTGGGGACCCTGCCAAGTCTCCCTTCCGCTCACCCGCCTTGGCCGGCCCCCTCACTGCCCTCTCCAAGGAAACCAAAGAGGGGGGGAAGGCTCTTAAAGAGATCAGGATGTGCCCTTGGGTAGGGGCTCCAGGGGCGGGGGTGGAGGGTGGGCCTGGGTCCAGAGCGTCCCCCGGGACAGCGGACAGCGGCACTTGGCCCGGGCTCACTGTGCACGGCAGTGCTGGGGGCCTGCACAGCTGGGAGCGAGCACAGACCAGAGAGACCGGCAGGACGACCTTGGGCTTGTCAGGGAGCACGGGGCCTCCCTCTCCTCAGCCAGACTGGGAAGGCTTGTGCGAGTGAAGCAGGCGGATCAGAAGGTGCCTGGCAGGGCTGGGCCTCCAGTGTCTCCAGAGTGTCTGGGAGCACCGCCCCTCACACAGCCTGTCTCCATGTCAGAGTAGGGTGCTGAGAGCCCCCTGGTCCAGGACAGCCCCAATCAGAGGGTGCCTGGCAGGGCTGGGCCTCCAGTGTCTCCAGAGTGTCTGGGAGCACCGCCCCTCACACAGCCTGTCTCCATGTCAGAGTAGGGTGCTGAGAGCCCCCTGGTCCAGGACAGCCCCAATCAGAGGGTGCCTGGCAGGGCTGGGCCTCCAGTGTCTCCAGAGTGTCTGGGAGCACCGCCCCTCACACAGCCTGTCTCCATGTCAGAGTAGGGTGCTGAGAGCCCCCTGGTCCGGGACAGTCCCAATCAGAGGGTGCCTGGCAGGGGCTGGGCCTCCAGTGTCTCCAGAGTGTCTGGGAGCACCGCCCCTCACACAGCCTGTCTTCATGTCAGAGTAGGGTGCTGAGAGCCCCTTGGTCCAGGACAGCCCCAATCAGAGGGTGCCTGGCAGGGGCTGGGCCTCCAGTGTCTCCAGAGTGTCTGGGAGCATCACCCCTCACACAGCCTGTCTCCATGTCAGAGTAGGGTGCTGAGAGCCCCTTGGTCCGGGACAGTCCCAATCAGAGGGTGCCTGGCAGGGCTGGGCCTCCAGTGTCTCCAGAGTGTCTGGGAGCATCGCCCCTCACACAGCCTGTCTCCATGTCAGAGTAGGGTGCTGAGAGCCCCTTGGTCCGGGACAGTCCCAATCAGAGGGTGCCTGGCAGGGCTGGGCCTCCAGTGTCTCCAGAGTGTCTGGGAGCATCGCCCCTCACACAGCCTGTCTCCATGTCAGAGTAGGGTGCTGAGAGCCCCTTGGTCCGGGACAGTCCCAATCAGAGGGTGCCTGGCAGGGCTGGGCCTCCAGTGTCTCCAGAGTGTCTGGGAGCATCGCCCCTCACACAGCCTGTCTCCATGTCAGAGTAGGGTGCTGAGAGCCCCTTGGTCCAGGACAGCCCCAATCAGAGGGTGCCTGGCAGGGCTGGGCCTCCAGTGTCTCCAGAGTGTCTGGGAGCACCGCCCCTCACACAGCCTGTCTCCATGTCAGAGTAGGGTGCTGAGAGCCCCCTGGTCCAGGACAGCCCCAATCAGAGGGTGCCTGGCAGGGCTGGGCCTCCAGTGTCTCCAGAGTGTCTGGGAGCACCGCCCCTCACACAGCCTGTCTCCATGTCAGAGTAGGGTGCTGAGAGCCCCCTGGTCCAGGACAGCCCCAATCAGAGGGTGCCTGGCAGGGCTGGGCCTCCAGTGTCTCCAGAGTGTCTGGGAGCACCGCCCCTCACACAGCCTGTCTCCATGTCAGAGTAGGGTGCTGAGAGCCCCCTGGTCCGGGACAGTCCCAATCAGAGGGTGCCTGGCAGGGGCTGGGCCTCCAGTGTCTCCAGAGTGTCTGGGAGCACCGCCCCTCACACAGCCTGTCTTCATGTCAGAGTAGGGTGCTGAGAGCCCCTTGGTCCAGGACAGCCCCAATCAGAGGGTGCCTGGCAGGGGCTGGGCCTCCAGTGTCTCCAGAGTGTCTGGGAGCATCACCCCTCACACAGCCTGTCTCCATGTCAGAGTAGGGTGCTGAGAGCCCCTTGGTCCGGGACAGTCCCAATCAGAGGGTGCCTGGCAGGGCTGGGCCTCCAGTGTCTCCAGAGTGTCTGGGAGCATCGCCCCTCACACAGCCTGTCTCCATGTCAGAGTAGGGTGCTGAGAGCCCCTTGGTCCAGGACAGCCCCAATCAGAGGGTGCCTGGCAGGGCTGGGCCTCCAGTGTCTCCAGAGTGTCTGGGAGCACCGCCCCTCACACAGCCTGTCTCCATGTCAGAGTAAGGTGCTGAGAGCCCCCTGGTCCAGGAGAGCCCCAATCAGAGGGTGCCTGGCAGGGGCTGGGCCTCCAGTGTCTCCAGAGTGTCTGGGAGCACCGCCCCTCACACAGCCTGTCTCCATGTCAGAGTAGGGTGCTGAGAGCCCCCTGGTCCAGGAGAGCCCCAACCCAGCTGAGCAGGAGCCTGCTGCAGGGCTCCTCAGAGCCTCTGTGGTGGATGAGTGTGTGTGAGCCCAGGAACACACGGCGTGGTGGGCATGGAACCCTGCCCGTCCCAGCGCCCTGGCGGGGCTGGCCTCTGGCACAACACTCCCTACACCCTCCCACACAGGGTCCCCGGGAACGCGGCACAGCAGGAGCCCTGTGGAGGGTGTCTGGTCTACACTAACGCCCCCACGCTGGGGCCTCAGCTGCACCACTTTCCAGTGAGGAAGAGCAGATCTCGGAAGATCCTGCAGCTCTGACTTTCATACTTGATGTAATTCTGGGTTGTTTTTAAAAAGAAGACTGAAAAATAGGATATTTGCAACTTCCTCTTAAGGGCAAGACCCAGGGAGCTGTCCCTTCAGAACCACAGACCTTAACCCGAGGCTGGGCTGGGGACCTCCTCTCCCGGTCACTCCCCGTCCATCCTCACCTCCCTTCCTCCACGGTCCCCCCTTCCGCCACCACCCGCCCCCACCCCCACCCCCGCTCTGCAAGGACTCCCCTGCTCCCCACTAACGCCCCTCACTGCCACTGGCCACGCTCCTGTGGGGGTGCTGCGGGAGGCGCTGAGCCGTGCGGTCAGCTGGCTGAGGAGTGGGTGATCTGGTGTCTTTGGACTGAGAGGGTGGGATTTGGTTACATAACACAGGCTTTAGAGCAAGGAGGCTCCAGGGGGCCGTCAGGGCCTGGTGTTCACAGGGCATGAGCTGACACTTCAAGTGTGGATGCTGAGTGTGTGTGTGTGTGTGTGTGTATGTGTGTGTGTATGTGTGTGTGTATGTGTGTGTGTCTGTGTGTGTCTGTGTGTGTGTATATGTGTGTGTCTGTGTGTGTGTGTCTGTGTGTCTGTGTGTGTGTATGTGTGTGTGTATGTGTGTGTGTATGTGTGTGTGTCTGTGTGTGTCTGTGTGTGTGTGTCTGTGTGTGTGTATGTGTGTGTGTCTGTGTGTGTGTGTATGTGTGTGTGTCTGTGTGTGTGTCTGTGTGTGTATGTGTGTGTGTATATGTGTGTGTGTCTGTGTGTGTGTCTGTGTGTCTGTGTGTGTGTCTGTGTGTGTGTCTGTGTGTGTGTGTGTCTGTGTGTCTGTGTGTGTGTCTGTGTGTGTCTGTGTGTGTGTCTGTGTGTGTCTGTGTGTGTGTGTCTGTGTGTGTGTCTGTGTGTGTGTATGTATGTGTGTGTATGTGTGTGTGTATGTGTGTGTCTGTGTGTGTGTATGTGTATGTGTGTGTCTGTGTGTCTGTGTGTGTGTCTGTGTGTCTGTGTGTGTGTGTCTGTGTGTGTATGTCTGTGTGTGTCTGTGTGTGTGTGTGTCTGTGTGTGTGTCTGTGTGTGTGTGTATGTGTGTGTGTCTGTGTCTGTGTGTGTCTGTGTGTGTCTGTGTGTGTGTATGTGTGTGTGTCTGTGTGTGTGTGTCTGTGTGTGTGTGTATGTGTGTGTGTCTGTGTGTGTGTGTGTCTGTGTGTCTGTGTGTGTGTGTGTGTAACTGGGGCAAGGCAGGTGGGGGGTCTGCACTGTGGGTGGAACCCTCTGACTCATTCTCTCCAAGATGAGTCTGTCGCACACTCAACTGTCTCATGGCGCTGGGAGAGGAGACAGCCCTACAGGCTTATGACACATGCCTACGTGTCAACAAGCACAAGTCATTCCAGACGAGATGCAGGGTCAGGGTTCAGGGTGTGACCAGGGTCAGACGCAGTCTGTGTCTGAGATCCCGGGTTCATGTGTGACCACAGCCAGGGCTGATGTGTGCCCAGGGTCAGTGAGCCTGAGATCAAGGCTCCATCCATGATCAGGGTTCATTACGGATGACAGTCTTGCATTACGAGGTCACTATTCCACCTGACGGTTACTGACGGCTCCCCCCGCCCCCCCATGATCCTGCAGACATGTGAGTCTGCTTTTCTTCCAAGCACATGAAGATACAGGTCGACGCCAGCACAGACCTGCCCCCTGGGCACACCAGTGGGAGCAGACCTGGGGCTCTGCACCTGGATCACATCCGATCACCTGGGAAACCCTTGGTTCCCTGAGGAGATTCATGGGGGAGGAGCAGCCCACCCAGCCATGGAAGCAGAAGCCGCCAGCACAGAGCAGGGGTGAGAGCCAGGGAGCCTCCCCCTCCCCACGGCCTCAGCTCCATCTCAGATGCCTCCGCTCCACTCCTGAGCTTTCAAGCTGGACCATGGGCCTCTGAGAGCCTCACAGGTACCGGGCGCAGCGCAGAACCAGATGGGGAGCCTGTGCAAAATGCTGCCGGGCACACCTCAAACACGACACCATTGGCACCTTCCTGCTGTCCTTGGGCCCCTGGGCCCCTGGGCCCCATCCAGAGGTGAGCGAGGCAGGTGGGCCCGCCACACCCGAGAGAGAAATAGCGGGTGGACGCTTGGGCAGTGGTGAGCAACCCGTGAGCCTGGCTGCCACACTCTCCCAGGCCCCCGCTCTGCCCCAGCCCACAAGCAGGCAGGCTCCCCACAGGGCCAGGAAGCTGAGGCCCCAGGCCACCCAGCCAAACCTGCGTCCCAGCAACAATGTCCTTCCTGGACACAGGCTGGGCGGGCCAGGCCTCTCACGGCCCGCTGCCCCTGGAGGGCAGGTCCTCACCTTTCTGGGAAGCAGCTCACTACCAACGGCTTAGGAACTGTCTGGGGACGGGCAATGCGGCAGGACCGTCCCCGCAGGGACGCTGATGAAGTTGGGGGAGGGGGAGAAAGTGGGAGGTCCTTCGGTAGGGGCGAGTTGGGGAGGGGTTCTGAGCTGCGGGGAGGGGCTTGCGCCAGATAGGAGGGACCTGCACCCTCGGCAAAGGCAACACTCCGGGAAGCCCCCCCGATGACCACGTGGCCGGGCTGGGCACTGGGAGCACAGTCTTCCTGGCCTTTGCTGCTTCCGTGTGTCTGTGACGTTCTAATTTGCACAGAGACCTTGTGCCGCTTGCAAAACCCAGAGGAAAGCAGTCAACAGGAACCAGAGCGGCCGCTCCCCAGGGCTGCGGGGTCCCCCCAGCTCTCCCCCAGCCCAGCCCAGCCCTGGCCGCAGACCCAGGCCAGGAAAGGCCAGTGCGGTCAGCTGGCCATGCACACGCACGCCCAGCAAGGGTCTTTGCACTGCTTCTTCCTTCTGCCAGAACGCTTGTCCCGGACGCCCATGTGACCTCTGCTCAAACAGCAGCAGCTCAGAGAGGTTCCCAGGGACCCGCTCTGAAGGCCAGCTCAGCCTTCCTGCCACCAGACTTATCTGGCTCCGCTGGTGGCACGTTTCAGGACCTGACATTTCCACACCAATCTGTCTCTACGGCCCTCACTGGGGCTAGAGAAGGCCGAGGCCCAGGACCTCCTGCAGCAGTGGTCACCGGCAGAAGGACGGGTGGACAGGGGGGTGGATGAGATCCCCTGACAACTTCCAGGGCCCCTGACACACTATCCCCACAAAGCACGCCACGCCCCTCACAGCCTCCCCTCTGCACCCACCCTGCCTGCTCTCCGGGGTCGCTCCAGGCTCTGCCTCTGCCTGAAGCCCCTTCCTCCCTTTCTCTGCCAGGCAAACATGTCCTCCTCAATGTCAGCCACACCGGAAGCCTTCCCTGACCTCCCAGGACACAGAGTCCTTGCTGCGCTGCCCCGGGCACGAGGGGGGACTGGGCGCGTGTGCCTCAGGCCCAGGGGCCAGCTGTGAGCACACGCCCCTCCCCTCCGGCCTGGGTCAGCACACAGGGTAGCCTGGGGGCTGGTGCCGTGGCTGAGTGGGGTGAGCAGCGACCACGACACCCAGCTTCCCGTTGACCACGCCTCCCAGGCATACTACACTTCCCCTGGGGAAGCCCAGCCCCCACCAGGCCTGCCCGGCCCAGGAGGGTCCAGCTGCCACGCTCTCTCCTGTCCCGTCTCCCAAAATTCTGACCCTTCTCCTCTCTGGGGGCGGCTTGCACTGGGAGGTCGCAGCCCAGCCTGTCCAGCCCCGTCCCTGCGGGGCACAGAGCAGCCTCCCAGCTTGTTCTCACTGTGCTGTAGCCCAGGTCCCCGGGGGCACTGGCAGGTGCCAGTTGAAGACCTGGGCCCATGACCCCGGGAACCCCCTAGTGCGTTGCTGCTTCCCACCCAAGCTGCCCCGGTCTGCGGGGTGCGCCCGCAGCTCCTGCAAACCAAAGCGGCAGGGGTAGGCCTGCTACAGGGGAGGGCCCAGGTCTGGAGCACCACAGCCCTCTCCTTCCCTGACCGTGGACTTCCTGTCACCTGCCCAGGTCTGGAGCACCACAGCCCTCTCCTTCCCTGACCGTGGACTTCCTGTCACCTGCCCAGGTCTGGAGCGCCACAGCCCTCTCCTCCCCTGACCGTGGACTTCCTGTCACCTGCCCAGGTCTGGAGCACCACAGCCCTCTCCTTCCCTGACCGTGGACTTCCTGTCACCTGCCCAGGTCTGGAGCGCCACAGCCCTCTCCTTCCCTGACTGTGGACTTCCCCAGGAAGGGCGGTAGGCGGGCTGGCTGGGCGCTGTCCTGCCCCAGAGCCGGACCTGGGCAGGGAGGGACCGCAGGGGACACAGACAGACTGGGGCCGGTGGCCGGAACTGAAGCCCTCCCCTGCCCAGTCAGCTTCCCTGGAAGACCACCCTGGGAGCCTTGAGGCCACAAACCCAGATGAACTTACACATCTGTCTCATCCCACAGGATACAGGTCTGGTTGGTGGTGCCCTGAAGAGAAGGGGGAGGAGTCAGGGTCACCTGCCTGCCCCCTCAGCCCCTCAAGCCCTGCCTGAAGACCGCTGCTGGGCCCCGCCCACAGGTGGCCCAGGTGCTCTGCTGCAGGGGCTGAGGAGGGGAAACTGAGGCCCAGAGCAGGGAAGAGACTGCTCAGGCCCCTCCACCCCACCCCTGCTGTGTGGCCTTGGGCAGCTCCTGTCCCCTCTCTGGACAGGGTAGCAGTGGCCAAAACCCATCTCTGGAAGCTCAGATGGTCAGTCAGCTTAATGCAAAAGGGGGTCATGGGAAGACCTTCCCAGGGAGCCCTGTGAGGTAAGGGAGCCAGGGTCAGGCAGGCACCCAGAGGGCCCAGCAAACACCCTTGTCCCGCTTACCAGTCCCGGGGTGACAGGACTGGGAAAGGCAGGGGGCTCCCTGCAGTCACGGGGGAGATTACTTAGTCCTCACCCCGCCCTGTAGTTCACACTTGGTAAGGGAGGCAGCCATGGCACAGAGAGGTTAAGCAACTTGTCCAAGGCTACACAGCAGGGAAGAGCGAGGCTGGTTCTTCCCACAGCCCTGGCCTGGGGTTTAAGGCCTGGCACTGTTCTGTCTTGGCTGGGTGACCCTTGGGGTCCTGGCTCTCAGCCGGGCCTGACAGAGAACCCCAAGGAACAGGGCATCAAGGGGCCTGAGACCGGGGGCAAACTGGCTTCTCAGAAGGGGATGTCTCTCCCCCAAAAGGAGCAGCCAGGTTGACAGAACCCGGGGCGGCAGTGACAGGACTTAGGCAGTGGTGTCGGAGGTGGGTTAAATGTTGGCTCCCACATCACCCGGCTCTGAGCGACCCTGAGCAGGTCACAGCAGCTCTCCACGCCTCAGTTTCCCCACCACTCGTTGGGGGATGAAGGCAGCTCTTACAGGGCTGAGGCGAGGCCTCCCTCCCACCCCACATACGGGGCCGGACAGGAGGGGCCACGCGCACACGCAGGGAACGCGGGCACTCACGTTGTACATGTGGGCAAACTCGATCTCCAAGGGCGTAAGCAGGGAGCGAGGGGGGGGCTTCACTGTCACCGAGATGACCTTGGAGTTCAGGACGGTCGTGTTTCTGGAGGAGAGTCAGCAGGCCGCGTCAGGGGGTCTGGGAGCCCCCTCTGCAGGCCCAGGTCCCCTCTGCAGGCCCAGGTCCCCTCTGCAGGGCCAGGTCCCCTCTGCAGGCCCAGGTCCCCTCTGCAGGCCCAGGTCCCCTCTGCAGGCCCAGGTCCCTCTGCAGGCCCAGGTCCCCTCTGCAGGCCCAGGTCCCTCTGCAGGCCCAGGTCCCCTCTGCAGGCCCAGGTCCCCTCTGCAGGCCCAGGTCCCCTCTGCAGGCCCAGGTCCCTCTGCAGGCCCAGGTCCCCTCTGCAGGGCCAGGTCCCCTCTGCAGGCCCAGGTCCCCTCTGCAGGCCCAGGTCCCCTCTGCAGGGCCAGGTCCCCTCTGCAGGCCCAGGTCCCCTCTGCAGGCCCAGGTCCCCTCTGCAGGGCCAGGTCCCCTCTGCAGGCCCAGGTCCCCTCTGCAGGGCCAGGTCCCCTCTGCAGGCCCAGGTCCCCTCTGCAGGCCCAGGTCCCCTCTGCAGGCCCAGGTCCCCTCTGCAGGGCCGCAGCCCCTCTGCAGGCCCAGGTCCCCTCTGCAGGGCCAGGTCCCCTCTGCAGGGCCAGGTCCCTCTGCAGGGCCAGGTCCCCTCTGCAGGGCCAGGTCCCCTCTGCAGGGCCAGGTCCCCTCTGCAGGGCCAGGTCCCTCTGCAGGGCCAGGTCCCCTCTGCAGGCCCAGGTCCCCTCTGCAGGGCCAGGTCCCCTCTGCAGGGCCAGGTCCCCTCTGCAGGGCCAGGTCCCTCTGCAGGGCCAGGTCCCTCTGCAGGGCCAGGTCCCCTCTGCAGGGCCAGGTCCCCTCTGCAGGCCCAGGTCCCCTCTGCAGGCCCAGGTCCCCTCTGCAGGCCCAGGTCCCCTCTGCAGGGCCAGGTCCCCTCTGCAGGCCCAGGTCCCCTCTGCAGGCCCAGCCCCCTCTGCAGGCCCAGGTCCCCTCTGCAGGGCCAGGTCCCCTCTGCAGGGCCAGGTCCCCTCTGCAGGCCCAGGTCCCCTCTGCAGGGCCAGGTCCCTCTGCAGGCCCGCAGCCCCTCTGCAGGGCCAGGTCCCTCTGCAGGCCCAGGTCCCCTCTGCAGGCCCAGGTCCCCTCTGCAGGGCCGCGGCCCCTCTGCAGGGCCAGGTCCCCTCTGCAGGCCCAGGTCCTGAATGCCTGCGCACCCCTCTCTCCCACGGGCCCCCCGGCACCCACCTCTGAAGGGCCAGGAAGCTGCCCAGGTTCCGGTAGAGCACGGTGCCCACCACGAACACGGACGAGTCATCAGCCTCTGGAAGACAGCACGCCAGTCACCCTCCGCCCAGCCGTCCCCACGCCCAGACCCTGCTCCTGTGAGTGTCCCCCGAGGAGGGCCCAGGCTCCACATGTCTACCCCGACCAGGAACGCAGCCCTGCAGTGGAAGAGCTGGGATAACTACCTGGGTCCCCCTAATGACCCCCACGAGCTGGGGACAGGCAGGGCACATTGTTTTCTTTCTGGGAACCAGAGGTGCCTACTTTCATTGACCCGTTCCACAGATACTGCCTAGAAGCTTCCCAGCACAGGAAGAGCACGCAGGGCTTTCTGGGGGAAGGGGAGACCTCGGGAACACTGAGAAGAAATACCAATGCTACCCTAGACCCGGATGCAACAGGCCAGACTCTAAAAGGACTTCCCCAGGGGCTGGACCCTCCAACTCCGGGGCCCGAGTCTCCCACGAGGGTCCTGCCATGTCCTGGGGTCCTCACCGGCCAGGCCTGTGGAGAAGACACTCTTCGACACGGTGACCCTGTCCTCCGGAACCTTGGCCCAGTCGCCCGTGGCCCGCCAGCCCTTCATGGGAAAGCTGATGTCTGTGGCTCTGCTGGCTGGGAGCTTATGGATGCTGAGGACTGTGGCAGGGGGTCGATGACAAGAGGCAGCAGAGAAGGACAGAGAGAGCAGTTACATGACAAGGAGCCTTGGGCCTGAGGAGGTGGGGAGTGGTCCTTGGGGTTCAGGACAATCACATGGGTTGCTCTCAGCTCAGAGGGGGCCTGTGGTGCACGGGGCTACCCAGCCAAGCTCCTGCCCAGCACCACCTCCTTATAAGGCCCAGGGCCTGGGTACCTCCTGGCCTCTCACCAGAGCCCCTGGCCCCAAGCTCCAGGCCAATTTCCCTCCCCATATGCACCATCCCTACACAGGCTCCCTGGCTTGGCCATGTCCTGAGAGCCAGTGGGGTCCGCTGTGGTACCCCCTGATGCTGGAGCCCAGCTCCCCCGCCACCATGGCTCCGAGGAAGGGGCAGGGACAGACCCCAGCTCCTGAGAGCCAGTGGGGTCCGCTGTGGTACCCCTGACGCTGGAGCCCAGCTCCCCCTCCACCATGGCTCCGAGGAAGGGGCAGGGACAGACCCCAGCTCCTGAGAGCCAGTGGGGTCCGCTGTGGTACCCCCTGATGCTGGAGCCCAGCTCCCCCTCCACCATGGCTCCGAGGAAGGGGCAGGGACAGAGCCCAGGGGGTGATGCAGGAGGAAGGGGCAGGGACAGAGCCCAGGGGGTGATGCAGGAGGAAGGGGCAGGGACAGAGCCCAGGGGGTGATGCAGGAGGAAGGGGCAGGGGGCAGGTGAAGAGGGCTGGGCTGACGGAGACACAGCAGCAGGAAGAGAAACCAGTGGCGAGGGTTGGCGGCGTCGGCAGTGGGAGTCAGGCCCTGGGGCCTGGCCGGCCTCCTGCGGACCCCTGGCCCACTGCGTCCTAGCCAAGCTCACCCCTAAAGAGCCAAGTCCCATCAGACTCTGTCTGGTCTAAGTGAGACCCATGTTCCATGGGTGAGTGGCAGACACAGGCTTGGGAGGACAGGACTGCGGGTGGGGTGGCCCCTTCATTCCTGGCCCCCCAACCTGGGCAGACACTGGGCTCCCTCCACCCAGCCCTGCACGGGATCGGCACTGGGCCTTTGCCCCTCTCTGGGACCTGTCCCTGACAGAAGCCCACATACCAGCCACGGCCACCTCCGTGCCTTGTTTCATGCAGTGCCCTGGGCCCCAGCCTCACCCTCCATGCCTGGCTTCCCTTCCCTGCACCTATGGGCAGCTCTGAGGACCATGGCGTCTTCCCTATGAAAGGCCCTGGGGGCAGGGACGGGACCCTCCTCTCTGTGTGGCGAGTGCCCCACCAATAAAAACAATGACCAGACCAGTCGGTCGCTCTACACAATCACGGAGCACCTTCCGTTCGCCAGGATGTCCTCGTGCTGAGGGCTCATCAGGGGCCAAATGGAACCCCTCCTGGCCTTGGCAATTGGTGGGGGGGGGACAGACAGGGAGTGACAGTCCCAGGTAGGTGTGTGGGAGGCCGAGGGAGGGCCACACTTCTGGACAGGGCGGTCCAGAGTCCTCCCCAAGGAGGTGACTTTGAGTAAACACAGGCCAGGCTGGTTGATTTCTAGAGTAAGTGCCCAGGAAGAGGGGGTGTGTGGGGAAAAGGAGGGGTGTGCAGAGAGTCAGGGCAGGTGCCCCAAGACAGGGAGGAGCTGATAAGTGTGGCCCAGGAGAGCTCCTTAGGGGCACACTGGTGACAGAGCTTCATGGTAACAGCCTCCCAGGTCCTGGGCCCACATAGCGCTCTCTCCTCCCCAGGAGCTGAGCACTGTCACCATGCCATGGTACAGACTTGGTCACTGCCAGGGGGCGGGGTGGAGACCAGGCCCCTCTGACCAGATGCTCTGGGAGTAGAGGGCAGAGAAGGAGCGGGTACACAGTCCTGCCTTAAAACCCCCAGGCCCTCCCAGAAGACAGAGGGCATGGGGGTGACCCGTGGTTGGGGGCGGGGGGGCGGTGGACTGGGCTCCTGGTATGTCCCCGGATTCGAGCTCTCTTAGACCATGTTTGGGTCTGTGACGCCCCATGCTGACCCCTCTCAGGGTCGTGCCAGGTCTGTGCACCTGAACACACAGAACTGATCTCAGGCGCTGGCCTGTGTACACAGTGAGGAAACTGAGGCAGGAAGGTCCGCCCAGTGGGGGGAGTTTCAGCGTAGCATGCAGTGGGCTTACCCAGGTTGTCTGTCACCTGGTATGCGTCCCTCAAGTCCTTCATGCGGAAGCCAATGACGTCCACAAAGTCCTCCACCAGCCTGAACAGCTCCTTGGCGTTGGGGCCCATCTGGTGGGGGTGGGGGCCCGGCAGCCTCAGAGACGGTGGGGAGCAGCCCCGCCCAAACCCCCGCCCCCGAAGCTCAGCGAGGGGGTCCTCGGAGGCCCAGCACCCAAGCCAGAGACAAACCTTGTTTCTCCACCTCCTCCCACCTGCCCCTGCTTCTGGGTCCTGTTGCTCAGCCCCTCCCAGCACCACAGCTTCCAGAGCCGACTGGGGGAGCAGCGTCAGGACCTCTGAGTACCCATCGCCATTTACAGACAAGAACACCGAGCCCAGAAGGGCTGCTGTGCTCGGGCCCTGTGGCCAGGGGTCCAGGCTGGGGGGGGGACAGCAGGGTCTCTGGGGCCCTGTGGCCAGGGGTCCAGGCTGGGGGGAGGGGACAGCAGGATCTCTGGGGCCCTGTGGCCAGGGGTCCAGGCTGGGGTGGGGACAGCAGGATCTCTGGGGCCCTGTGGCCAGGGGTCCAGGCTGGGGGGAGGGGACAGCAGGATCTCTGGGGCCCTGTGGCCAGGGGTCCAGGCTGGGGGGGGGACAGCAGGATCTCTGGGGCCCTGTGGCCAGGGGTCCAGGCTGGGGGGGTGGGGACAGCAGGATCTCTGGGGCCCTGTGGCCAGGGGTCCAGGCTGGGGGGCGGACAGCAGGATCTCTGGGGCCCTGTGGCCAGGGGTCCCGGCTGGGGGGGAGGGGACAGCAGGATCTCTGGGGCCCTGTGGCCAGGGGTCCAGGCTGGGGGCGGGGACAGCAGGATCTCTGGGGCCCTGTGGCCAGGGGTCCAGGCTGGGGGGGACAGCAGGATCTCTGGGGCCCTGTGGCCAGGGGTCCAGGCTGGGGGGAGGACAGCAGGATCTCTGGGGCCCTGTGACCAGGGGTCCAGGCTGGCGGGGGGACAGCAGGATCTCTGGGGCCCTGTGGCCAGGGGTCCAGGCTGGGGTGGGGACAGCAGGATCTCTGGGGCCCTGTGGCCAGGGGTCCAGGCTGGGGGGGGGACAGCAGGATCTCTGGGGCCCTGTGGCCAGGGGTCCAGGCTGGGGGGAGGGGACAGCAGGATCTCTGGGATCTTGCAGTCTGCACTCTGGGAACTGCCCTGGGGACAGGTCAGTCTGAGAGGAAGGAAGGTTGACCGCTCTTTCCAGATGAAAAATAACCACCATGTGGTCACCCCAACAAGCACCAGGCGGCCAACACATTGCCCCTCACCCCTTCACGAGCCCCACAAGGTGAGGGGCTGTTCTCTGACGGGTGGGGATTCCGAGGTTCAGAACGTTAAGTGACTTCGTCAACGTCACGTGACGGATAGGGGCCGAGCTAAGATTCGAACCCGGGGCCCCACGCTGGGCTAGCCTTGGGCTTAGGGAGGCACCAGAGAGACCCGGCCCCTCCTGCTGCTCTGGCCAGTGTCCTCACCAGCTGGGCCTCCTCCCACTTGTCCCGGTTGTCCTCTGACAGCAGGTTGCTGATGATCTGGACAAAGTTCTGGAAGGAATAGGAAGAAGGGCCCGTGAGCAGAGAAGGAGGCACCAGGAGCAAGGCTGAGCCTGTGATCAGGGTCAAGGTTCAGAGTGTGACCAAGGTCAGGGCTGAGAGTGTGAGCAGGGGCAGGGCTGAGAGTGTGACCAAGGTCAGGGCTGAGAGTGTGACCAGGGTCAGGGCTGAGAGTGTGACCAGGGGCAGGGCTGAGAGTGTGACCAGGGGCAGGGCGGAGAGTGTGACCAGGGTCAGGGCGGAGAGTGTGACCAGGGTCAGGGCTGAGAGTGTGACCAAGGTCAGGGCTGAGAGTGTGACCAGGGTCAAGGTTCAGAGTGTGACCAGGGGCAGGGCGGAGAGTGTGACCAGGGTCAGGGCGGAGAGTGTGACCAGGGTCAGGGCTGATTGTGTGACCAAGGTCAGGGCTGAGAGTGTGACCAAGGTCAAGGTTCAGAGTGTGACCAGGGGCAGGGCTGAGAGTGTGACCAGGGTCAGGGCTGAGAGTGTGACCAAGGTCAGGGCTGAGAGTGTGACCAGGGTCAAGGTTCAGAGTGTGACCAGGGGCAGGGCTGAGAGTGTGGTCAGGGTCAGGACTGAGAGTGTGGTCAGGGTCAGGGCTGAGAGTGTGACCAGCGTCAGGGCTGAGAGTGTGGTCAGGGTCAGGGCTGAGAGTGTGACCAGGGTCAGGGCTGAGAGTGTGACCAGGGTCAGGGCTGAGAGTGTGACCAAGGTCAGGGCTGAGAGTGTGACCAGGGGCAGGGCTGAGAGTGTGACCAGGGGCAGGGCTGAGAGTGTGACCAGGGTCAGGGCTGAGAGTGTGACCAAGGTCAGGGCTGAGAGTGTGACCAGGGGCAGGGCTGAGAGTGTGACCAGGGGCAGGACTGAGAGTGTGACCAGGGTCAGGGCTGAGAGTGTGACCAGGGTCAGGGCTGAGAGTGTGACCAGGGGCAGGGCTGAGAGTGTGACCAGGGGCAGGGCTGAGAGTGTGACCAAGGTCAGGACTGAGAGTGTGAGCAGGGTCACGGTTCAGCCCGTGAGTGGCATCAGGGCCCAGCCCAGGTGACCAGGGTTAGTGCTCAGCTGTGACCAGGGCGGGTGCTCAGTGTGTCAGCAGGAATGTAGCTTAATCTGAGGTCGGACATGGGGCCCAGCCTGTGGCCAAGCGTGGGCTCAGTGTATGGGTGGGAGGTCCAGGGCCCCCTCCACTCTTCTAGACGCCCCTCCCGTGGCAGTCCTGGGAGCCCACCTGCACATCCCCGGGCGTCGGGCTGTAGTATGCCCTCCGGAATATCTCGGTCATGTTCCTCAGGACGTCAATGGTGGAGAGCAGGTCCCCACTGTAGCTGGTGCCGTCCTGAGAGATCTCCACCAGCGTCTGGATGACCTCGGATACCCCCTCCCCAGGCAGCCCTCGCTGCGCCTTTGCCAAGTGCTCCCGGGTCTGGAGAGACGGAGAGAGAGAACTGGGTTCCATGATCCCGCAGGACATGTCAAGGCCGGTACCAAGGACCTCCCATGCTTAGAAGACCTTCTGTAGCCCCTGGCCAGTGGCCACCGCTGACTTGTGTCCATAGGCTGTGCCCCTGGGGACACAGAGTTATGTCTGAGGACGCAGGCCGAGGACCGCCCTGGACCGACAGGTAAAGCAGGAGACCCCAGCGGGCCCTCACCATCATCTGGATGTTCCGGTAGTCGATGGAGACACAGCGGATGTAGGTGGGGGGCTCCCAGTAGGCAATGCCTTCCTCGTCCAGCTCACAGCGTCGCAGAATGAGGCCTGGGGAGGCGGGGGGGTCAGCTCTGCCTCCCACGTCTCAGCTGGACGCCCACCTCCGGCGCAGGAATCCCGCCCACAGCTCCCAGGCCCGGGCCCCTCTGGATGGGACCCTCTGCCCCAGAAGCAGAGCCTCTCCAAGGACAGAGCCTGCATGGGGACCAGGCCACCTCACTTTCTTTACTCACAGATTTCCTGAGCGGCTGCTGCAGGAACCCGGCAGGAGCCAAACCTTTAGGGGCCCCACCTGCATGGGGCAGAGCCCTCAGCCGAGTTGGGGACTTCAAGTTCATCCTGGGGCCTCTCCTGTAGTCCCTCCCAATCCAGAAGCCAGAGAGGGCCCACAGCCTGGGCCCACCGCCCAGCTCCACACGTGGGGTAGGCTCGGGGAAGCCCCTGGGGTAGCAAGAGTCTTAAAGAGGCAGTGCCCCTGTAATCCAGAGCCTATGGCCAGGAAAGGCCAGGGCAGCAGGCACCGCTGACCACACACAGTGGCGATGACCCTAGGGAACTGCCACACCCTGTCACCCAGCAGGAGCCACAGGGCGGAAAGGAACACGCGTCCTGCTCCGAGAGCCCTCGGGAGGCCTACAGGGCCACCTCACTGCCACACACACGGCTCTGAGGACAAGGCAGGAGCCTGTCACCCCAGCAGCCTGCGGCCCTCACCCGTGGCGTTCCGGGGACACCGAACTGCGGCCACCTCTCCCGCCGGGGTCTCCTTC
This sequence comes from Saccopteryx leptura, assembly GCF_036850995.1. Taxonomy (NCBI): domain Eukaryota; kingdom Metazoa; phylum Chordata; class Mammalia; order Chiroptera; family Emballonuridae; genus Saccopteryx; species Saccopteryx leptura. The sequence goes on along the minus strand of NC_089505.1, from coordinate 370,910,837 downwards.
CAGATCACAGTGCCGAAGTTGTCCTCGTCACAGATCTCATGGGGTTCTGTGCGGGGCCAGAGACAGGGAGTGGGGGGCGGGTTTGGGAAGGGGTGCTGAGTGCTGGTGGCACGGTCAGAGGAACAGACCCTTCGACGAAACCATCGTCACCAGGGGGTGTCCGTTCCTAGCCAGCTCCGCCGCAAGCCCACCCAGTCCCTCAGGACGCCCCCCGGCAGGCTGGCTGTGAGGGCGGCAAGGGGACACTCACCAGGACAGCGCTGGGCACTGCATTGCCGGTACTCGTCCTGTGGGCCCTGGCAGGCTGCTCCCCCGAAGAAGGGCCCTGAGCAGACACGCTCCCGCCGCTGTGTGCCACCCCCGCACGTGACACTGCAGCCGCCCCACGGTGCCCAGGTCAGCCACTTCCCATCCACTGCGGGGCACGCCAGGTGTGCAGGTCCAGGGGTCACGGCGGTCAGAGACACAGGGCCGTGGGGGCAGGAGAACAGGAAGGGCCAGACAACACAGGAACAGGGACACAGGAAGGACCAGACACACAAAGCCGTGGGGACCCAGGAGAGTAGGAGCAGGAAGCCACGAGGAGAAAAGAAATTGCGACCAGGGGAGGAGAAACCAGAGCTCAACTTGACACAAGAAAAACAAGTTCCTTGCGTTCACTGGTCCTCCTCGACCGCCCTCACCTCCCACTGTCCTGCTACCTCCCCATGGCCACATGCCAGGACCCACAGGTCAGCCCCACAGGCCTCGTCCCCCCTCCACGGCTCCCACCCGCCCTGCCCCCACCCACAGACCACACCCGCCCTGCCCCCACCCACAGACGTCCCCCCTCCACGGCTCCCACCCGCCCTGCCCCCACCCACAGACCACACCTGCCCTGCCCCCACCCACAGACCACACCCACCCTGCCCCCACCCACAGACCACACCCGCCCTGCCCCCACCCACAGACGTCCCCCCTCCACGGCTCCCACCCGCCCTGCCCCCACCCACAGACCACACCCACCCTGCCCCCACCCACAGACCACACCCGCCCTGCCCCCACCCACAGACGTCCCCCCTCCACGGCTCCCACCCGCCCTGCCCCCACCCACAGACCACACCCGCCCTGCCCCCACCCACAGGCCCAGGCGCGGCCCTGACCTGGGCACTGCTGCAGGAAGCAGTCTCTGGTCTCCACCCAGTGGCCCTGGCACTCGGCGCCCCCGTACGAAGGCCCGTTGCACTCCCGTGTGCGCTGCTGCCGGCCCTGGGAGCAGCTGGCGGAGCACGTGCTCCAGCTCGACCACTCGTTCCAGTTTCCATCCACTGCCCGGCCCAGGGGAGGAAGAGGACGGGAGCCGTGTGAACACCCAGGGCCTCACACCCAGCCTGGGACATGGGCGTGGACACCCCTGGGGGCCCACGACCCCAACACTGAGTCTGGGTCACAAGTGTCAACACCCAGGACCCACACCCCACCATGCAGCCTGGGACATGGGCGTGGACACCCCTGGGGGGCCACGACCCCAACACTGAGTCTGGGTCACAAGTGTCAACACCCAGGACCCACACCCCACCATGCAGCCTGGGACACGGGCATGGACACCCTGGAGGGCCACTACCCCAAGGGTAAGAATGCCCGAGGACAGTGGTCGGCAAACTGTGGCTCGCAAGCCACAGGCGGCTCTTTGGCCCCTTGAGTGTGGCTCAAAGGCCAGCTTAGAAGTACCCTAATTAAGTTAATAACAATGTACGTACCTATATAGTTTAAGTTTAAACAATTTGGCTCTCAAAAGAAATTTCAGTCGTTGTACTGTTGATATTTGGCTATTGACTAATGAGTTTGCCGACCACTGCCCCAGCGTACATGGTGAGCATGCCCCAGGGTCTCCAATCTCCAGTCTGATCACAGCCTGAGGGGTCCAGCCTCTGAGCACTGTAGCAGGTGCATCTGGGTGGGCAAAGCTGGGGTCCTGGGGCTGGCCAGTGACCCACTGGGCCCTCCCCTCCCTCCCTGAGTCCCTCCCTCTCACCTACCAGGGCACAAGGCAATGTTGCAGAACTTTGTTTGCTTCTCGGGGCCCTCACAGGGGTTGCCTCCAAACTGGGGAGGCCTGCAGGTGCGTGTGCGGTCCCGGAAGCCACGGCCACAGGTGCTGGAGCACAGGCTCCAGGGTGACCACTCGTCCCAGGCGCCATGCACTGCAGAGAGGGCGGGGCCGGACGGTGCTGCTGAGCTCTGTGACCACTGGGCACTGCTGGTCCTACCCCTGGTCCCCAGTTGTCAATCCCTGAACCGTGATTACCACCTCTCTTCCCCTGCCCCAATCCCTGTGTTCGAAGCCTGGACCCTGATGCCCGGTCCCCATGCTCCACCTCACCGCCACTGCCCCTCCCCACCGCCTCGGATGCCCCGCCCCACCCAAGTGCCCCGCCCCTACTGCCCTGAGCCTCGGATGCTCCTCCCTTGCTCCCTCGCCCAGATGCTGGAGCTGGACGCTACTCCTGCACGCTCCCTTCCGCCGCCGCGCCCGCCCACCTGGACACACCGCCGAGTTGTTGCACAGCCGCTGCTCCCGCAGGGGCCCGCTGCACTGCGTGCTATAGGACGACGACACGCAGAAGCGCGTGCGGGTCTGCCAGCCCTCGCCGCACGTGCTGGAGCACACGCTCCACGGGGACCACTCCTCGGCCGCGGGGTCACCTGCGGGCCCAGATCCGCAGCATCACAGGCCTGCCGCTGCCTCTGTGCCAGGACTGCGGGCAGACCCTCACGAGGACCGCCCAGGAGGACGTTGTGCCGAGCAGCAGGTGGTGGCCGTGAGGCCTTTGGGCCCAGGAAGTTTGAAGCGGGCCGATCTCAGGACGTGCGGTTCCTTTGCAGGTCTGTGGGCTGGGTTTGTGCTGTCTGGGTCCCTGGGGCCTGGCCCCGACGGGCCCCCTCACACTGCACTAGCGCCCCGAAAGCCAGCTGGCCTGGTGAGGACAGGCTGGCACATAAGAGCAAAGCCTAGTTATGGTGAAAAATTAAAGTGATTTCTTACAATTAGCAGCAGTTAATAATTTAAAATATTTGTACAGAGGCCTCGTCCCATGGAACCAACCTCCTCCGCCTGACAGCGTTTTCATCCTCGCGTCTGCCCCGCCCACTCCTGCAGCTCACCTGCGTGCGCCGACGGGAACCCGAACTGCTGCAGCTCCTCCCCCAGCTCCTCGCGCCGCCGGGCGTCCGTGGACCGCAGCGACTGGCTGCGGGAGTTGGTGCGCCCGGCCACTGCGGGACAGGCTCAGGTCAGTGTCCAGGCCGTGGCACTCAGGAGCCTTGCTCCTCACCCTGGGTCGCTCAGGCCCCAGCCAGAGTGGGGTCGGGCTTGGCGGTACCAGAGCTGCTCCCCCCCCCCCCCCCGAGAGTTGGGAAACCTGGAGCAGGGCACCGAGGACTGGCGCCAACCCCTCTCTGGTCCGTCCGCTCTTTGCTCCTCTCTGCCTTCCTCCGGGGCCTTAAGGGCAGCGGGTTTGAGTGGTTTCTGCCCTCTCCTGTTCAGCATCCCGCCAGCACCCCTGCTTCTAGTGGCCTGGAACCCCCCCCAACACGCACACCCTAGGGCCCTCCCCAGTCTTCTGAGATGAGCTCCTCTTCCCAGAAAAGTTCATCAAGGAAAAACCAACCCAGAGAGAATGACAGTCTCATTATAACTTGATTTAACTTTATGGGACCAGCTAAAATATGCATGAGTTCATTAGAGTCTTATTACAGACATATGTTCTGGAGGCGGGATGGGGCTGGGGCAGGCAGTCCTGACCAGGACTGGGGGGGGGGACAGAGGGAGGCAGTACCCCCAAATTTCCAATTCACAAATGAGAAGAAAGCCCCACCCAATCCCATCTACCTCTCCCTACTCCTGAGCCTTTCCTCTACTGGTCCCGGGCTACACAGGATCAGGCATGAGCCAGGCCCCGCCCCCACACCAGGCCCCGCCCAGGCCAGGCTCCGCCCCTCAGGCCAGGCCCCGCCCCTCAGGCCAGGCCCCGCCCCTCACTGCCTGGCAGTCTCAGGGCCCCTCCTCCTCTCCACCTCCATCTGGCCTGGCCCTGCTGTGGCCTCTTCCTCACCTGACTTGGCTAGTCTGGGATTCCTGCCTCCATCAAGCCCAACCTCAGGCAACCTTCCTTCACCCCGCCCCACCGGGGCCCCTTCCTCACTTCGGCCGCGCCCCAAACCCCTCGCTCCCCCGGCCAGCCCTGGCCCGCCCCTCCGGACACTGCTCCCCCGGCCAGCCCTGGCCCGCCCCCCAGACCCCTCGCTCCCCCGGCCAGCCCTGGCCCGCCCCTCCGGACACTGCTCCCCCGGCCAGCCCTGGCCCGCCCCTCTGGACACTGCTCCCCCGGCCAGCCCTGGCCCGCCCCTCTGGACACACCCCTCCGGACACTCACCGCCGCAGGCTTTGCGGTTGCATAGGCGGCCCTCTTCCAGCACCCCCTCGCAGCCGCCGCCGCCCTGGAGGCCCGGGGAAGGCAGGCAGGTGCGCGTCCGTGTTTGCAGGCCGCCCCCGCAGTCCCGCGTGCACTCCCCCCACAGCGACCACAGCTTCCAGCCGCCTGGGGGTGGGGTGAGGGGGAACCAGAGGGCAGGGTCACGTCTCTTAGAGAGTGATTTCTGGGGGTCTCCCAGGCAAGGGATGGGGGCACAGTGGGCAGCGCAGAGAGATCCGCACGTGTGAGGCCCCCGCGTGGGAACCAGCACAGCACGGTGGAGGCTCAGCCAGGAGGTGGAATGCCGGCCTGGTCAGGGTTTGTCCCCCACTGTGAGGCAGAGGTGTTGGGGAAGGGTGGACCTAAGGAGGACCTTGGGGACATGGTCCACGTGCCATTCCCCGGGCACCCCTCTGGGGTCACGGTGCTCTCGGCTGTCTGTAGGCACCTGTGCCAGCGTCCCTACTGGGCCTGCCCCTGTCCCCAGTGTGTGGGGGGCAGGCAAAGCTGGAGCCCCAGCAGGGTCTGGAGAACGAATGAGTGAACAGATGACACCCTGGCCCACCCGTCAGCTGCATTCTAAGGCTCTGGTGATGGGGTGAGCACAGAGGGGCCCTTTGATAGGCCCCCATCCCGGCACAGACCCTCCCACCCTGCTGGAGCCCCTCTCATGGTCCTCAGTCCAGTCTCCTCTGAGCCTCAGTTTCCTCATTGTCCCCCACTTGCAGCCATGACCTGTGTGACCTTTCCTCTACCCCCACACAGGAACACCAGAGGTGACCAAGGTCCCACAGCTGGTGGCCCAGTGCGGCCTGACACCCAGAGCCCAGCCAGGCTGAGCCTCCCCCCAGACACCGGCCTCCTGCTGCTGAGGAAGCTTGGGAACCAAGGGTCCACTACAGCTGGGTGTCCAGACCTCTCCAGCCACCCCTGCTCTGACCTCAGGCGCCCACTTTCAGCTCTTCATGGGTCTTCCTCCATCCTGGCCCTGACCCTGTCCCCTTGGTGGCCCTAGTTCCAGGGCACGGAGCAGGACAGCTTGAAGTACTAGGGAGCTACTGAGGGAAGAAGAGCAGGGAGGTCCCTCCCGTCTTGGACCAGAGCCTCAAGGCTACACCGACAGGCTGAGGAAGAGGCTGCTTGTTCAGGCCTTCTGTTCAAAGCCATGCTTAGAGCCACCCAGGTGGCTCCCACCGCAAGGAACTCTGGCCGCTGCCATCCTGTTTGTCCTCGAGGACACCAGGGCCCAGCGCTGCCAGCAAAGCAGGCCAGGGTGTCCTCAGTCAGGGCGAGCAGCCTCGCCTGTGCCCGGCCAAGCGCAGGCCGGCGGACACCTGCACAGCCCCTGACACTGCACCCACTTGCGAGGTGGCCAGGAGAACAGCAGGTGGCACTGCCCAAGTCCAGCACAGGGACCTGCCCGGGCGCGGGGCCACGGCCGCACGAGGTCTGTTCACCCGAGGCTGGCCGAGGGCAGGTCACACAGGGCCCATCAGCAGGGTCCCCACAGAGCTTTGGCTGGTCTGTGGCCTGGGGGAGTGGACCCTGCCTCACAGGGTGACACTGGGGACTCTGGGAGATCCCAGAGGTTGGGCCCAAGCAAAAGGACCAAGAGGCTGTTCATGTGGTCCCACCGCCCCCGGGCCACCCTGTCCTGTTCGTGTGGTGGTCCCACCGCCCCCGGGCCACCCTGTCCTGTTCGTGTGGTGCCACCGCCCGTGGGCCACCCTGTCCTATTCATGTGGTGGTCCCACCGCCCCCGGGCCACCCTGTCCTGTTCGTGCGGTGGTGCCACCGCCCGTGGGCCACCCTGTCCTGTTCGTGTGGTGGTCCCACTGCCCCCGGGCCACCCTGTCCTGTTCGTGTGGTGGTCCCACCGCCCGCGGGCCACCCTGTCCTGTTCGTGTGGTGGTCCCACCGCCCCCGGGCCACCCTGTCCTGTTCGTGCGGTGGTCCCACCGCCCGCGGGCCACCCTGTCCTGTTCGTGTGGTGGTCCCACTGCCCCCGGGCCACCCTGTCCTGTTTGTGCGGTGGTGCCACCGCCCCCGGGCCACCCTGTCCTGTTCGTGTGGTGGTCCCACCGCCCCCGGGCCACCCTGTCCTGTTTGTGCGGTGGTCCCACCGCCCGCGGGCCACCCTGTCCTGTTCGTGTGGTGGTCCCACCGCCCCCGGGCCACCCTGTCCTGTTCGTGCGGTGGTGCCACCGCCCGTGGGCCACCCTGTCCTGTTCGTGTGGTGGTCCCACCGCCCCCGGGCCACCCTGTCCTGTTCGTGCGGTGGTCCCACCGCCCGCGGGCCACCCTGTCCTGTTCGTGCGGTGGTCCCACCGCCCCCGGGCCACCCTGTCCTGTTCGTGCGGTGGTCCCACCGCCCCCGGGCCACCCTGTCCTGTTCGTGCGGTGGTCCCACCGCCCGCGGGCCACCCTGTCCTGTTCGTGCGGTGGTCCCACCGCCCCCGGGCCACCCTGTCCTGTTCGTGCGGTGGTCCCACCGCCCGCGGGCCACCCTGTCCTGTTCGTGCGGTGGTCCCACCGCCCCCGGGCCACCCTGTCCTGTTCGTGCGGTGGTCCCACCGCCCGCGGGCCACCCTGTCCTGTTCGTGCGGTGGTCCCACCGCCCCCGGGCCACCCTGTCCTGTTCGTGCGGTGGTCCCACCGCCCGCGGGCCTCCCTGTCCTGTTCGTGTGGTGCCACCGCCCGCGGGCCACCCTGTCCTGTCCGTGTGGTGCCACCGCCCGTGGGCCACCCTGTCCTATTCATGTGGTGGTCCCACCGCCCCCGGGCCACCCTGTCCTGTTCGTGTGGTGCCACCGCCCGCGGGCCACCCTGTCCTGTTCGTGTGGTGGTGCCACCGCCCACGGGCCACCCTGTCCTGTTCGTGTGGTGGTCCCACCGCCCCCGGGCCACCCTGTCCTGTTCGTGCGGTGGTGCCACCGCCCCCGGGCCACCCTGTCCTGTTCGTGTGGTGCCACCACCCACGGGCCACCCTGTCCTGTTCATGTGGTGGTCCCACCACCCACGGGCCACCCTGTCCTGTTCATGTGGTGCCACCACCCACGGGCCACCCTGTCCTGGCCTCACAGCCCTCGTCTGAGGATAACGGGGCGTGGCAACTCAACACTGACATGTGAGGACAATGGCAGAAAAAGGGCTGGGAAAGGGTGGGTGTTGATGTTGTCACTGACTGGACTTGACCCCAGAGAACCCACTTTGGTTTGCCATAAATTCAGTGTCCACGTGACTGGTCAGACACAGATCTGTCCTGCGGGAGGGCCGCTGGCAGGTGCTGGAGTCCCTTCTCTCGACTACTGCGCCTGTTCTGGGAGCCGACCAGCAGGGGGCGCCAGGGCCAAAGGAAAGGCGGCAGGACGGGAAGGAAGCTCCCTGATGTGGGCAGCGGGGCCTCACTTTCTGTGCTGGGTCGCAGCGGGGAGGGGCGCCTTCTTCTCTCCCTCCCCACACAGAGCCCACCCTCCCGCCACGGTCCCCACCTCCTGCGGGCCCAGAAAGGCAGAGCCTCTGCCAAGGGCACACAGTAGCCATGCCTCCTGTCCTCTGTGCCCAGGCAGGTGGGACACAGCCGGGGGATGGGGCAGGTGGGCAGTCCGACACACCCAGACGATGGCCAGGCCGAGGGGCTCGCATCTCAGTGGCTGCCTCTTGGTCGGTGGGCGTCGACTCCGCACTGTCCCTTGCTCACACAAAGTCACAGGTGGCTCCCAGGTACACAGCGAGGCCCAGGGAAGGGCTTCCAGGACCACAGAGTGGGGTCTGGGCTGTGCTTTCCACGGACCCTTGCTCTGGGGACAGCAGGGCCCCGTTCTGAGCCTCTTCCTGGGTCTGGGTGTGATGTGCTCACCTGTCAGTCATTGAATCACTGCAGGGAAGCCTGTCTGCTCCCACTGCTCAGACGAGAAGGCTGCGGCAATCCAGGCGAAGGAGCCTGTGCTCGCCAGCTAGCAAGAGGCCGAGCGGGCTGCACGAGGTGCTCAGCCCAGCCCCTACCAAAGAAGGCTGCTCCTTCCGTGGCCAGCTCTCCCGGAGGGCTCCTCGGCAGGGCGCTCTGCCTCCCGTGGGCCCTGCCCTGTGCAAGCGGCTCAGCACACAGGAACCTCAAGTCCCATCTACCCCAAGAGGCAGCATTTTCACCCCTTTTACAGCAGAGGAAACTGTAGCTCAAAGAGGGTGCCTCCAGATACCAGGAGGGCCTGCCCCGGCGCTGGCACTGAGGGTGCCTCAGAGCCACCAATCTGGAGCACACTACGTAAATGCCACTGTCTTACACCGCAGTTACCGTAGGAGCACCCCAGGGAGGCAAGCAGACCAGCGCCCCAGCATGGCCTCTGCGTGTCCACATGCACCGGCCAGGGAAGTCTTATGGCCGAGGCTGCCCAGATAAGGGGTCTCTTCTGCTCCCACTCCACATCATGCCCTCTCGTGAGCGACTCTACCCAAAACCACGGCCAACTGTCAGATGCGAGTTACCCACCGGGCTAGTAGAGACTAGAACCCATAGTCAGATCCCAGTCTCCCCCTGTGCCCCCAGACTAAGGCACCAGTCCAGCGCTCCAGACCTCCACAGGGGCCCCTGCCGAGGCCACCCGACCCTGTGACAGAGACAAAGGAACAGAGGGGGCTGGAGTCCAGGGAGATGGCCAGCCGGCGTGGGATCAGGCTGTGCACCTCCTGCTGGTCGCCCCTCGCTGCCCCAGCCCAGCCCCCCATGGAAGCCTGAGTGACGTGGAAACCAGCAGTGGGTGGGAGAGAGAGAGAGGGTGTCCAAGCCAGGCTAATCAGAGGATGCCACTCGGTTCCCATGGCAACTGCTGCAGAGCTCCGTCTTTCAGGATAGACTCAGGTTAGGCCTCAGCTGCCAAAACACCCACTATTTCAGGGCTGGTTACCTTGGTGACCCAGGTGGCAAGGATGTGGTAGGGGAAGGGAGCAAAGGGGGGGTGGGTGGCCACAGGCTCAGCCCCCCCCCCAGGTCATCCTCTGAGGCTGGTCACACGCTGGGCCCAGACCCTGACCACATACTTAGCCTTGCTCCTCATCACAGACTTCCTCCTGATCCTGGGCACAGGATTCGTGGTCCACCCTCACACACCGAGCCCTGGTCCCGGTCACAGACTGGTCCCGGTCACAGACTGGTCCCTGACCTTGACCCCACTCCTGCCGCTAACGCACACTCCGGAAACGGAGCCGCTATTTTTGTTAGCGTTTTTATTTTTAATGTGTGTCCCCACACGTAGCTGACACTTGATAAATGTGTGTCCAGGACGGGGGTGCGTCCGCAATGCTGGGGGCACAGCGGCACTCCAGTGCCCTTCGCTGGGTGGCCAAGGTGCTCCTGGGCTGGGTGAGCTTCCAGCGGCAGCAGAGGAGTGGGCAAGGCCGGGGATGGGTGGCCCCTCCAGGCCCAGAGAGAGGCGCCCATTCTTCCCCAGCTCAATGCCCCCTCTGTCTGGAAGCCTCATTTCCATCTCATTACAGGATGAATAGAACCAATTAATGGCCTCTAGGCAGCCTGGCCACCCAGGAGAGAGGGGGCATGGAGAGGGGGCTCCCGGGCCTCTTCCCACCCTGGCGCTCCAGCCTGGAGGCTGTGACCTCCCGTCTCTGCGCCCCAAGTTGGCTGGAATGGGGTGGCTGAGGGAGGCCCTCCGGCCGGGGGCTAGGCCTTCCTGGTGAGCGGGGGTGTCCGCTTTTGGAGCAGGGGCATGTGCACTTCCCGTCTCCGCCAGCAGAGGTCTCCCCAGTCCAGCAGGTCATGCAGCACCTGCCCACTCACCCCTATGCCGCCGGGCTGGGTTCCCCAGACGCCCACCGCCTCATCCAGCTCCTGTGAGGACCCCGCCTCATCCCCAACTAAGCCACGGCCTTTCCCACGGACAGGACGGCTCCCCGAAGCCCCTCCTCAACCCGACGCCGGCCCACAGCCCTCTCCCCCTGCAGACCGGGCCGGTGTGTTCTCCGCGGGGCCTGCAGCGCCCCCTCTCGGGGCCCGAACGGCCAGCAGCCCGCCCAGCTCCGAGCGGGAGCCGCGGGACCTCAGGATGGGGCCGGGAGAGCCACTGCCAGTGCCACCGCCAGGTAAGGACACGAGGGCTCCTCCCCGTGCCTGTGATAGAGGTGCCGTCCCGTCAGCGCCACGCAGACCTCGTGAGCAGGCCTGTCCTGTCCTCGTCTCACGGAACAGAAGCGGGCCTGCTGGGCAGACCGCCTCGGCCCTGTCCTCAGGGGCACCTGCTTTCCTGGGGCTTCTTTCCCTCTGCAGATGGTCGCTCCCCATCCTCAGAACGGTGACCTATTATTATAAGCCTGCCGGCTCAGGCTCCACCCAGGCTCTGTCCCTGGGGCCCGTGGACCTGGGCACGTCCCTTCCCTCCCTGGGCCTCAGCTGTCAGGCCGACACCCCCTCTCCCGTCTGTCTGGGACACGGACCCCGGACAGGGTCGCAGGCAGCCGGGGGACACAGCGCCTCTGACTTCCGGGGGGAACTTCCCGTGGGGACGACCTGTGTGTGCACCTCGTGGCCAGGGGCCCACCCCCCGCCACCTAGCACGGGCTTCGTCTCCAGCGGAGGCTGAACCTTCTTTTCCAAAGTTTTCTAAATGGGTTCTTGTGAGAGAGCCGCGTGCTTGGCAGCGGTGGTCAGTCCCGAGGCCCTGGCGGGGGCCCTCCAGTGTTCCCACACCCCTCACCTTCTCCTTGCACCCCCCCTTGCGAGCTCAGCCCTTCCACCTGGAAACCCGCCCGCCCCCAACCTAGGCCTAGCCTCTCTCCGCACCCCGCAAGCCCCCGAGAGGAGAGGGCTGCAGACGCTTGCCCGAAGCATTGTCTGTGTCATGGCAGGGCCACCCTGCCCATGGGGACAGGCCTAGAGGTAGGGGCGGGCCTCAACCCCTCCCTCGGGCTGTGGAGTCCAGGGCGGGTCTCGGTCCCTCGGCCCAGCATCAGAACCACAGCCCATCAGACCCCCACGCCCAGACTCCAGAGGTCACACCCACTCAGGCTGCAGCTCCGCCTCTCCCCTGCCCCGTGCAGGCACACGGTGGGGGTGCACATCCACACAGGGCGACAGGGACACAGGCAGGGACAGGGACACACGGAGACACGCTCCCAGCGCCCAGGATGCCACTTTTTCATTATCTTACGCGTCTCTTCTGCAATAAAATTCCTTAATTAAAACATGAATATTTAAAATGACCCTTGAGAGAAATGGCCCCATCTCACCAGAGGCAGAAGAATGTGGGGGGGGGGAGTGAGACAGAGAGACGAGAGACACACACAGAGACCCCCAGTGGGAGGCGTCTCAGCGTGGGCGGGCAGCGGGCGGCGGGCAGAGAGGGAACAGTTGCTGTGGCCCCAGGAACACTGGCCGAGTCAGACGCGTGACGCGGCCATGTGGCATCTGAACAGGCCGGGCGGGGGGGGGCCGGGCTGAAAGTGGGCCACGGGCTGGCCTGGGCCGCCTGCTCGCTCCCTGGCAGGCCGGCGCACAGCCTTCCGGGGGAAGTGAAGGACGCGGGGGTGAAGTTCCGGGCATAGGGCTCAGTGGGCAGATCTGGGTCTGGCACCTGGCCTCGCTCAGCGATGTGTCTTCTGAATGATTGCTGGACCTCTCTGGTCCACATGCCACCCCATCCCCCACACACGTGCACAGGCGTGTGCTGACCCCCCCTGCACAGCTCAGTGCACAAGCCCCGAGTGTCCGGGACCGTCACGCAGCCAGAGCTGGCTCTGCCGTCAGTGGGACCTCCCCTGGGTGACCCTGGGCTGCTGTCAGCGGACCCTCCCCTGTGTGACCCTGGGCTGCCGTCAGTCAGTGGACCCTCCCCTGTGTGACCGTCAGTGGGCCCTCCCCTGGGTGACCCTGGGCTGCCGTCAGTGGGCCCTCCCCTGTGTGACCGTCAGTGGACCCTCCCCTGTGTGACCCTGGGCTGCTGTCAGTGGACCCTCCCCTGTGTGACCCTGGGCTGCTATCAGTGGGCCCTCCCCTGTGTGACCGTCGGTGGGCCCTCCCCTGTGTGACCCTGGGCTGCCGTCAGTGGGCCCTCCCCTGTGTGACCGTCGGTGGGCCCTCCCCTGTGTGACCCTGTGTGACCGTCAGTGGACCCTCCCCTGTGTGACCGTCAGTGGACCCTCCCCTGTGTGACCCTGCGCTGCTGTCAGTGGGCCCTCCCCTGTGTGATCCTGGGCTGCCGTCAGTGGGCCCTCCCCTGTGTGACCGTCAGTGGACCCTCCCCTGTGTGATCCTGGGCTGCTGTCAGTGGGCCCTCCCCTGTGTGACCGTCAGTGGACCCTCCCCTGTGTGACCCTGCGCTGCTGTCAGTGGGCCCTCCCCTGTGTGATCCTGGGCTGCCGTCAGTGGGCCCTCCCCTGTGTGACCCTGGGCTGCCTTCCTGCCTCTATGCCTTGTTCTACTCGAGATGCATCTGTGGGTGCCGGGCACGTCCCCACATGGGGCACAGCAGTGAGCGAGCCAACACCCCTGCTCTGCGGGCTTACATCGTCCTAGCAGGGTCAGGGAATGGGGAAGGGACCCCACACATACAGGAACTTATCTAGTGCGTTCACGGTCCACCCTTGGGGGGAACAGGGACCTATGGGGTGGACACTGGGGCTGGGGCTGCTGCCATTTAAACAGCTCGTCCAGGTGGGCCTCCCTGAGAAGAAACAGTTGAGCAAGGGCTTGAGAGAGAAAGCCAGCCCTCTGGGCGCCCGGGAGGAGCCTTCCTGGGGAAGGAACAGTCCAGGCTCAGGCCCTGGGGCCGGAGGCGGCCTCGGGGAGGGGGGTCGCCAATCCCACGGGCTGCTGGAGGAGCCTGCTGGTTAATACGCAGCGGCTTCCGGCACAAAGTGAGCACTCCAACATGGCTGCTGTCACACCTCCTGCAATCACATCACCCCACCTCGCGGGACCGTTCTGGGTCCAGGGCACAGACGGCACTGGGGTCCGAGCGGTCCCCACCTCGCGGGACCGTTCTGGGTCCAGGGCACAGACGGCGCTGGGGTCCGAGCGGTCTCCACCTCGCGGGACCGTTCTGGGTCCAGGGCACAGACGGCACTGGGGTCTGGGCGGTCTCCTAGCCTGGAGGCCCAGGGCACAGACGGCACTGGGGTCCGAGCGGTCCCCACCTCGCGGGACCATTCTGGGTCCAGGGCACAGACAGCACTGGGGTCCGAGCGGTCTCCACCTCGCAGGACCGTTCTGGGTCCAGGGCACAGACGGCACTGGGGTCCGAGCGGTCCCCACCTCGCGGGACCGTTCTGGGTCCAGGGCACAGACGGCACTGGGGTCCGAGCAGTCTCCACCTCGCGGGACCATTCTGGGTCCAGGGCACAGACGGCACTGGGGTCTGAGCGGTCTCCACCTCGCAGGACCGTTCTGGGTCCAGGGCACAGACGGCACTGGGGTCCGAGCGGTCCCCACCTCGCGGGACCGTTCTGGGTCCAGGGCACAGACGGCACTGGGGTCCGAGCAGTCTCCACCTCACGGGACCATTCTGGGTCCAGGGCACAGACGGCACTGGGGTCCGAGCGGTCTCCACCTCACAGGACCATGCTGGGTCCAGGGCACAGACAGCACTGGGGTCCGAGCGGTCTCCACCTCGCAGGACCGTTCTGGGTCCAGGGCACAGACGGCACTGGGGTCCGAGCAGTCTCCACCTCACGGGACCGTTCTGGGTCCAGGGCACAGACGGCGCTGGGGTCCGAGCCGTCTCCACCTCGCGGGACCGTTCTGGGTCCAGGGCACAGACGGCACTGGGGTCCGAGCGGTCTCCACCTCGCGGGACCGTTCTGGGTCCAGGGCACAGACGGCACTGGGGTCCGAGCAGTCCCCACCTCGCGGGACCGTTCTGGGTCCAGGGCACAGACGGCACTGGGGTCCGAGCGGTCTCCACCTCGCGGGACCGTTCTGGGTCCAGGGCACAGACGGCACTGGGGTCTGAGCGGTCCCCACCTCGCGGGACCGTTCTGGGTCCAGGGCACAGACGGCACTGGGGTCTGAGCAGTCTCCACCTCGCGGGACCGTTCTGGGTCCAGGGCACAGACGGCACTGGGGTCCGAGCAGTCTCCACCTCGCGGGACCGTTCTGGGTCCAGGGCACAGACGGCACTGGGGTCCGAGCAGTCTCCACCTCACAGGACCGTTCTGGGTCCAGGGCACAGACGGCACTGGGGTCCGAGCGGTCTCCTGGCCCGGAGGACGACACGTGTCGCCCCCTCCCCTCCCACCCAGAGCGCAGCCACCCCGTCATGGCCTCTGCGCTGTGCTAGGTCGGCATCGCCGAAGATGGCCCCGCACAGAGCCCAACCCCGAAGCACACACGTCCACACTCGTGTGCGCGCTCACACGTGAATACTATGTAGTACACACAGACACACACGCCTGCCCATCGTCCTCTGAGCACCGCCAGCCATTCCCTCTCAGGACTCCACACCAGCCCCGCCTGCCCGCCCGCCCCTCCCAGTGTCCTGTCTGTGCCCCGGCCCCCACTCCCTCTGCCCACTAATCAACAAACCAGTCCCCGCTGGGCGCCTGCAGCCTGCCCTCCCTGCCCTGGCTCCGCCCTCTGGGCCCAGACGGCCCTGTGGCCCTGTGCATTCACAGCGTGAGCAGTGAGCGGTGTTGGCGCGGTCAGCCCTGCCTAAAGCCCTCTAGAAACCCCTCTCAGGAGAGCGGGTCACCCCTGCCTAAAGCCCTCTAGAAACCCCTCTCAGGAGAGCGGGTCAGCCCTGCCTAAAGCCCTCTAGAAACCCCTCTCAGGAGAGCGGGTCAGCCCTGCCTAAAGCCCTCTAGAAACCCCTCTCAGGAGAGCAGGTCAGCCCTGCCTAAAGCCCTCTAGAAACCCCTCTCAGGAGAGCGGGTCACCCCTGCCTAAAGCCCTCTAGAAACCCCTCTCAGGAGAGCGGGTCACCCCTGCCTAAAGCCCTCTAGAAACCCCTCTCAGGAGAGCTGGTCAGCCCTGCCGGGCTCCCCGCTGCGCCCCAACTCCGGCCTCGGAGCACACTGCAGGTGCGCGGGGGGGGGGGGTGCGGCGCTGTCTCCCACCAGGACACACGCTCCCGCCACTGGCTGTCACTCTTGGGTCACGCCAGCCCTGTCCTCTCAACTTCCGCCGGACATCTCTGCAGGACTCCGACAGCACCCGGCACTGCCCGGCACGGCCACGGCCTCACGACGCTCACAGAGAGACCAGCTCCTGCGTATTCGGTGTCCTGTGACCCGGGCCGGGGGCCATTGTCTCCAGTGTGACCACATAGCCCTTTGCAGATGAAGAAACCAAGGCCCAGGGGGCAGGTGACCGCCGGGCAGTGGCCGAGCACAGTGACCACTCTGTCCTCCTGCATCCTCCCCCCTCCCAGACCAGATGTATCTATCCTTCAGGTCTCTGCTCCTCAGCAGCTGCCCAAGCCAAGGTCACAGTGACCTTGCCCAGCTTCAAGGTCAGTCCTCCCAGCCTCCTAACCGCGCGGCTGGGGAGGTGCACAAAGCAATGGATGTGTCCCCCATCTTGATGGGACATTTTCTGCTGGTTTCCTGGATGTCCCACCCGCGCCCCCTCCTGAGTGCTCTGCCCACCCCTCCCCTTCTCTGAAGCTGTGTTTCCAGCTCACGGTGGCATCGAATACGAAACCCAGGGCCGGGGAGCACAATCAGAGCCAGGTTCCAGGATCACCAGGTTCCTCTGTACCCCACACGCTGATTTTATACCTTTAAAGGTGTTATTCTGAGAAGCAGTCCATCGGTCTCACCGGCTCAGGAGAGGCTAAGGGCCCTGGACAACGTCAGCCCCCTGCCCCCAGCATGGAACACCCAGCCCAGCCTGGGCCCTGGATGCCTGGCATCCATGTCCAGCTGCCTGGCATCTCAAGCTTGACAGTCTGAGACAAGGTGTCCCCTGCTGCCCTCCTATCCGAGCCACTGCCACAGCCGCCCGCATACCCCCAGGAGCACCCTGGCCCTCTGCCTGTCCAGCCCCACCCAGCGTCCCATCTGCTAATAGCACTCTCTTCCCCAGGCCCCCGTCACCACGCAGGACGCGCCCCGCCCCCTCTGCCAGCTGACAGCACACGCCCAGCCTCTGCCCTGCGCGCGCCCCGCCCCCTCTGCCAGCTGACGGCACACGCCCCGCCCCTCTGCACACGCCCAGCCTCTGCCCTGCCCGCGCCCCGCCCCCCTGCCGAGCTGACGGCACACGCCCCGCCCCTCTGCACACGCCCAGCCTCTGCCCTGCCCGCGCCCCGCCCCCCTGCCGAGCTGACGGTACACGCCCCGCCCCCTCTGCACACGCCCAGCCTCTGCCCTGCCCGCGCCCCGCCCCCTCTGCACACGCCCAGCCTCTGCCCTGCCCGCACCCCGCCCCTCTGCACACGCCCAGCCTCTGCCCTGCCCGCGCCCCGCCCTCTCTGCCAGCTGACAGCACACGCCCAGCCTCTGCCCTGCCTGCGCCCCGCCCCCCTGCCGAGCGGACAGCACACGCCCAGCCTCTGCCCTGCCCGTGCCCCGCCCCCTCTGCCGAGCAGACAGCACACGCCCCGCCCCCTCTGCACACGCCCAGCCTCTGCCCTGCCCGCGCCCCGCCCCCCTGCCGAGCAGACAGCACACGCCCCGCCCCCTCTGCACACGCCCAGCCTCTGCCCTGCCCGCGCCCCGCCCCCTCTGCACACGCCCAGCCTCTGCCCTGCCCTTGGCGAGCAGTGCCGTTCTCAACATTCCCAGGGCTCTCCTGCACCTCTCCTAGAACCCTGAACTTGGCCCCTGGTCCAAGAGACCCCTGACCTCTGGCCCCAGTGGCCTTTTCCCGGGTTGTACCCAAGATGCTGTCCTAGTACCTCCGTACCCGGTCCGTGAGGGCCGGCCTGGGTTGTGGGTTGTCACAGTCGAGCCCCCGGGGCCTGGGCACCTTGCAGGTGCTCGGTCACATCTGCTGTCTGAATGGTTTTTACAGTCACACCACACTCATCCCCAACTCGCCTCTCCTGACCACGTCACCGAACAGCCCACTGTTCCTGTTTCCTTCATGCAGCCCATTTCCCAAGAGGCCCCTACTGGCCCCGGCCACCGGCCACAGCAGCCTGCTCGCTGGCCTTTCAGATGATCTCACTTTCCAAAGAGGAAGGACCCTCCCGGCCAGAGATGTAGCACTCCCTCACCTGGGAGAAATCCACGTCCCTTCCTTCCTTCCTTCCCTGGACTCAGCAGGCACAAGCCATGCACTGGCCTGCCCCCCCTACTCCCCCACCCCCCGTCACCAGCACCCCGGCCGCCTGCCTGTCTCTGTACGGGCTTCCCTGACAGCGCTCAGGTGCCGGGTGGCCAGGACAGCCCTGCTGTCCGCCCAGAGAGCCGCCCCGCCCAGGGCCCTCTCCTGGCCAGCCACTCACCTGGAGCGCCGTCTCTGCCCCGGTCCTGGGTCAGGCTGGTGAGGCAGTTCTCCGGGCCACCAGCCACGCCGTCCCTCAGGCAGACGTCGCCACGGGGGGCCAGAGGACCGGAGGCAGGGTCGCCGGCGTGCCCGCCCAGGCAGGCGCAGGGGGTCTGCATGATGCCGCAGGGGTGTGAGCTGTGGCTGCCGGCCAGACAGGCGTCCAGCCAGCGGCAGAGCATCTGGCAGGCGGCCCGGCTGGGGCTGCGGTTGCCCACCACCAGGTACTCCACGGAGAAGTCGTCCCCCGGGGACCCGGGGGCCCCCTCCGGCTGCGGCGGCTGCTGACGCTGCATCTGCAGGAACTGCTTGCTGGCCTGCAGGAAGGCCAGGGGCGCCGAGGGGTCGCAGAGATGCAGCACCTCGTCGAAGCTCTCCACGCCCAGGTAGGTGCGTGTGGACTCCAGGAATGAGTCGAACTGGTAGGTGCGCACGCGGCCGGCGCCAGGGCCGCAGGGCGCGGGCGCCTTGGCCACCTTCATGTAGAGGGTGTAGCGCCGGGGGTCCGGGTTGCGCAGGGTCCAGGAGCAGCGCGAGGCGTTGGCCGGGAAGACGGCGGCCGCCGAGAAGTACCCGAAGAACTTGCCCTGCACCAGCGTGGCGCACGGCTCGGCCCCCGGCCCCGCGTCGGCCCCTGGGGCCGCCCCCGCCCGGCGGCCCAGGAGCAGCAGCAGCAGCAGCGGCAGCGCCGGCCCGAGGACCCAGCAGGCGCCCGGGGCGGCGGGCAGGCCCCTCATCCTAGCTCGCGGGGCCGCTGCGGTTCCGCGGGCTGGGCAGGCAGGCGCGGGCCAGGCCTGGACATGCCAGGGTCTGGCGGCGAGCGGACCGGGCCAGGGGGCCGGGGCCGGGAGCAGGGGCTTCGAGCGAGGGCAGGAGGACAGGCCTTTGGACGACCAAGAGGGCAGCAGGTGCTCCTAATGTCTGGGACCCCGACGTCCGCCTCTGACCACCTGCAGCAGCTGGAAGAGAAGGAGAAGGGGGTGGCATGAGCCCCAGGGGAGACTGGGCGAGGGCAGTGCCCACCTGGACTTTGGGCAGCTGACACAGGCCTGGCATGGCCCTCGTGCACCTGCTCTGTCCACCTGTCCATCTTCCGCTCACCAGTGTGTCCACCTGCAGGGGGAGGGCCCAGCCAGGGGGACAGGGGCCCTCTTCTTCCACCCAGGCCTGGTGCAGGGCATGGTGGGCAGTGCCGAGCCAAGGCCGAGTGCCCGAGGGGCCCTGGCTGTGCCCGTCTGGCCAGGAGCCGGGTGTGGCTCCTGGGGGCTCCAGGCCCGTTGCCTGCCCACTCACCCCTTCACGGTCACAGTGGCTATCCATCTGCCTGGGCCTCTGTGGCCGTCTGTGAGCCCCTGGTGCGGACTGGACTCTCCTGACGGTGCCCCCACCTCTGTCTCCGTCCTCTCAGCAGCCCTCCCTCCTCCGTGCAAACTGTCCAGAAGGGACATGGGGAGTGAGGGACAGAGGAGAAAGGTCTTTCCAGCTGTCCCTGGACTCTCGCTCAGGGTGAGGGTTCAGAGACCCTCCCACGGTCACCTCCTCACAGCAGGAGTGACCAGGTCTTTGAGGGGTTGGGCAGTGAGGGTTCAGACCCCAGGCCCTGGGAATAATAACTGACATCCATGCACGTCCTCCTGTGCTCCCCAACCTACCTGTCCCTGCAGCCTCTCAGCACTCCCTCCGTGCCCTCGTCTGCCTCTGTGCTGGGGACCCCCTGGCCTCTCAGACCCTGCAGTTCCAGGTGGGGAGGGCTGGGGACATGCTGTCACCCAGAGCCATCTGCACTGACCCTGCCTCACCCCTCCTTTCTGAGGCTGGTGCTGCTGTCTGCCCCTATTTCATCATGGGGGCATTGAGGCTCGGAAGGGTAAGTGACTTACCCAAGGTCACAGTGTAGGGGCAGGAGAACTCACACTGGAACCCCAGACTGACCACTAGCACCCCTCCACCCTGCTCCTGCTCCTCACACCCCTGTGGACAGGAAGGCCACCCTGGGGGGGGGGGTGAGCAAGGACACAGAGGAGCCGGCTGGGGCCCAGGAAGCCAGCACTGCCCGTCCCAACCCGCCTCCAGCCAGATCCGGGCCAGTTCCTTCTGCCACAAGGCTCAGTTTCCCCACCGTCCCCAAAGCCCCCAGCTGGGCCACTGGTCCCACACGGCAGCTGAGCCAGTGGGCGAGGGAAGGAGAGTGCCAGCCCGCCCTCCGGAGCGGCTTGGCCTCCCGGTGCCAGCGCCTCCACTCCGCTGAGCGTGCACACACCGGCAGCCTGCCCACAGGGCCTCGCCGCTTCCTGTCGCCTGGGCCCAGCTGGCTGGTGACACAAGGTCAGTCACTGCTCTGCAGTCCCCTCCTGGTGTCCTTCCTACGTGGGCCTTGGAGACAGCGCAGAACTGGCACAGGCCTGGACTCAGGCAAGTCCTTTACCGCCCTGCCTCAGTTTCCCCATCTCACAAATGGGGATGGAGCCTCACTCTCAGCAGGGGGGCATAAACCTTGGACCTGGGGTTTCCCCAGAAATGTGTCAGGGCCCCAGCAGCGAGGAGGTGGGTGAGGGCCCTGGGTCACCAGGGGCAGCACAGCCAGACCTGGCTCTCAGCGTCCCTTCAGTGGCGAGGGTTCAGGTCTCCTGAGAAGGGAACTTGCAAACTTCTCCTTCTGGCCTGTCCGGGCGGAGCTGGGAAGACCCTTGTCCCTTCCGCCTCTAGACCGCTCAGGGGACAGCCTTGGAAGTTGTTGCGGCAGAGTGGCCTGCCCTGACTGCCCAGTCGCGTGGTATGGGGACAGCGAGGCTTGGCCAGGGTCCCACAGCCCGTCTCAGACCCGAGAGGCCGCTGTCCGGCTTCTCCACAGAGGTGGCAGTGCATTCCGGAGCCTGACCGGAGCCAGCCCCAGCTGTGATGCCCTGCAGGCTGGGACCTGACACGCCCTCAGGCCCCCAGCTGGAGCCCTAGCTCCAGGACAGGCTCTCCTTGACGCCCCAGAAAGGACCAGGGACCCAGCCTGGCCCCAGGTGGGTATCAGCACAGCCCTGTGCGAAGGGATCACCCCTGGACGCTGCAGAACCAGACCTCACCCTGCTGGTCACAGGTTTGCTCCACTCTCGGAATGCCCATCCGGGGCGTAAGGCCAACCCACAGTGTCCCGCACCGCGGGCACCAGGTGGCAGTGAGGGTCAGAAGCAGGACAGCACCCCAACCAGAAAGGCCACCCCGGCAGCTGGGGGAAGGGGCCGGGGAAGGCAGGCGAGGGAGGCACGGCGGGCGGGGATGGTGGTGTGGACGGAGGGAGGGAGAACGCTCAGGGGAGAGAGGCGCAGGTGGCCAGCTGCGCTGTGGGGCAGGCAGGGAGTCCCCTCCAGCCTGGACGTAGGAGGTGGGAGGTGCCAGCAGGAGGGCAGGGTTGGGGGTCGGTCAGCATGGAGCCCAGAGCCCCTTCAGGCCGCCGCACCCTCAGGGACCAAGGCTCCGGAGTGAGCCTTCCACAGACTCTGGGGCCAGAGAGAGCCTAAACGCGCCCACACGTGGGGTTCCCACAGGTTCCCTGAGCCCTGAGGTCCCGCAGAGGAGGCCACAGAGGCCACCAGGGACCAAGGTGGGGAGGGGGCAGCAGGGTTGAAGTCACTTCCTGGCATCCTCTAGGACATCTCTGACTTGAATGGTTTCACGCCCTGACTCTGTCGGCCAGGGGCTGGCCCAGCCACGAGTCTGAGCACCGTGGGCCCAGCCTGGCCCTGCCTCTTCTGGCTGGGGCACCGGGCAGAGCTGGGCAGGAGGCCCAGGCTGTCAGTGCGGACGGCTCCTGCGCCTGCCAGCGGTCACTCAGCCTCCACTTGCTCACGACCCACCCGCCCTGCCCCCCAGCACACCCCGGTCCTCTCCAGCGGCTGAGGCACCTTCACCCCCAGCATCTGCCTGCTCAGGACCCTTCATCAAGACTATGGGTCAGTAGCTGAGAGGCCCTCCAAGGCCGGCCCCGGAGGCAAGAGACACGTGGGCAGGGGCCACGTCCTCCTGGGGCAGACTGGCCGATTGGGTCTATCCCAGGCCTGGGGGGACGGAATCTGAGATGGCGTAGGGGCATGGGGGGGAGGTCCTGACTCCAACCAGCACCTGGGGCAGTGTCCTGGAGGGGGCAGTGCCTGGGCGGGGCAGTGTCCTGGAGGGGGCAGTGTCCTGGAGGGGGCAGTGTCCTGGAGGGGGCAGTGCCTGGGCGGGGCAGTGTCCTGGAGGGGGCAGTGTCTGGGCGGGGCAGTGTCCTGGAGGGGGCAGTGTCCTGGAGGGGGCAGTGCCTGGGCAGGGCAGTGTCCTGGAGGGGGCAGTGTCTGGGCAGGGCAGTGCCTGGGCGGGGCAGTGTCCTGGAGGGGGCAGTGTCCTGGAGGGGGCAGTGTCCTGGAGGGGGCAGTGTCTGGGCAGGGCAGTGCCTGGGCGGGGCAGTGCCTGGGCGGGGCAGTGTCCTGGAGGGGGCAGTGTCCTGGAGGGGGGCAGTGTCCTGGAGGGGGCAGTGTCCTGGAGGGGGCAGTGCCTGGGCGGGGCAGTGTCCTGGAGGGGGCAGTGTCCTGGAGGGGGCAGTGTCCTGGAGGGGGCAGTGCCTGGGCGGGGCAGTGTCCTGGACGGGGCAGTGCCTGGGCGGGGCAGTGTCCTGGAGGGGGCAGTGTCCTGGACGGGGCAGTGCCTGGGCGGGGCAGTGTCCTGGAGGGGGCAGTGTCCTGGAGGGGGCAGTGCCTGGGCAGGGCAGTGTCCTGGACGGGGCAGTGCCTGGGCAGGGCAGTGTCCTGGAGGGGGCAGTGTCCTGGATGGGGCAGTGCCTGGGCGGGGCAGTGTCCTGGAGGGGGCAGTGTCCTGGAGGGGGCAGTGTCCTGGACGGGGCAGTGCCTGAGCGGGGCAGTGTCCTGGAGGGGGCAGTGTCCTGGACGGGGCAGTGCCTGGGCGGGGCAGTGTCCTGGAGGGGGCAGTGTCCTGGACGGGGCAGTGCCTGGGCGGGGCAGTGTCCTGGAGGGGGCAGTGTCCTGGAGGGGGCAGTGCCTGGGCGGGGCACTCGGCTAAGTGTGATCAGGGTTCCTCTGACTGCTGGGTGGGGAGGCAGGCCGGGAGAGCAGAGGGGGTGGTGTCTGGCCAGGAGGACAGTTAGAGGGGAGACAGGGTCGGGGAGACGACCAGGCTTCCAGCTGGGCGGGCGATGGGTGCTGGGAGCTCTCACAGGGAGCAGGCGAGTGTGCACACGTGTGCGTGCAATCACATACATATCGGTGTCTGTGCCTCTGTGCGTGCAGTGCATGTGTGGGCACATATGTCTGGGTGCGCATGCCTGTGTCTGTGCATGCACATGTGTGTACGCATGTGTGTCCATGTGTCCATGTGTGCAGCATGCTTGCCCAAGGTCACATGGCAGGAGGGCAAGCTCAGTGTGAGCTGGGTGTGTTGGGCACTGGGGTGGAGACCAGGGCTGGGAGAGGGGTCCCTGTGAGAAAGGGAGCGTTTAGGGAAAGCCCACCGGCCAGGCCGGAGCCCCGAGGAACCCTGAGGAGCAGGATCCTGTAGGAGGAGGTCTGGCCGAGTGAAAGGCTGTCTCCACGCTAGGAGCCCCCGTGCTGGGCTCTGGGGGCTGGCCATGCCCCTCCCCCTCGGCCACACCCAGCGCCCAGGCCCCTGCTGGCCAAAGGCGAGGGGCTGGAAGAGGCTGTTGGGTATTGACCGCAGTGCAGGAGGCCCATGTGGTCGCTGGTCACTCCTCTCTGTAAGTTTTCACAGAAGGACTGGCTGTCCACGCCCCCAGACTACAAGCTGCTTGACTGTCCACTCCCCGAGACCGCAAGCCACTGTGTAGTGACTGGTTCCGCTATCCCGGCCTGGGTCGCTGCAGCCTTCATCAGCCACTGCCCTCTTGGGCTTCCAAGGACAACGACCAATCAGTCCCCAAGCTCCCTGGGGAGCCCACCTCTCCTGTCACCTTCTCAAGACCAAAATGCCCTCGCTGCCAGGAAGTTCTTCCTGGTATCCAGCCCCCAACCCTTTGGCCACCTATGCCTGTCCCTGCCATGTGACCTCCCAGAGCCTGCAAAGTGGCCTTGGGGTGAAGCGGGGAGCCCTGAGCAGGGGGCCACCTTGGGGTGAAGCGGGGAGCCCTGAGCAGGGGGCCACCTTGGGGTGAAGCGGGGAGCCCTGAGCAGGGGGCCACCTTGGGGTGAAGCGGGGAGCCCCGAGCAGGGGGGTGGAGGCCACCTTGGGGTGAAGGGGGGAGCCCCGAGCAGGGGGGTGGAGGCCACCTTGGGGTGAAGCGGGGAGCCCTGAGCAGGGGGCCACCTTGGGGTGAAGCGGGGAGCCCTGAGCAGGGGGCCACCTTGGGGTGAAGCGGGGAGCCCCGAGCAGGGGGGTGGAGGCCACCTTGGGGTGAAGCGGGGAGCCCTGAGCAGGGGGCCACCTTGGGGTGAAGCGGGGAGCCCTGAGCAGGAGGCCACCTTGGGGTGAAGGGGGAGCCCTGAGCAGGAAGCCACCTTGGGGTGAAGGGGGAGCCCTGAGCAGGAGGCCACCTTGGGGTGAAGGGAGGAGCCCCGAGCAGGGGGCCACCTTGGGGTGAAGGGGGGAGCCCCGAGCAGGGGGCCACCTTGGGGTGAAGGGAGGAGCCCCGAGCAGGGGGCTACCTTGGGGTGAAGGGGGAGCCCTGAGCAGGGGGCCACCTTGGGGTGAAGGGAGGAGCCCCGAGCAGGGGGCCACCTTGGGGTGAAGGGGGAGCCCTGAGCAGGGGGCCACCTTGGGGTGAAGGGGGAGCCCCGAGCAGGGGGCCACCTTGGGGTGAAGCGGGGAGCCCTGAGCAGGGGGCCACCTTGGGGTGAAGCGGGGAGCCCTGAGCAGCAGGCCACCTTGGGGTGAAGGGGGGAGCCCTGAGCAGGGGGTGGAGGCCACCAGAGACAGAGGAGAGGAGAGTGGAGGGAGACTTGAGAAAGCCAGCCATGCCACCTGGGGATGAGGAGCTGGGGGTGACATCAAGGAGAATGTGACGATGACGGCCACTTACCGAGTGTTGACCATGTACCAGGTCTGAGATCTTTTAGCCCCCCCCTTGTTAACCTCACAGCCTGGTCACACAGCAGGAGCACTGACCCCACACCAAGGCTCTCGGGTCACCACCGACCGAGCCCAGTGGCCACCTCCCACTTTGTCTCCGGTGTATCAGCACATGTGAGAAACACTGTAGTCAGAGGCGCTGGTGCCTCAGTTTCCCTGATGTCGACAAGGGTGGGGGCTAGACGCTGCCCCCGCGGCTCGAGCCTCACCTCAGTCCCTCCCGTCCGACCCTCTTCCCCCAGCCCGGCCTCCACGTCCCCTCCCCGCCCACCCCGGGCTGCCAATGGCGTCCCCAGACACCAGCCACAAAAGGCACTCTGTTGTCCTGCGCGGCCCTCTGAACAGTGCCCGCCTGTGTGTCCTGGGCAGAGGCTGCGCTGGGGGAGGGGGTGGGCACCGTGGCACTGAGGACAGCTCAGGGGCTGGCGGGCAGGAGGGGCTGAGGCAGCACGCAGGAGAGGCCCCCCGGGGGCGCCCCACCGCCCCTGCCCATGGCAGCCTCCGCCCAGCGGCCCTGATCGAGGCACCCTACAGGCCTCACAGACGGACCATGGCAGGTCAGGCAGCGTGGTCACCTGGGAGGCAGAGGCAGGCCCAGGACAAGTGGTCTCATGGGCTTGGGGCCACGAGGAGAGGTCAGGAGAGCCCAGCGGGCCTCCCTCTGTGAGCACAGAGCCACGTGGGCCCCGGGAGAGGCCGCCTCCCTTCCCCACAGCCACCGCAGCCCCTACCCCCAGCCTGTGCCCACCAGGCTCCAGTGCCCACTCTGGCTGTCCTGTGGGGCACCTGGGCTGGCCCTAAGAGCCCCGTGTCATCGTTCCCTCACAGTAAGGACGTGCTGCAGAGCAGTGAAGCACCCTCCAGAGCTGGGAGGCTGCTCAGGTGGGCTGGGCTGCCATCAGGGCCAGACCCCTGAGAAGCCCGCCTTGCCCACCACACCTGCCAGGCCCAGGCCCATGGGAGGCCTCCTTCTCCGGCTTGCCTACCTGGGCACAGGGGCCACTGGTGGAATCTGACAGAGCTGCCCAGGGGAGACCCCCGGAAGGCCCATTGCTGGGGGCTCCCGTACAGAACCTTCCCTGCCTTCCCCACCAACAAAAGGCCTTCCCAGGGAGGCACAGACCCCGGGTCACCCTGGAGCAAGAGCCCGTCAGCCTCCATCCCCCCCACTGACCCAGGTCACTTGGCCCTAGGGTCAACGGTCGGCACTCCGATGGGCCTGGGAGGCCCTGGGCCTCATCACAACTCCTCTTGCCCAGGACTCTGTCACTCTGAACCAGCTGCAGGCTTTGGAGACACCCCTGCACGCAAGCTCCCAAGCCTTCGCTTACACCATGCGCCTCCGTGGGCTGCCCTGGCCAGCGCTCGTCCCTCAGGGGACAAGATGGCTGCCTGAGCAAGCCTTACGTGAGCCTGCAGAGCGTCCCAGGAGTGAACGTGCCCTCTCCCTGGACCCCCATGGCACTGCAAGCACGCACACACATGTACACGCATGCATGCGCATGTCCACACGTGCACACGTTTGCACACATGCACAAGTATGCAATGGCACACATAGTGAGGACTGTGACAGCATCTGTCCCATGGGCTGGGGCATCCCCATGGGGCAGAAGTGGGGGATTCTCATGAGGAGGGGAAGCCCCTGGAATTCTGGGTGTGACACATGTCATTCATTCACCTCTCCGCTCATTGTCCCCCTTCTCGGTACCCACTGTGAGCCCCTGTGCCCCGAGACAGAGGCTCTGCTGCTGTGCCCACCCAGCTCTTGGCCCACAAGTGACACCCCCATCCACAGCCCACACCACGCAGGATCTGGGTTCCCCAGCAGGAGGGGCTCATCCAAGGTCACCCGCTCAAGGTCACAGCGTCAAGGTCGGTAGAGGCAGTCGGGGCAATCTCCAGGGGCTGCCCTGGGTGGAATGCGCTGAGGTCCCAGGGGCATCCTGGGCAGGCCTGGTGGGTGCAGGGGTAACAGACAGGTAATAGCCTGGATGTGTGGCACGGTACCCTGGCTCCTAACGGACCCCCACCTGCCCCAACACGGCTGCAGCGGGACTGTGGGGTTCAAGGCGGAGGCGGGGCCGCACGCAGCCTCAGTGCTCAGAGGAGCCGGGGCTGCCCGCCCGGAAGCTGCACCCAGGGGAGCAGGGCCCCGTCCTGGGTCTGCTGACACCCAACGGGTGCCCGCTGCCCTCTGTCTGGGGTGGCTGGAGCAAGAGAGGTCAACAGAGTGTGGGGCTGGGCCTTCGGACCGGGTATGGACAGGATGAGCAGGACTGCGGGGCCCAGGGCCGGGCCGGGCTGGGCACTGAGGATGGTGTGAGTGCAGGTGAGCTGCACACGCGTGTGAGTGCCCCAGGACGTGCGTGGGGTGTGGGTGAGGGTGCGCTGTCGTGGGAGGGGGCAGCGCCTGTGGGTGTGGCGGGAAGCGAGGCTCTCTGCTCCTTTCCACTCAGATCTGAAGTCACTCCCACACGTGCCTCAGGGGACAGGATGTGCCCCGTCCAGACCGGGTCATCCAGACCGGGTCCTCCCCGAGACCTGCCCCCACAGCCCCAGCCTGCTTCCCGGTGCTTCCCGGTACACTGGGCACAGGCTCACGGAGCTGTGGGTCAAAACCACCTCGCCAGGCAGGAGGGCGGGTCCTGTCTGACTCCCCGGGGCTCCGGTCCGGGCACAGGAAGGAAGGGCACGGACTTCAGGGGACAGGCGGGGGCTTGGTGCTCCCTCCGACCTCACTCCGGTTTGGATCAGTGACAGGTTAAGGCCCCTCTGGGTCACCCTCCAGACCACTGAGGCCCCACTTGCCAGCCATTCCTCTGCTTTCTCACCACTCCAGGGACCCGCAACCCCCATTCAGTCAAGTCAGCACCCCCAAAACTGGTCTCCAAGTCCCCAGGGAACTGCCTGGGCTGGAGCCTGAGTCTGGTCACCTGCCCTGCTGCCTCTTCTGGTCTCTGGCAGAGCTCAGGCTGGGATCCCACAGTCACCTGGCAGGGCCCAGCAGGCCATGGGGACCCTGTCTGTACCCCTCGGGGTGAGGCCTCAAGGACACCCACAGACCTCTGTGGGCAGGAAGATGGCGGTAGGACCAGCATGAAGATGACCGGGGAGGATTCTGGGGGCCCCAGGGGTGGGATGAGTTGGGGAGGGGGCAATGGTGGGCCCAGGGGGTGAGATGAAGTGGGGTGGGGTGGGGTGAGGGTGGGGTGAGCCAGGTGCCCATGGGTACACAGAACACTTCCATTTGTCGAAACAGCTTACAGCACTGACACACAGGACTGTGCTTGTGTGGCACAGAACCTTCTGGAAGGACAGTGGAACCATTAAGATGGTTCACAGGATGGGAAGACGGGCTCTGGGGTGAAGAGACTCGCTTGGCACCGCAGCCCTTTGGCGCTCTTTCCACCACTTGTCACTAGAAAGGAGTTACTAAGAAAAAGAAGGGCGAAGACACAAAGCAGGGCATGGGGGGCCCCTGTTTGGCGCTCTGTATGTTGCCCGGGGCTCTAGCCTCGTCCCCACCGCACAGCCTGAGAGACAGAGGCGCAGGGGAAGTCGCCATGGGACCCAGATCTCCTCACTGCAGTCCCAGGGTGTCCTGGAAGGGAGGAGGGTCCCTGCCCTTGTCGCCTGCACTGTGCAGAGGCCGGGCCATCAGCTTGCCCCCTGAAGCTCGTGCCTCTCAGCCTCACCCCCCACCCGGTAACGGTCATGAGCAGGAGAGGGAGGAGGGACTCTCCTCTCTGCCTTGCCAGCCTGGACAGCTCCAGGATGTGGACATCTGCAGGGGACACAGACTCCAGGCAGTGGCTCTTCCACGCTGTGCCTGCCTTTTCTGTGAGGTGCATGTGTCCCTGTGTCTGCTCATATGCCATGCTGATGGGCGGGGGGGGGGGGATGTCAGGGCAGTGGCCATCCTGTTGAGACAAATGAAGTGAGCAGTACAGTGCAGGCCTGGGCAGGGGCAGCCCCCTGGGCACTCTGCCTCCCTGGGCCCTGCTGCCTGGGAGCGCCATCTCTTCAGCACGTCCATCAGGCTAAGTCACCCCCCTTGTTTAAGACCCTCCTGCGGCCCCCCGAGCCCGAGGCCTGCAGGGTTCTGAGGTCTGGCCCTGCTCCCTTGGAAGCTTCCAGGCTGCCGGTCATCCTTCTTCCAAACTCTCGCCTGGTCTTCACACCTGCACACTCGCCTGCCACAGTCCCTTTGCATGGCTGTTCCCTCCATGGAGAACCTTTTGACCTTTCACCACCACTCACCTAACCCTCTTGGGATCCCCGACTCCGGACACCTGCAGGAGGCAGCTGTCCTCCACTCCCAGAGCCCACTTACCAGCTTGTCAGGGCCTCTGTTCTCCCATATTCCCACCGGTCTTGGTGGGGGAGACCATGCCCTCAGCCTTGTAGGCAGTGCACTCTCAGTGCCAGTGTGCGGTACACGTGGGCACCCACATGTTCAGTATGTGTGTGCATGCTGTCAGTCCACAGTGGTCCTGGGCCCTTTGTGGTTACCCAGAAAGCCTGCCTCTGCCCCACGGCCCAGCTGCCGAAGGGAGGCTGGCGTCAGGGGTCCAGAGAACAGTGGGAGAGAGTGGGTTTGCTAGCATTTACGGCGTTAATAGAACCCTCTAGGTTAGGGGTTATTCCAGACACAAGACTTGCCCACAGGGAAAATGGGGTTCCACTGAACACTGCCATCCAAGGGGCATACAAGACCAGCACCGCGCCACGTACACATGTGGCAGTTTCATGTCTGCACACATACCGGCAGGACTAGCACGTGCATGAGACACACATGTACACATGCACGCATGTCCACAAACACGCTCGCTCACGCCTGTGCCCAGTGCACGAGGTCAGACGAGTTTGGGGAGAGACGAGTGACTAGGGCTCAGGCTGAGCCGCGAGCGAACGGCCTTGGCGGGCGAGAGGAGGAACCGCCAAGCAGCCCGGGACTGCCCAGGATGTGGCGGGCGCCACCGGCCGCGAAGGAGACGGAAGGGGCGGGCAGGGCGGCGGGTGGGCGCGCTCGCCCTCTCCCGGCCGTCCGAGGCAGTGCGCCGCCCTCCGCCTTCCGCCACCGCAGCCCCGCGCCGGCCGCCCAGGCCCAGGTCCCAGGCATCCCCGGGGCCCCAGGACCCGCGCCGGGAGGCGGGGCCGGTTCACACTCGCCAGCTAGGGGGCAAGAGCGCCAAGAGAGGGTGCCGCGCCCTGGCCACTCGCTGGGCCCTGCCCGGGCCGCCTCCTGCCGGACCCCGCGGCGTGTCCGCAGGCGCCGATCTGCCTCGGGACCTGGCCGGCCCGGACGCCGCGGACCCAGTACGTTGCGGGCCCAGCACGTTGGGTCACGAGACGAGGGCCTGGACCGGAAGGGCTCCGAGAGAGTCACCCGCGCCCCCCATTTCGCAGACGCCACCGCCGAGACCCGCGAGGGTCCGGAGCCTGTGGACCAGGGACTGGGAGGGCTCGGCAACTTGGCTGCGTCTCCTCCGCGCCTGGGGACCGGAGGAGTGCGGCGTGGTGCCCAGGGCAACGAATCGCCTTTCCACCCCCGCGCGGGAGCGCGAAGGGGACAAACATTCTTCTCCAGGATTGTAGGGTTGGAGGCGGCAAACTCCCCGCCCGAGCCCCCAGCGCCGCTCCCGCCCGCGTAGCCGCGCACCGCCTTGGCGCATTCTCGCCGGTTTCGGGGCCCTGCCCCCGCCGCCCAAGCTCCAGGGCTCCAGGGCTTCCGAGCCAACAGCCGCCCCCCCAGATCCAGGCGCAACAAGTCTGAAAGCAGCGCGGAGGAACCGCGGGCGAGCGCGGAGGGCGGGCGCAGGGCCTGGCGCGGAGCGCTCCGGGATCCCCGAACGCGCGCAACGTCCGCCTCCGGGGACCCGGCGCGAGCGTCGGCGCGGGCGGCGGGCGCTGGGGGCTGACGCCACGGACAGCTCGCACCCGCTAGCTAGGCTCCGACTCGACGCCGACAGCAGCGCGCCCAGGCGCCCCCGCCCCCTCCTTCGCCTGCTTGACCTTGCTCGGGTGCTCAAAGCCGGACTCCGCGGCACCCGGGCGTCCGGGCGCAGAGTTTCGCTACCGCCCGCGGTCGGAGGGAGCGGCTCCCTCCCTCCACCTCCTCGCAGCCTCCTTGGCTGCGGGGGTCGCGAAGGAATGTGAAGGCTTCAGGGTTCTAGAAGTCGCTATGGCCCCCTCCCCGGACTCCACACACACCTCCGAGACGTTTGAAGGGACCCCGGCCTCGCATCTGCCCCCACGCCCCCCGCCCACGCGGCCGCGGCCAGTCCACCTCAGAGGCTCTTACTCCGAGGGGGCGAGTGTGTCTGTGGGAGAGGGCGCCAAGGAGCTCTTTGGGTCCCCAGGGTGGGATGGGAGCGCAGACCTCCCAACACGTACGCCCAGCGGCCCCACGGGGTGGGGGTGCGAGCCCCCTGCCCACCTACACGCCATTCAACTCGTCAGGAGTTGCCGCTAAGGAATCCTCGCCCCGCACCCGGGGGACGTGATAAGGGGACGCGCGGAGGGAGAGGGCGCTGGAGGAGGGGTGGGCTAGGGCTCGTCCGGTCCCAGCCTGGGTCCCCGCGCTCCAGGAAACTGGGAAATCCAAAATAAAAGTGAAGAGGGGTAGGTGCCCACGGCCCGGGGTCTGGGTGCCAGGCTGGGCACTCGGTCTGGGCTGCCTGGGAAGTCACCCAGCAGGAGCCGCCGCGGCCCGGCGGAGGGACCCGGGCTCAGAGCCGCAGCCTCCGACAAGCGGTTTCCAGCTACGCCGCCGCCTCCCGAGGCAGGCCGGAGATGCGCTCTGTCCGGCCCAAGGGGCCGCGGGCACCAGGGGGGGAGAGCGCCTGGCCAGACCAGAGCTCTCGGCTCCCCGGGGAGGCGGCGCGGACCGCGTCCCATTCTTCGAGGCGGCTCCGAGAGGCTTTCAGCGAGGGCAGTGGCCGCGGAGGGCCAGCGGCCTCTACCCGCTGAGGCTGGGGACCCACGCGCGCCCGGCGCCTGATCTTGCTGCTTTGCGCGGAGAGGGCGCAGGGCCGACCCAAAGTTCGAGGCGGCTTATCCGCGGCCTGTCCGACCGAGTGGAAAAGAAGGCGACAAGGAAACAGCCAGGGCGTGTGTGTGTGTGTTTGGGGGCAGGGGAGCTATCTGGAGGGAAGAGACCCTCTGGGGAGTCTCCCCGCCAGCGCCGGTCTATTGGTGAGGGCTGCTGGGGAGACCCGGGCTGCTTGTGCACGCCCCCGGGCTCCGTGCGTGGGGGAAGGACATCTCCGGCCTCGAGAGGAGACACTCGAGGGTGTCTCGCCCCAGCCTACCCGGGTCTATGTGTGGCTGTGGGGGGATCGCATCTGGGGTTCTCAAAGACCCCATGCTGCTAGCGTCTGCGTTGGGGGCACAACGGGAACGCCTTCCCCAGCCTGCCCTGGGTCAGTGCCTGCGATGGGAGGGGGCGCCTCCCCCAGCCCAGCTTGCTAGAATATAGACTAGCCAGGCTTCGGGAGTGTGCACTGGGGGGAGGTGAGCAGCTCCAAGGGCCTCTCCCAGGGTCTCCCCCTCCCCAGCTGGCCGGTGCAGGCGCTCGGAGACCTGCCAGATGCCGACGCTGCCGCTGGAGGAGGCAGGGGGCTGGGGGCAGGGAGGTCCCAACTCCCAAGCTCCGAACGCAAACCTCGGAGCTCCCGAGCCCCAAACGGCGAAGTTACGAAGTCCGGGCGGCCGCCCCTCCCCCCCGCTGCGCGCCCCCAGCCCCCAGCCCCCAGCCCCCAGCCCCCAGCCCCCAGCCCCCAGCCCGAGCCTTGCTTACCTTCCCCGGCAGCAGCTGCTCCGCTGGCGGAGACTTGATCCGGCGAGTTGCAGATTCCCAGGAGCGCCTCTCGTCGCCGGCGGCCCAGCCGGGTGCCCGACCGGAGGAGGGGCTCCTCCTGCCGCCGCCGCCCCCGGCCAGACGAAGGCCTAGCCGGACGCCCCCCGGAGCGCCCCCGTCAGCGCGAGCGGGCCCCCCCTCCCACCCCCCCGCCGGCTGAGACCCTCGGACGCCAGGGAGGTCCGGCTGCCCGGGCTGCGGTGATGCAGGGCGCGCGGGCCCGGCCAGGACGCGGCGCCGCCGCCTGTGCTCCCGGCTCGCCGGCTCCGCGCTCGCTCCGCCGGGGCCGCCGCCAACGCCGCGCCCGCCGCCGCCGCCTGCGCCCGCCGCTCCCTCTCCGGCCGCCGCCGCGCTGCTCCTCTCGCCTGCCCCGCTCTTCTCGCCTTTTTTCCCCTTCCAGGGGGGGGGGGGGGCGCGAGCCGAGCCGGGGGCGGGGCGGCGCGGGCACGAGGAGGGGGAGGAGGCCGAGGGCCGGGGAAGGAGGAGGAGAGAGGCAGGCTGCTTCCCCCACCGGGCTGCCGGCGCTCCCCAACCTCTCGCTCTCTGAAACTGGATCCCGAATCGGGAGCCAGAGACCGCATTACGGATTACATCAGGCTTTATAGAGCCTCCAGCTCACACGTTCGAGGGGAGCGCGAGCGGGCGGGGGGCGGAGTGTGGGGGAGGGGAGCGCGAGCGGGCGGGGGAGGGGGTCGGGTAAAATGCACACACGCGCGCTCGCCGGAGAAAGCCTGGCTCCTGCCCCAGGCGGCAGGGATGCCAGGAGCTGGGGCTCCGCTCGCGGCCTCTTCCATGAGGAGAGACTGCCGGCTGGCTGGGCGATGGATGGATGGACTGACGGAGGGATGGATGGGGGGATGAGTGGATGGACAGACAGCGGACGGATGGAAGGAAGTTACAGGGGGTGTGTGCACAAGCAATATAGGTACATGGGAGGATGAGATGGATGGAAGGATGAAGGAGGTAAGTGGGTGTGGATGGAGGAGGTGTGCGGAGGATAAACGTACAGGTGCCTGGAGAGAGGGGTGGGGTGTTGGATGGAGGGGGGAGGATGGGAAGACGGACAGAGGAGAGTTGCAGTGAAGATGGGCGGGTGCGTAAATGGGTGGATGGTATATGAGTGGAGGGCTGCACACCCGTGGGCTGTGCAGGTGGAAGGATGGTGCAGTGATAGGTGGCTGAGTGGGTCGAAGGCAGAATGGACGATGGACAGGTGAAACAGGCAGGAACTGCAGATCTCATCCAAGAGAGTCAGGGGTTGGTGGGGGGGGGGGTGAGAAGGGCCAGCTTGAGCTGCCCATGTTGGGTTTGTCCAGTCTGGCCCCGGGGCACTCCTGAGAGATGCTCGTGGGGGAAGAGCCACAAGGAGGTGGGTCTGAGAGTGAGGTCTGGCCCACCAGCTGCTCTGCGTGGCTGTCCTCAGTCACCATCCCCCAGCTGTCCTCTTCGACTTGGTGGCGGCAGGACACGTAGTCCCACCTTTGTGTTTGGTGTTTCCTAAGCGGATGGAGATGACCCTTCCAGCCGCTTCATCCCCGTCTTAAAGCATCCACAGTTCTTCTTCTTCTGAGCGCACTTCCCTGGAATGACATCCGGAATCCTGGAGAAACGGCCTCAGGAAAATCACTTCAGGGTCCCTCTCTAGGAGAGTGCTTCTGCCTCCCATCCCCCTTGCTCTTTTTTCAGAACTTGTGGTCCACTCTGAATGTAAGGTCCCCTTCACTGCTGCCTGCATATCCAGTACTTCACTCACTTATCATCTTAGCAGTCCACTAATGCCTTTGCTGCCCAAGCCCAACGCCTGGTCCACCCGTCTGCTCTTCTCAGCGGTCTCAGCAGAAGGCTCGGTGAGGGTATCATCCCTGTCACCATCAAACAGTAACACAGTCATGGCCACCATTCTCAACCTGACAGTCACCATAACCCCAAGCAGAGCCACTCCGTCACCATCATCATCATCACCATCACCTGTCACTTGTCGGTACCCCCCCACCCCCACCACCAGCACCAATCACCATGGGAACAGGGCAAGAGGAGGCCAATTCAAGTCAACCCACCCCCACCCTGCACACGGGCCATCTCCACAGGAGGAGCTCTGTCCAAACCAGCCCTCTCCCCAGCCAGCTTGGGACCTGTGTGTACCTCTAGGGGTGTCCTGAGCAGCTGCTCAGAAGGGCCAGAGGTGCAGACCATAAGGCAGTCAGAGGGCAGGGGAGGGCCCCCTTCCCCACCCAACCCCTTGGGAAGCTTTCTTCCTCCCCCACCTGCAGGGAAAGGGCTGTCTTTTCCAAGTCTGGAGGAAGGGCCGGAGCTGGCTCCCGGGGCCTGCCGCCCGGCACCCAGCAGCCGCTGTGCCGCCCACCCTAGGCCCTCACTGCCGCTGCCCTAAGCGGCCGGGCCTCCTCGCCGCACTAGCAGCCCGTGGCCACCAGGGGGCCTCTGATGTTAGGCCACGAGGCAGCGCCGAGGGTGCAGGCCGCTCTGAGCCAAGATTTCAGCGGCTGCTTTGCCCCTGGCCTGGCCTTCCCCCTCCTACCGGGGAAGGTAACCGCCATCCCGCCGCCTCTGCTTGGGGACCAGGCAAGGCGGGGGCTCCTCCAAACAGGCCATCCAGGGCAAACTGGTGTCCCCCCACAACTGGAGCTTCTCCGCAGAGCCACGCTTTCCTCCTCCCTGCTTGGGGGACCCCTTGCTTTCCTTCCCAACCTGCCTCTTTCAGAAAATTGTCCCCTGTCCCAGTTCCTGATCCAGAACCTTCTCTGGGTAGGGCAGAGAGGACCCCTGCCCATGCTCTTCCCGAGGAAAGTCAGCTGGACCCCTGGTCGGATATGTGGAGTTCTGCCCAATGACCCCACACCCAGCTCCCAGCTGACCGCCTGGACAAGAGGGTCACACCCGCTGCAGCCTCAGTTTCCCTCTTGGGACATGAGTGTCTTGACTGAAAGGTTTCGAAGGTTTCTTACAGCCCAGACACTCCAGGATTCTGGAATCCTGGACCAGTGGCCATTTTTCCTGAAATTTTATACCAATTTACATCTAGCACCCCCTCCCCCACAACCAACACTTGCCCAAATCCCTGATCCTCAGCACTGCAGCTCCCGCCCGAACCGGGGGGGCCTGGCCACAGCTTGCAGAAAAACAAGAGGGGCTCAGTCCAGGCCGTGGAAACGGATGGGCCCCTGCCGAGCCAGCGCCATCCACCTGGACATCGGTCCTTGACCCTCCTCAGGCAGCCTCAGAAGGAGAGTGAGCCTTGTCACCTTAAAAGCCCTATTCACGGCCATGAGCCAATTCCTGACCACCATCATCAGCTCAGCTGTGACCTCTAAGTGACTTTGAACCCATCAATCACTGATCCTGGTCCCACACTGAGTCCTGGTGCTGGTCAGTCTTTGGGCCCTGACCCTGGCCGTACTATGAGTCCTGCTGTACAAAACCA
This sequence comes from Saccopteryx leptura, assembly GCF_036850995.1. Taxonomy (NCBI): domain Eukaryota; kingdom Metazoa; phylum Chordata; class Mammalia; order Chiroptera; family Emballonuridae; genus Saccopteryx; species Saccopteryx leptura. The sequence goes on along the minus strand of NC_089505.1, from coordinate 370,874,586 downwards.
GCTCTTAGTCCCAGGGCCGTGTAGACGGAGACCTCCTGGGTGGGGTGGGGGGGTTAAGAGCAGTGGGATCTGGGAGCCGCAGGATGCACACTTCAAAGTTCTGTCTGTGTCCGATCACTTTTGCGCAGGACCATCTCTCTTCCTCAGAGGGAGAAGGGAGGACTCGGGAGGGGGTTATTAGAGACCACGTGGGGAGCCTGGTGGTCTAGGACCCAGCTCCCTGACTCCTGGCCTCTGGGCAGAGGTGGAGTGAGGGTCCTTCACATCCTTAAATCTTCCCAGGGCTGTAAACCATCTGGGGGTCGGGGAGGTTTGCAGTGAGCTTTGCCAGCAAAGGAGGCAGGAGGGGGCGGGCGGGGGCCAAGCACCATGAGGATGATTAACTGTGGACATCACTGCCACACTTAGCCTCCAGTCAGGACACACAGTGCTTAGCAGAAGCGAGGCCCTCGCTGCGCTGGCTTTGGCCCTGGGCTCCCCTCCCCCACTTAGTCCTCAGTCCCTCCGGGCTGTGGAAATGGGACCAAAGGGAAAAGAGGAGGGCTGCTTGGGGAGAAAGGACCACCCTCCCAGCTCCTCCAGTTAACCACAAGGTTCGAAAGAATGAGTCTCAGAAGTACCCCTCCTCCAGGAAGTCCTCCCTCTCATCTCCCTGTTGGCAAGCGTGGCCCCTTCCTGTGTCCCAGGCACATCACAAGGCACTTCTTTCAGCCCATCCACAAAGTCAGACACTCTGGGTCCCTCCCTGGTCCTGGGTCAATGCCTCACCTCACAGTCTGAGAGGGCCGCTCAGGGGACACTAGGCCTGGAAAGACTGAGGTCCGTTCAATCAGGCAAGGTGCTTGCTTCCATGGATGGTGTCGCAGCCTGTCGGCGTGTTGGGGTGTGAGCACCCCAGATTAGACATGCTTCCTGAAGGTTGACCCCACTGCCACCAGACCAATCAGACGTGAGGGGCAAGAGCTTGGGGAGGAGAGCGGCTGGTCCTACTTTGGACTCTGTGAGCCCACTTCTGTGGCCATGTCTGCCTTGTCCCGACCAGGCACCATTATTGTGCTCTGTGAGAAAGCTCAGAGAGGTGAAGGCACTGGCCAAGGCCACACAGCAGGTCCCCATCGGTGGGGCCCTGGGGAGGCTGTGGGAGGGAGAGGGGGACTCAGGACCAAGTCGTTTGAAGTTCCTTCCATCCCGTCCTCAAGCCCCAGGAAAGTCTGTGAGGCCCCCTGGAAAGACTGCCTTTCACAGGCCCCACCCAGGGCCCACAGACCTGGGTCTGAGGTACTGGACCCGGTTCGGCCCATTCCCAGGCTTTCTTCTGGCCGTGGTGCTGACTCTGAGTCCTCAGCCTTCTTCCTAGGAGCACAGGCCCTGACCAGCTTATGTAACCCCGGTGGCCCTGCCCCCACCTGGGGAGCAGGAGGTTGGGGTAGTTTCAGGCTATTTTCATCCACTTGTTCTCACAACTCTCCAGGTGAGAACCGGGTGTCAGTGGCGGGTTTTCCTTACACCCCCTGGGGGCCAGGCAGAGGGAATGCAGGTCGGGGAGAGACTAGAGGGCTCCAGCCAGTGCTGCTGGGGCTCCGGGGGGGGGAGGGATGGCTGGGAACCCCTGGGGCCCGCGTGAAGGGGGATGGCTGGGAACCCCTGGGGCTCCTGGGGGCGGGGGATGGCTGGGAAACCCTGGGGCTCCTGGGGGCGGGGGATGGCTGGGAAACCCTGGGGCTCCTGGGGGCGGGGGATGGCTGGGAAACCCTGGGGCTCCTGGGGGCGGGGGATGGCTGGGAAGCCCCGGGGCCCGCGTGAAGCTGGGTGCACCCTGGGGCCCTCGTGAAGGGGGATGGCTGGGAAACCCTGGGGCCCGCGTGAAGCTGGGTGCACCCTGGGGCCCACATGCAGCTGGGTGCACCCTGGAGCCCGCACGCAGCTGGGTGCACCCTGGGGCCCGCACGAAGCTGGGTGCACCCTGGGGCCCGCACGAAGCTGGGTGCACCCTGGGGCCCGCACGCAGCTGGGTGCACCCTGGGGCCCGCGTGAAGCTGGGTGCACCCTGGGGCCCGCGTGAAGCTGGGTGCACCCTGGGGCCCGCATGCAGCTGGGTGCACCGTCTCCGACACTTCCGCAGCAGCTGTCCTGGCCACAGGGACTCTATTTCCTGTCTCCATCGGACCTCACGGCAGCAACCAGAGGCCAGAGGAACGTTGCCATTCCGAGCTGGAAACACAGGCTCAGAGAGAAGTGATGTGTGTGACTTGCCCAAGGTCACACAGCCAGGGACGAGGATTGACCGCAAAGCCTCCCCTCTGACCAGGGCAGGACCCATGGTCAGGGCTTGTCTTTCAAGGGGGGCTGCCGTGTGCGGAGTCCCTGTCTTGGGCCAGGAACCGCACGGGACACTAAGGAAGTACCGTTTCTAGTCCTCACAACATCCTGACGGAGGCCTGGCTCTGGTCAGATGCTGGCCCACATCCCTGAGCACAGACTCGGCACTCCCCGAGGCTGGGAGTCGTTTGACCAGCTTCCGTTAGCCCCCATTCGGGGCCTGGCACCCTGCCCACACCGGGCCAGCCCCCCCCCTGCCCCTGCCCCCCCACGGCTCTGTTTCCCCAGCAGGGGCCGTGCGGACTTCAGGCTGCTGCAAACAGCTGCCCCATCCTCCACACCAGGCCTTCCCTCTGGGCTCAGCTGGATGCCAAGCAAACTCTGGGAGCTTTTGGTGGCGGGAGATTAAGCATTTAATAAACAGTGAGGCGAAAATCAATACAGACAATCAGAGAGATCAGGGAGCCCACAGGAGCAGGGGCTGAGCTGGCCTGCATGGCCCGCATGCGGCCGCCACACTCCACACAGTGGCCCCTGGCCCTCGGGAGCCCTACTTCCCACCTGGTGTCCTTCCCAGGCCCCTGCTAAGACAGGTGGGCTCCCGCCCAGCCCCAGCCTCGGTGCTCGACACAGTGGCCTTGAAGAGGTCCAGGGGGTCCTCAGGGCCTCTGACGGGCCTCCCGACATGCCCCGCCCTGATGTCCCACCCATGGCCCCACCAGAAGGCCTTACTGCCTTCAGCTATCACTGGGGAGGGGGTTTGATCTGGACACCCTAGGACATAGCCGGGGTGGGGGGTCCGATGGAGACCTCCTGTGTGGCCCTGGCCAGAGCCTTCACCTCTCTGAGCTTTCTCACAGAGCACAATAGTGAGACAAGGCAGACGTGGCCACAGAAGCGGGCTCACAGAGTCCAAAGTAGGACCAGCCGCTCTCCTCCCCTACCAGCTACCCTCCTCCCCAAGCTCTTGCCCCTCACGTCTGATTGGTCTGGTGGCAGTGGGGGGTCAAGCTTCAGGAAGCATGTCTAATCCGGGGCGGGGCAGACGTGCAGAGGGCAACAGATACACCTCCACACCAGAGCTTCGCAAAGGGTGGGCTGAGGCCCTTGGGGCCCGTGGCGGTGACAGCCCTGGGGTCTGAGATCCCCCTGGGGGAGAACAGAGTCTGGGCCTGGATCCGGGACTGACCTTGCTGTGCTGTGAGCTGTCCTGAGGTCCTGGCGGTCATCGGTTTCTGTCAGCTTGCTCCAGCAGGGTCACAGCCGAGGCAGTCCCATGTGCTGGGTGGGGCCCCTCCACGTGCTAAGGCTGCAACACCCCCAAAGGGTGCCCTCATCTCTCCATGCCCTCTAGTGACCTGTGGCACCAACAAGATGGGTGCCAGCGACGGAGCTCAGGCCCACGGGAGCCCTCGAAGGTGCCCCCTGTCCTCGTGCTGTGAAGTTTCTCTAGCACGAAGTCAAGAGCCCATACACTGTCGGCTGGCCTCAGGCAGATCCAAAGGGCCAGGTGTCCTGCTGGGAGTGGGGCATGTGGCCTGGGCCTGGACCTATACACCAAACCCTGCCTCAGCAAGGGACCGACAGGTGGCTGACCCATAGGCAACATGGGAGGGCCCTCAAATCCATCTCTTCATGGGAGGAGCCCTGTGCTCAGCTCACGTGTGCACGGGCAGGCGGTGTGCAGAGGAAGGGCAGAGAGCACGTGGGGTCTGGGAGTCCTGCAGCCTGGCCGTGCCGCTCTCTTCCCCGCCTGGGCCTCAGTCTCCCTCTGTATTCGGCGAGAGTTGGGTCAAATCCTCGGGGCTGTAAAGATGAACTCTGCCCTTCCCCAGCCTGCCCTCCTCCCGGAGCTGAGTCCTTCAGAATGGCAGGGGTCACTGAGTCTGTCCTGGGCTTCACCGCCTCCAGTGCCTCTCCATTTCCTCCCAAAGAGCCCCCAGCCCCATCCCAGCCCCGGGACCTGTCCTGGTCCACGTGGGCGCCTCCTCCTTCATCCCGGGCACAGGCAGCCCTGGTCCTTCCCCTCCCGCCCACCCCTGCTCGAGCCAGGTTCTTCCTTCTTTTGGGAAGCCCCTGTCTGCTGTGTCCTCTGTCTGGGACACCCTTTCCCTTTGGGCTTCCTGGACCATGTCACCTTTGGTCAGGACTCCTGTCTTTTCCGGTGGTGTGGGGGGAGGGACCATGGGGGGGTCATCTCTTGTTTGTCTCTCTCCCCGAAGCCCAAGTGCCATTGGTGGAGACAGAACCAGGTCCTGCAAGGGCGCCTAGTGAGAGTGGGAGGAAGGGAGGAGAGAGAGGGAGGCGTGATGGGACACAGGGGGACAGATGCTGACATTTGAGACAAGGAAGGGACACTTGCTCCTCTCTAAAGACATGTTGACATTTTGGGTAACAGGGGCATGGCGAGGACGTTGCATCAAGGGCTGACGTTTCCACACCTTTTCCTCCCTCCTCTGACCCCCACAGCCCTGTCCCTTCACCCCCCACCTGTTCTGACCCAGAGGGGAGCAGGGCAGCCGGCACCAGGCTGAGGCCTCCCGATGGAGAACAGAGGAAATCTGCATGTCATTTGCATATTGTTTGCATTCCAGTCACAGGTGGAATTAATCTTCCAGCTCCTGGGGTTGCTTCCTGGAACTGCAGGCTCCCAAGACCTGGCAAATGTGTGGTTGCTGGGACGGGGCCGAGATGGGGACCGACTGGGAGCGGACCTTACATGGGGATAATAATGCAGAACATTTGCCCAGCACTTTACAATTTACATAACACTGTCAACTAGTTCAAATTATTTTACTGTCAAAATAACATTGAAAAGTAGAGAGGTCAGGAAGCATAATTTCCCTCTTAAAGGTGGAGAAAGTGAGGCTCAGAGATAGCAAGTCAACAAGACAGACAGGTAACCTGGCAAAGATCTGGGCCCTGCAAGTGCTCTCCTGCTCTTCTCAGCTGACTCAGTAGCCTTGTTCTTCAGCCACCAGCCTCTGCTCGATGTAGACCTAACGGGGGAAGATGTGCTAGTGATGGTGGTGATGGTGGTGATGGTGGTGATGGTGGTGATGGTGATGGTGGTGATGGTGGTGATGATGGTGATGGTGATGGTGATGGTGATGGTGGTGATGGTGGTGGTTGGTGGTGATGATGGTGGTGGTGATGGTGGTGATGGTGATGGTGGTGATGGTGGTGGTTGGTGGTGATGGTGGTGATGGTGGTGATGGTGATGATGGTGGTGATGGTGATGGTGGTGATGGTGGTGGTTGGTGGTGATGATGGTGATGGTGATGGTGATGGTGATGGTGGTGATGGTGGTGGTGGTGATGATGGTGGTGATGGTGATGATGGTGATGATGGTGGTGGTGATGATGGTGATGGTGGTTGGTGGTGATGATGGTGATGGTGGTGGTGATGATGGTGATGGTGGTGATGATGGTGGTGATGGTGATGATGGTGATGATGGTGGTGGTGATGATGGTGATGGTGGTTGGTGGTGATGATGGTGATGGTGGTGATGGTGATGATGGTGATGATGGTGGTGATGGTGATGGTGGTGATGGTGGTGATGGTGATGGTGGTGGTGGTGATGATGGTGATGGTGGTTGGTGGTGATGGTGGTGATGGTGATGATGGTGATGATGGTGATGATGGTGGTGATGGTGATGGTGGTGATGGTGGTGATGGTGATGGTGGTGGTTGGTGGTGATGATGGTGATGGTGGTGGTGATGATGGTGATGGTGGTGATGATGGTGGTGATGGTGATGATGGTGATGATGGTGGTGGTGATGATGGTGATGGTGGTTGGTGGTGATGATGGTGATGGTGGTGATAGTGATGATGATGGTGATGGCGGTGGTGATGATGGTGATGGTGGTGATGGTGGTGATGGTGGTGGTGGTGATGGTGGTGATGGTGGTGATGGTGGTGATGGTGATGGTGGTGATGGTGATGGTGGTGATGGTGGTGATGGTGATGATGGTGATGATGGTGATGGTGATGGTGATGGTGGTGATGATGGTGTTGGTTGGTGATGATGATGGTGATGGTGATGATGGTGATGGTGGTGATGGTGATGGTGATGGTGGTGATGGTGATGGTGGTTGGTGGTGATGATGGTGATGGTGGTGATAGTGATGATGATGGTGATGGCAGTGGTGATGATGGTGATGGTGGTGATGATGGTGATGGTGGTGATGGTGATGGTGATGGTGGTGATGGTGATGGTGGTGGTTGGTGATGATGATGGTGATGGTGGTGATGGTGGTGATGGTGGTGGTGGTGATGGTGGTGATGGTGGTGATGGTGATGGTGGTGATGGTGATGGTGGTGATGGTGGTGATGGTGATGATGGTGATGATGGTGATGGTGATGGTGATGGTGGTGATGATGGTGTTGGTTGGTGATGATGATGGTGATGGTGATGATGGTGATGGTGGTGATGGTGATGGTGATGGTGATGGTGATGATGGTGATGGTGGTGATGGTGATGATGGTGATGATGGTGATGGTGATGGTGATGGTGGTGATGATGGTGATGGTGGTGATGATGGTGATGGTGGTGATGGTGATGATTGTGGTGATGGTGGTAGTGATGGTAATGGTGGTGGTGATGGTGGTGATGATGATATTGGTATAATGATGGTGGTGTTCTTGGTGATGGTGATGAAAATTATTTTGATAATATTTAAGAGAATATATCTGCCTGGTTTGGATGACTCACAACTACAGAAACAAGAATCTGTGTGGCTTTTCACTGACGTTCCCAAGCTAGTGGCTGGCTGACTCAATGCTGCGTCCTTCTGCAGTGGTTCCTCTGCCATCCCTGCTCCAGTCTGGAGCTCTGGGAGGGTGGGGAGATGTTCCCTTATAGCGCTGTCCCACGTCCCGTTTCCCAGGCAGCCTCTTCTGGCTGCTCCCCAGTTCTCGGGGGCATGGCCTGGGGCACCCTCGTTTCAGCCTCTATTTTGGCCCAACGGCTGCCTTCCTCTCTGATGAGCGGAGGCCTGGCTGAGTCGGCTGTGGCAGCACAGGAAGACACGAGGGTCAGCTCCTTAGATCTCAGGAACACTCCATCAGTCTGCACCCCTCCTCCCACACCTCACCCCCCGTGCCCTGTCCCGGGCCAGGCTGGCACCCGTCTCTGTCTCCTCTGCTCTCATGCTGGAGCCGGGTTCACCGCTGGGCTGTGAGACCCACGGGGTCTCAGCCTCTGGGTGCGCACCCACGTGTTCACACACAAACACGCAGACACCACCACCCTGCAGACACACAGCACAGACACATGCGCACAGCCTGGCACACAGAGCCTGGGTCGCACACCCTGCTGTGTCCCACGTGACCTTGAATGTCACCCCCAAGCCTCCGCAGGGACCCCTGAGGGCTGTCACCCTATCTGAGCTTGTACACTTACTCCCGGGGAGGGAGTTGTGGCTGCACAAGGACCCATTCTGAGAGCCGGCCGACTTGAGTTCCCTGGGAGCTGGTGGGAGTCAGTGTTGCAGGGAGCGGGAAGGGGAGGGTTGGTTCCTTACACCCTTAGGAGGAGCTCAGATGTACAGAGACTCCATCCCTGAGCCAGCCACAGTGCTTCATCCCGTCTTCTGTTCCTGACCCCGTTCCCAGTGTCATTGGGACAAAGATTAGAGCGGTGCCCGCCACGCATGTCAGGCTGTGTGCTCACCGTCTCCAGAGCAGGCTGCACGGACAGCCCCCGCCCCCCCCCCCCCCGAGCCTCCTTGGGTGCGTGGGGAGGCGTTGCTCTACGGTGCACACCCAGGAACACAAGTCCTGGGTCAATGGGCTCACGCAGCTCGAACTGTCCAAGTGTTGCCTGCTTGCCCCCCAGCGTGGCCGCCCCCTGGGCACACACGTCCAGTGACGGCTGTGGTAACACTGGTCCCTGGAGCCCGTCCTGCTGGGGGCCTGGGTGGGTGTCTCATTTTGGTTTCTATTTGTTTTCCTCTGTACATCAGGTATCCCCACCGGCCTTAGAGGCCGAGAGGGAAAGGGACAAGAGACGGTCAGGGTAGACTGGACAGGTCAGGGTAGACTGGGACAGGTCAGGGTAGACTGGACAGGTCAGGGTAGACTGGGACAGGTCAGGGTAGACTGGACAGGTCAGGGTAGACTGAGACAGGTCAGGGTAGACTGGGACAGGTCAGGGTAGACTGGACAGGTCACGGTAGACTGGGACAGGTCAGGGTAGACTGGACAGGTCAGGGTAGACTGAGACAGGTCAGGGTAGACTGGGACAGGTCAGGGTAGACTGGGACAGGTCAGGGTAGACTGGACAGGTCAGGGTAGACTGGGACAGGTCAGGGTAGACTGGACAGGTCAGGGTAGACTGGGACAGGTCAGGGTAGACTGGACAGGTCAGGGTAGACTGGACAGGTCAGTGGAAGGGGCTTGGAGTGGCAATGCCAGGCTCTTGTCTGGGTGTGACCGGTTCAGGGCCCTGCCGTGAGCCCCAGTGTGAGAGCCACCCCCCACCACTGCCTCCAGCCTCATTTCTGAGTCCCTGGGCCCCCTCCTACCTGGGCAGCCAAGCACACTCTGGATAAGATAAATGAATAAGCAAATGATTGAATGACTGACGGAATGAAAAACTAGTCAGGGGAGACCTCACTTAGGAGGCAAGATGTTCACTAAGTTAGAGATGTTAAAACCACTTTCAGCCAATAGGTTAGAGGCAACAGGTGCTAACAAACAGGCCTTTGGGCCAGTGGGAGGCCTGAAGTCTCCCCAGGATGAGCCCTCCAGGCATGTCCCAGCTAGGCCAAGCTAGGGGACACAGCTCGGCTGGGGCTCTTGCTTCCCTGTCCCAGGCACCCTTGCCCCAAGCAGGCCAGGTGCCAGGCCAGGTGCAGCCCCATTACCTACCAGTGGAGTCCTCAGCCCATCTGTGGTGCACATGACCAGGGCCTGGAGCTTGGGGAGGGGAAAGGGCAGAGTGCCAGGCCCAGATCCGGTGCAGACAGTGGTGATGCAGCTGGGGTGGGGGGTCTCCAGAGAGGTGACGCGGCCTCTGAGAGAAGCAGCAGGTCAAAGGTCCACCCAGCTCACCAAGCCCAGCTAAGGAGATGAGGGGTGGAATATGCCCCATGCTGACCAGGAAGGGGCCACTGCCCCCTGCTGGGGGCCTCCCTCTGCTCACCTGTCAAAAGGTCCACCCTGGCACCTGACCTGGGCGCTGGAGAGAGGAGGGCGGGAGGGACCGGGAGGCCCCAGCTGACATATGGGTCTTGATGCTCAGGGTCCGGAGCCTCCTGGGGGGGGGGGCAGTGTCCCGTGACCTCCCTAGGAAACGACACTGTTGGGCCCAGGGTGCTGTCCACCCACCTTGGACCTGCCTCCCAGGGTGCAGGCCCCAGACCCCTCCCACACGGCTGGCTGGCGGGCAGGGCAGGCTGGCGGTCCGCATGCCTGGTGGCCTGGAGTGGCGCTCAGACAGAGATGTGTGCCAGAGAGTGGCGGAACGGTGCCTGCCAGATTAGATTAGGCGCCTCAAAATTAAAAATACATATTTATTTTCACTGGTTGGGGTGCTCGGGGAAAGATGAAAGGGAGGGGAGATGAGATACTACAAATTAGATAATTAAAGCAGCAGAGAGGAGTGTTCCGAAACGGGAACCAGGGGGTGTGTCGTGAATTCCCCTGCCGGCCAGTTTAGAGGGAAAAAGGAGTTACAAGCAAAGAGGGAAAAAATAAACAGGCAACCAAGACCCGGCCCGGCCCAGCCCGCTGCCAGGTGCCAGCGGAGGGGACGGCCTGGGACCGGGGGCCAGGGAGGTCTGGGGACAGCAAGTCCCCCACCCCGCGCAGGCCTGGGCATGGGGCGGGGCCCCGGGGGGGGGCTGACTGGTCAGGAGGTCAGGAGCGAGGCCCCCACGGCCCCTGGCACAGGTCCCCAGAGGCTGATCGTGTGACTGAGACCCGCTCTCGTCAGAGGCAGCCGACGGTGGCCCGGGGGCAGCAGAGCCACTGATGGCGCCTTGGGAAGGGGGTGCCGGCTGCCGCACGCCCAGGGACCTTCTCCAGGTGCCTCGACATGTGACGTGACAAAGGAAGATGTTTGGGGGGGCGCTGGGGCTGGCAGGGACGCAGCGCTGGGTCCTAGGGGGACGACGCAGCGCTAAGGAGGTGGTGACAGCGGTGCTGGTGGCGGCGTGGCAGGGCAGGAGGGTGGGGTGGCGTTGGGGCTGGGGTGGGGCTGACGGCAGGCAGGCGGGTGAAGGGAGTCCCGGGCGTGTCTTCTGCCAGGCGAGCTGGCACAGAGCCCGGCTCTGACCCCTGGAGGTCATGCTCTGACCCCTGGAGGTCATGGTGCCGGTGCCTGGTCTCTTCCAGGTCCCGTTCACACAGTCAGGACACTGCCCAGGACCTGGGGGCCGGAGCGACAGGGACAGGCAGAGCCTCGCTGGCGGGGTCGAGGGAGAGAGGGAGAGAGCGACAGAGGTGTGATGTGGGGCCCCTGTGCTGGGCGGGGCACCACGGGACCTGACGGGAAGGGGCGGCCCAAGTGTCCGGCCCAGAGTCCGATGTCTCGGCTAGGGTGTGGGGAGGGAGGGGGCCTGGACACGCCCTGAGGGGTCTGTCAGGACAGCGTACCAGGGTGTGTGTGCGCGTGTGTCAGGAGGTGGCAGTTTTAACACACACCCACGCCCGCTCACACTCCCAGAATCACCCCCAGCAGGCACTCCTGCAGTGCCCGGGGGGACGGGAAGGCAATGTGGGTCACAAACCGGGCCACAGTGGTGGCGCTCGTCCAGGGCTGGCCTCCTTAGTGCCCAGGGCTGCTGGCACCTGCGGCCTCAGATGTACATGGCGCGAAGAACAGCAGCTCTCCAAGCCCTGAGAAGGTGGCGAAGGCTGTTTCTCGAGAACCCAGAGGAGAAAAGATGCAGGACTTCTCCTCTGCCCCGACCCTGCCCTGGCTCAGGATGGCAGTCACATGACAGACAAGGACATTGAAGCCCAGAGCTGATCTGAAGGTGCTGGACTCTTCCCCACCCGCAGCCGCACGTGGTCCCTGCAGCCCAGTGTCCCCCCCTCCCAGTGCAGCATGCATGGTCTGGACCTACCACCTGGCCAAGGACAGACTCTAGGGACGGGACAGTTCGGCTCACTGCCACCCCATGGGAGCTGAGGTCCCCTGGGTGCTGGGAAGGAGCCTCTTGATCTCTCCCAGAGCCGAGATCGGGCCCAGGGACCCTCTGGGTCTTCAGCACCGCCAGGTCTGGGGATGTCTACCAGCCAACCTCCCTGCTTCTGGAAACCTCATTTCTGAAATTGAAGGGGGCAGGGAGGGGTCCCGTGTCCACCTGCCTCGTGATCTTCCTGCCTCCTCAGAGCCTGGCAGGGGGAGGTGGGATGCCCGTTGTTCAGACCAAGTGGCCATGTGCTCCGGCTGAGGGGTTGGCCTGGGCTCTGGCACCGCCTGGCACGTGGGAGCACAGAGCTGGGTCCCTGACCTCTGACCCTATAGCTCTGCCAGATGGGGCCCGGGTGGTGGGCAGGGCACTGCTGCCGTCTTTCTGGGCCCTGGCTCTTCGTGGGTCCCCCAGTGCTTCGGTCACTGTTAAGTCTACAAATGCAAGTGTATTGACACGTGGCTGTGTGTGAAATCCACGTGTGCACGGGGGTGTGCTGGTGTGTACCTGTGAACACACACATGCTCATATGCATGTGCACATTGTGTGCAAACACCAACAGGAGTGTTTCCTGTGTGTGTGTGTGTGTACACACAGACATATGGATGCCCGTGCCTACCACACATGTGCATGTATGTGCACTTACCCGTATGCACACGTGATCATGGACATTTGTATAAGCACATTGCATACACACACCCAGTGTGCACACACATGCATACAGGGGTGCACGTGTGCATATGGATATTAACACACAAGCTGTGTGCAGACTGCATGGGTACAAGTGCACACGCACATGTGTCTCACATGTGTGTATGTGTGTCTGTCATCGCGTGTGGCTGGAGGAGGGAGGAGTGGCCAGTCCTTCTGGAGGTGCCATGAATAACCCTCACAATTGAATAAAGGCCAGGCTGTGCTTCTCGCAGTTCCAGCAAAGGTGTGCGGTGCTACCTGTGAATTTTAAATTGGGCCAAGTGGACACTGGCTAAGTGTCCCGGGCCTGGCAACTGCCTGGTTCTCCTTCCCATGCCTGCTGTGTGCAGCGGACCCAGTCCGCACCATGCCCAGCCCCCAGGACCTCACCCCATGGCATGGAGTGCCCTTACCCCCTCCCCCTGTGTGCCCCAGGCTCCTGTCCTTCCTCAGGCCCCCACCCTCAGGGACAGCTGAGGTGTGTGCTGTCGCAGACATGGCCTCTCAGTGTTCCGTAGCAGAAGACCCCACCCTGCTGGCTGACCCTGTCAAGGGAGTGGACTGACTCTCACTGACAGACATGGCCTCTCAGTGTTCTGTAGCAGAAGACCCCGCCCTGCTGGCTGGCCCTGTCAAGGGAGTGGACTGACTCTCACTGACAGAAATTCTGGATCGTGTGGTTTTTCAGGCAAAATGCGACCAGGGTCCAGCTCAGCTTCTACGAAACACTCCTCGCTTTGCCTGGTCCTCCCGTGCTGACCTTGTCCTTGGGACGGCTCCCTCCACAGAGCAGGGTGACTCAGCACCCCTGGTCTTCCCCTGCACCCCGCCTGGCCCCTTCGCATCCTCTGTCTTGTACCTCATAAGGGGACTGCTTGAGCTGCAGGTGGCCACGTGGCCAGCAGAGAGGGCCGCGCCTCCTGGCCTGACCCACCGCCCACGCTGCCCTCCTTGCTGCCCCAGATCCTCAGCACTGCCTTGGGGGCCGTTCGCAGGCACCGTCCCTGCAGGGAGCCCAAGTGTCACCTAATCAATTCACAAGTCCTCCCCTGCCAGGGGAGGGAGTGTGCGCCCAGCCCCATTAGACTGCTGCAAGGTGGCTGGCAGACCGCGGACAGACAGATGCCCGAGTCCGGGCCCCCACCCCAGTCCTCCCCTCGCCGGGCCCCTGACTGCTGGGACCCTGGGACATTCCTGTCTGGGCTCCGAGATGCCCTTTGCCAGTGCACAGTGGGGGCAGACCTGACTCCCGGGCAGGGCAGAGACAGAGGAGGGGCAACGGGGCTCTGGTGGGGTAGTCACGGGCTCAGGCTGCCTGGGTTCAAACCCCAGCACTGCCCCCAGCAGGCCCCCAATGCCTCCCCCATGAAGTGGAGTAAATGTCCCCCCTCAAGGGTGTGGCATGTGCAGCACCCAGCTGAGGCCAGCGCACCGTCGACGTCCAGTGAACGCCAGTCTCCATGGCTGGTTTGCTCTGTAGGGCTGTCAGCCTAATGGGGGGGGGTGCCCCTTCCTTCAGAGAGTCAGACGGCGGGGAGGGAACAGCCAGAGGGAGGAGGTAGGGGGGAGCCCGGGGGAGCAACTGTGCAAGTGCCAGAGGGGGAGTCCCGCAGGGGCCACGCGTCACCGTCTGCCTGGGGGAGCAACAGTGCAAGTGCCAGAGGGGGAGTCCCGCAGGGGCCATGCGTCACCGTCTGCCTGGGGGAGCAACTGTGCAAGTGCCAGAGGGGAGCGTCCCGCAGGGGCCACGCGTCACCGTCTGCCAGGTCATCGTGGCAAGAACACCCGTGCCTCTGAGGGCACCCCTGCCCGCACCCAGACGCTCCTACCAGGAACGCTCCTGAAGCCGGCCATCCCTGGGTCTGAAGGAGGCCCTCACTCTGGACCATTAATGCTCATTCACACACGATGCCCTTTGAGTTCTTGTGTGTTTTTGTGTTTGTTTAATCACCACCACAGTCAAGACAGGAGCAGTGTCTTCACTCCTCAGGGCTCCCCCAAACTGCCCGGCTGTAGTCACACCATCCCCCACTCCTGACTACCACGGTGTGTCCAAAACTATGGTTTTGTCTTTTTTAGGGGGGAGAAGGTCATTTCACTGGAGTCACACAGCATGCCGCCTGGTGACATGTACCAAGTTTGCTCCTTTTTGCCGCTAGGACCCCAGCTGTGGCACGGATGTGCCCCAGTGAACCGTCACCCATCGAAGGACATTGGTAATTTCCAATTGGGAGCTATTACAGAGAAGGATGCTTTGAACGTTTTATACAGGTGTTTGTAGACCTAAGTTCCTGTCTCCCTCGGATGCGTACCTACTGAGTTCTACGGACCCTCCAGAACATGGATGTGTAATGTGGCAAGACTCCGCCAGAGTGTTTTCCAGAGTGGTTGCACCGAGTGTACTTGTTGGTTGTACCAACGAGCTCCTGTTGCTCCGCATTGCTGTAGCCCTGGGTGTGGCCGGCATTTTCTGTTTCAGTCGGTGTGACCTGAGATCTCATTCATGGCTTGAAAATACATTTCACGAAGGATGTGGACCATCTCTCCACGTGCTAATTTATACTCCGAGCCTCTTCTTTGCTGACGTGTTTATCTAAGTCTTCAGTCTTTTGCCCCTTTTAGCCTTAACATTTTTATTTAAAGCAATAACAGGCCCAGGGAAGTTGCAGAATTTCCACAGAGAGACGCCTCCTAGTTTTGCTTTATCTGGGAGTGTCTTTATTTCACCTGAATTCCTGAAAGATATTTCTGCTGGGTATACAATTTTGGGCTGTAGTTCTTCCCTTTCAGCACTTTGAAAATATTGTTCCTGGCCCTTGCTGGTGGTTTAATGGATAGAGCATTGGCCTGATGTATGGACGTCTTAGGTTCAATTCCTGGTCAAGGCACACAGGAGAAGCAACCATCTGTTTCTCTCCCCCTTTTCTCCTTCTTCCCTTCCTGCGGTCAGTGGCTCTGTTGGTTTGAGCATGACCCTGGGCCCTGAGAAGAGCTTGGCTGGTCTGAGTGTGTCAGCCTCAGGTGCTAAAAATAGCTTGGTACTTGAGCATCAGCCCCGGATGGGGTTGTCAGGTAGATCCCAGTTGGGGCACATGTGGGAGTCTGTCTCACTATCTCTCCTCCTCTCACTTAAAAATATATATATGGAGAGAGAAAGAGAGAGAGAGAGAGAGAGAGAGAGAGAGAGATATTGTTCCACTTCCCTCTGGCCTCCATGGGTTCTGAGGAGATATCCAAGGCCATTCAGATAATTTTCCCCTTATATATAACATGTTATTTTTCTCTGTCTGCTTTCAAGGGTTTATTTATTGTCTTTAATTTTTAGCAATTTGATTCTGGTGTATCTGAAAATAAATTTCTCTGGTCCACAGATCTTGAATCTGTAGGTTTATGTATTCTTTTTATAAATTTGGGAAATTTTCAGCCATTCTTTCTTCAAATATTTTTTTTCCTGCTTCCCACTCTTTCACTTCTCCTTTGGGACCCCGAGCTCATGATCATTAGCGCGTCTGGCAACATCCCACAAGTCCTGGAGGCTCTGTGTTGCTTCCTGGCACGACTCCTCCCCTCCTGTCCCTGTGGGATGTTCTCTATGGATCGGTGTTCATGCTCACTGCTGTTTCTTCTGTCGACTCCACTCAGCGGTTGAACTCACGCCCTGTGTGTTTTCTATTTGAGTTGTGTGTTTTCCCTGGCAATGCTTCCATTTGGTTCTTCGCTCTGTCTTTCTTTGCTGAGACTGTCCACATTCTCTGTTTACTTCAGGAGTTTGCCCTTCCTGTTGGAACGCTTTCACAATAGCTGCTTCTCAGTCCTTGCTCGGTAATCGTAACATCTGTGCTCCCCCCGAGCTGGCTTCTGTTTACCGTTTGATGCCGTGTAAAGTGCCTGTTGCGGTTTTCCTGTGTCTTCCCGTGCCAGATCGTTTTGGACGGTGTCCTGGAATACATGAATATTATTTTCTAAGGCTCTGGGTGTATACCCAGTCCTGTGAAGATGTGGATACCAGGCTGCTGCTTTAGCAAATCAGCTCAGTTGGGTCCAGGCTGCATGTTCCAGCCAGTCTGACTCCTTCACTGGGTCAGAGTTTAAAACTTTCCAGTGCTACTCAGATCTATCCTGTGTGACCACCCAGCCGCCATCCTGAAACTGGGCAGTGTCGACCCTGTAGCTGATTTTGCAGAGTTTGGGTGTGCTGTTTGGGGGTCCACTCATGCTCAGCTTGGGCTGACCCTCAGCTATCACAAACAACTGTAGGGGTCACTGTCCCAAGCCCCTGCTCTGTTCCTCTCTTTGGCCCTCTGGACAAAAGGCAGGGCTTTCCTCAGGACCCCTCTGTGCACTTCCCACAACTGGGCCCACACTGGAGCCCTTAGAGCAAAGAGGACACCCCAGGGAGCACTTGCCCCAAGGGGACAGCCCCTGATCCGAGAGGGAGCACTCCCTCCTTCACTCTTTGAGTGTCTGCAGGTCATGCTATTGCCTCCCCTGCTGCCATGCTAGCTGCTGCCAGGGGAGTGCTGGGCGGGCTGGGGGCTGATCACAGGGAAAAGAGAACAGAATGGGAGATTTCTCCCTCTCTCTGTTGACATTGATGCTGGTGCTCTTTCATGCTTCCGGCTGCCTAGAGTCCCAGCTGAGGGCATCAGAGGGAAAGGGGACACTCACTTGTGATGGAAGGATGCTTCCAATTCCAGTCTTCTTCCCCAACCACTGGTTACCACGTGCTTTTCAGAGTCCTCATACAGCTTCTCCAAGGGCTCTGGGTTTTGATGTGATGTCAGTTGGGGTGGGCAGTAGGGGTGAGAGTTGGGGGTGTGCCTGCTTCATCTCCCCTAGAACCAGAACTTGATACTTTTTTTTTATTCAGTGAGAGGAAGGGAGGCAGAGAGAGAGACTCCCATATGTGCCTCTACAGAGATCCACCTGGCATGCCCACTAGGGGGTGATGCTTTGCCCATCTGTGGTATTGCTCCGTTGCTCAGCAACCGAGCTCTTCTTAGTGCCTGAGGTGGAGGCCATGGAGCCATTCTCAGTACCTGGGGCCAACTTGCTCCAAATAAGCCATGGCTGCAGGAGGGGGGGGGGAGAGAGAATTGAGAGGGGGAGGGGTGAGGAAGCAGATGGGCACTTCTCCTGTGCGCCCTGACTGGAAATTGAACCCGAGACATTCACACACTGGGCCAACGCTCTACCACTGAGCCAACCAGCCAGGGCCAGAATCTGATACTTTAACATAGACCTCCCCTCCCCACAGCATCAACCAAAGGCTATCCGCCTGTTTCCAAATAGGGCTTTGTCCAGGGGGTCAGGGAAGACGAAGGGGGTGGTATCCCTCCTGCTCATTGGTTGACTGTCTTCCCAACAGTGAGGTGTCTCAGACCCTCCATTCGTGGACCCTGTGGAGGGCTGAGGTTTGACCGCCATGCTGTGCATCACCCTATGTGAGAGAGCCAACAGAGTGGTGTGCTGTCTTGCCAGGAGCTTCAGGGAGCTGGATGCCAGTGCAGTGCTGAGTGAGGGGCCTGCAATGGACAGTGAAGAAGACGAGTCCCCTCCATGCGGGACGGACGTGCTGGTGGCTGGGAGTTGCCTGAACGGTGCCTGTGCCTGGCCTTGCTCTCTGGCGTCTGCACTCCCTTCTGCCCTGCGCAGACCCGCACCCCCTGGGCTTCTGCTCCACAGTGGGGGCGGACAGGGCTGGCTCTGGTCATTGCCACTGCCCCTTATGCAGGGCCTCCCCGTGGGAGCCAGGTCAGTCAGTGGAGAGGCCACTCCGTTCCCTCTCTGGGGACAGCTTCCTGGAGCTGTGATGGCCAGAAGGACCTCCCCGGACACTGCAGCTAATTTCTTAAACTCCTTGGAGCTAGCGTGGCCCTGAGCTGTGTCCAGACTTTACCGTGCAGCGGGCAGCCCTTCAGTTTCCCAAGCTGCCCTGCGTCCCAGGTGCCTCCACTTCACAGAGCTCCTCACGGGGGACCAGGTGGGACCCCACTTCACAGAGCTCCTCACGGGGGCCAGGTGGGACCCCACTTCACAGAGCTCCTCACGGGGGCCAGGTGGGACCCCACTTCACAGAGCTCCTCACGGGGGGCCAGGTGGGACCCCACTTCACAGAGCTCCTCATGGGGGGCCAGGGGCCAGGTGGGACCCCACTTCACAGAGCTCCTCACGGGGGGCCAGGTGGGACCCCACTTCACAGAGCTCCTCACGGGGGGCCAGGTGCCTCCCACTTCACAGAGCTCCTCACGGGGGTCAGGTGGGACCCCACTTCACAGAGCTCCTCACGGGGGGCCAGGTGGGACCCCACTTCACAGAGCTCCTCACAGGGGGACCAGGTGGGACCCCACTTCACAGAGCTCCTCACGGGGGGCCAGGTGCCTCCACTTCACAGAGCTCCTCACGGGGGACCAGGTGGGACCCCACTTCACAGAGCTCCTCACGGGGGGCCAGGTGGGACCCCACTTCACAGAGCTCCTCATGGGGGGACCAGGTGGGACCCCACTTCACAGAGCTCCTCACGGGGGGACCAGGTGGGACCCCACTTCACAGAGCTCCTCACGGGGGGACCAGGTGTCCCCACTTCACAGAGCTCCTCACGGGGGGCCAGGTGCCTCCACTTCACAGAGCTCCTCACGGGGGGCCAGGTGCCTCCACTTCACAGAGCTCCTCACGGGGGGACCAGGTGGGACCCCACTTCACAGAGCTCCTCACGGGGGGACCAGGGGGGACCCCACTTCACAGAGCTCCTCACGGGGGGCCAGGTGCCTCTTCACAGAGCTCCTCACAGGGGGCCAGGTGGGACCCCACTTCACAGAGCTCCTCACGGGGGACCAGGTGCCTCCACTTCACAGAGCTCCTCACGGGGGACCAGGTGGGACCCCACTTCACAGAGCTCCTCACGGGGGGCCAGGTGCCTCCACTTCACAGAGCTCCTCAAGGGGGGACCAGGTGGGACCCTACTTCACAGAGCTCCTCACGGGGGACCAGGTGGGACCCCACTTCACAGAGCTCCTCACGGGGGGACCAGGTGGGACCCCACTTCACAGAGCGCCTCACAGGGGACCAGGTGGGACCCCACTTCACAGAGCTCCTCACGGGGGGACCAGGTGGGACCCCACTTCACAGAGCTCCTCACGGGGGGCCAGGTGGGACCCCACTTCACAGAGCTCCTCACGGGGGGCCAGGTGCCTCCACTTCACAGAGCTCCTCACGGGGGACCAGGTGGGACACCACTTCACAGAGCTCCTCACGGGGGACCAGGTGGGACCCCACTTCACAGAGCTCCTCACGGGGGACCAGGTGGGACCCCACTTCACAGAGCTCCTCACGGGGGACCAGGTGGGACCCCACTTCACAGAGCTCCTCACGGGGGACCAGGTGGGACCCCACTTCACAGAGCTCCTCACGGGGGACCAGGTGGGACTTCTAACTCAGAGGGGAAGGAAACCCCACTCAAGTCTGTTCTAACAGAAAGGAACTAGGGGTCCCCCTGTTTCAGGTCTAGGTGGATCCAGGTGCTCACTTGCTGTTGTAAACACCCCATCTCGCTCTCCAGCTCCTGCCTATGACACAAAAACTGGTGGCTCGAGGCCCTCAAGACCAGAGGCAGGAAAGTCTGGGAGGTCCACTGGGTCAGGGGAGTACAGGGTATGGAGTCCAGGCAGGAAGGGGTCCCCAGAGAGAGGGATTCAGCCCGGAGGCAGGGTCAGAGGGAAATCTGTCTGCTGGAAGTTGACTGGGAAAGCTGATGGGAACCGCTCATGGGGGGGGGGGGTCAGGGAGCACATGGAGTGACAGCACAGGCATGTGTCCCAGAGTTGTCCTAATCTGGGCGAGGGGCTCCAGCCTCTGCAGCCAGCGCAGAGCAACCAATGCCAGGGTGTGGGCTGCCCTGTGGATGGCAAGGGAGCTCCTTCACCAGGGCCAGTCCTGAATGGAGCCTGCAGAGCGCGGGGTGCCTATCCTGGGGGCACTCTGGGGTCTCATGGAAGCCACTGCAAGTGCCACCGGGGGTGGGCGCAGGCCTGGCAACCCGGCACTCACTGCTGAGCCTTCCCCGCACCCAGGTGGCACGCAGGTTAGGAGGCTGCTTCAGGACTGCTCATCTGCTCCTTGCCTGCCATGACCTGACCTCCAAGCGGAAACAGACGACTGGATCAAAAGGTGCCGGGGAGGAGGCTGGATTCTCTGGAGGTCGAGGTGGGGAGACCTGCACGGGGTAGTCATCCTCTGGACAGCACTGCCTCAACAGCTTGCAAAGCACTCACGACAACCCTGTGACACGCGGGATCCAGACCGTGAGATGCGCGATGGGACACTTTCAAATACAAGTTCCCAGATGGGACTTGAGCATGGACGTGGGTTTCAATATTGTAGGAGACCTCCTATCTGTGGGGACAGGCTTAGCCCTGACCCGGGTCACACTAAGCCCTGACCCTGGCCACACAGTGAGCCCTGGCCCTGGTCACACTCTGAGCACCCACCTCTGGGCCATCACTGGCATAGGCTTTGGCTGCAGGGCGGCCTAGGAAGGAGACGCAGAGGGTGGTGGTGGGAACCCCTTTCCCGCATCCAGGCAGGAGGGCACAGAGCCCGCACTGCAGAGCTCTCGCACTGACTCACGCAGCTCCTCCTCACTTTATTTTTATCCCCACCAAGCCCTATAAATACAGCAATGATCACCAAATACAGTCAATATGCCCAACGCCTCCCGCCCCCGGTGCTGGCCCACAGTCACCAGGGAGAGGTCGGTGAGCAGAGCACCCACATGGCTAAGGCCCAGGCCAGAGAGACAGGTGCACTTAGGGAGGGGGCAGCGGGTCCCCAGCCCAGAACCCTGGGACAGATCCCATGTCCTTTCCCCATTTGGACAGCCGGGCACCCCCTCCTTGGTGAGGGTGCAAATTAAACAGTGTATTTCCTACCCTGGAGGCTCTGGGTCTGTTTTCCTGTTAGAGAAATGGTTGAGAGCTGGGGAGAGGCTATGGGTGGTCTATCTCTCCATTCTAACACCCACTGAGGGAGGGCACATGGCTTCACTGGTTTCAGCCACTGCTGTCCTCCAGTGCTCGGGTCAAGACACCTGAGAGCGAGTGGGAAGATGGGTACACAGGTGGGTGGGTGACACGAGACAGTGGCTCAGCCAAGGTGGGATGGGGCGATGCCACCCTGCTTTTATCACCGTGCTTCTTTCACTGGAGATGCAGAGAAGTGGAGTGGCTTGCTTAGGGTCACACAGCAAGGAGGAGGAGCCAGTTTGGATCAGGACAAAGGCACCTTCTCTGGGAAACCTTTTTAGCACCCTAGGAATAACGTACCCCCAGGGCCTAGCACACTGCCTGACATCGGAAGAAAAGACTGTCGAAGGAAAAAGTTGACGGTGAATAAGACGAGGTCAGATTTGGCAAGAGAGGAGAGGGGACCCCGTGCCGGCAGCAAGCCTGGGTGGTCCGTGTGGAACAGGCAGACAGTGGTCCTTCAGGTGTGAAACTGCCTCCCCCCTCGGGGATGGAGGACCAGCCGGCTCTGCTGTTTCCTAGGATGGTGGCCCTGAGGATGTGCTTAGCAAAGACAGCACTTCATGCTTCTTTCACGGATTTTCTTTTACTATTTAATTTTTTTCCCACTCCTGTTTGGTGTTAAATACCTTGGGAGATTGTTACAAGTCTCATGGTGCAGTTGGCATTCTAAGAGCCTGCTGCTGTGACACTATGAGTCTCGAATGGTTGAGGGCCAGGTGCCTGCCTGAGTCAGACCCCCGGTGTGCTGGTGCCAGCCCCTTCCCGGCATGCACTGCCTTCCTCACCCCCCATCCCGCGACATCACCCCTGCGCAGTGACAGGCAAGGGTGTGCCACCCTCCTACACAGCCCTCACCTCACTAAGGCTTGGGCAGGTCTTTGTCAGCACCCCCATTGAAGTTTTGGAGAACACACCCAGGAAAGGTGTGTCACTGGTCAACCTTACATAGCAAAATGGGTAGGTTTGTTGTTGGGACAGAGTGGGGTACATAGGAACCACGTGGAAAAGAAGCCCATGAGTACAGCTCACCCGCCCACTCACTCACTCCTTACTGCTCCTGCGGCCACACCAGTGCCAGGCAGTCCAACGATGCCTAGGTGCAAACACGTGGCTGCCCCCAAGGAACCCCGCCTCCCCAGGATGGCCACGGTGCCATCCTGATGCGCACGGGAGCGCATCTTCACCAGAATGAAGAAAGCAGGGCTTGTTTCTCCTGTGACGACCAAGCGGACAGGAGACTGGCCCAGCCCCTCCATGGACACGGTTTGGTGCGTGGTGACAACCCCCTCATATCCATCAGGGCCTTGACCAAGGTACGTGGGTCTGTCCCTCCACGGAGCTCGCCAGGCCTGCGCCTAGGGTAGCCAGCAGTGATTAGAAGGCCACCTTCGACTGGGGCGGAGCAGAATGATAACAGGATGACGGCGGTAAGGAGGACCTATGTCACGTGTGGGCCCCTCTCCTGCCCCAGGTGTGGCTCTCCGTTCATCTGCGCGGGGAAAACAGGCGCAGAGAGATGACCGTGCGGGTGCGGGCCCAAGGGCACCCAGGCACGGGCTCCAGGGTTCTACTCCGGTCCCCAGGTCCTGTCCTCTGGCGACACCAGGAGGGCGCAGTCGTTCGGGAGGAGGGTGGCCCTGGGCTCGAAGCCCCGTGCCGCAGGCGGAGCGGGGAGAGAGGCCAGCCCCCCGAGGCCGGGGGGCGCACCTCCGCTGAGGCTGCTTGCGAGGAAGGGGCCGCTCGGGCCGGGTTGGGCCTCGGTGTCCGGCACGACAGCAGGCGCCTCCGGACAGCCCACCTGCGGGCCCCGCGCTCCTCCGCCTCCGACCCTTCGGGGTCGAAATCGACAAGGACAGGGGCCCGTTCCTGGAGAGCCTGTGAACCTTGGCCCTTACGCTCCTTATCAAACTTCACCTTCAACATCACCGGGTCTAATGGTGGGGAGAGGTTAAGGCTCGCGCGTGGGGGTGAGCCAGCGGTCTCCCAGGACCGGGAAGGCACCGGGAAAGCTCGTGGGCGTGGGCTTTCTGATCTAGCCGGCCGCCGTCCCAGCCTGTTTCCGGCTGTCCGCGCGGGGCACTCTGGGACTTGTAGTCCATGGCGCACGCCGTCCGTGGCGCGTTTGCGGCTCGGGCGGCCATTGGCTAACGCCAGGCGCCGGGGGGCCTGCGTGACCGGCGGGGGGAGGCCTTGCGGCATTCGGCCGGCACAGGAGGGGCCATCGCGTGATGTTTGGGTGCCGGCCCCGCCCCCAGCCCCGCCCCTCCCGCCGAGAGCGCACGGAGCACGGTCGCCAGCTACCCGGGCCCAGGTGAGGCGACAGCGCGCGGTGGGGCCGGCTGGCTGGGACGGGCCGGCGAAGGCCAGGCCGGCCGGCGGGAAGGCGCACGGCCCGCGGCCAGGCAGGGCGAAGGTGGGGAGGAGGGGCGCGCGGGGCCGCGGGGCGGGGTCTCCGCGGGAGGGGCGGGGCCTCCGCGGGAGGGGCGGGGCGGGCCCGCCCTGGCTCCGCCTCCCCGAGGGCGCCCCGCTGCGGGGTCCCGCGGAGGGCGCCTGCGTCCGGCACCCGCTGCGGCGGGTTCTGCGCGCCCGGAGTCCCACGGCGGTGGGTGCGCGCTTTCCTGGGGCCCGGTGCCCACTTGTTGGGCACGACACGAGCGTCGGTCCCTAGCCCCCCTAGCGCGTGGGAGCCCGCCTTCGAAGGACAGCCGGACTCTGTGCGCTCCTCTCCGTGCCTTCCTGTCCTTCTTCCCAGTTTGGCCTAAAAGGTGACCCCTGGTCCTGAGGGGCTGGGGCCTCGGGCCCGCGGAGCTGCCATACGACTCTGACCTGTGCTTCCACCCGCACGCCCTCCAGGGTCTCCTGTGGTTGGTAGACCCACGTCACACTCTGTCCCGGCCCTGGGACTGGGTGTGCGCCGTGCAGGGTGGTGGTCACTGGCCTCGCGTGGCACAGGTGTGGGACACTGTCGCCACCGCAAATGTGTGGCAGGCTGCGGGACGGTGGGGCCCGCAGCCGTGCCAGCCACACCGGCTCCCTTTTCTTTCTCACCTCTCTGCCCCCCCCCCTCTGCGTGGGTCTGGCTCACTTTCCCGACCATCCTCTCTCCCTGCAGTTTCCCGTCTCAGGTTCTGCCTCCTTTCCTTGCTGGCGTTTCATGTTCTGTCCTGCCGGCTTGTTGTTTGTGTCCTGCCCTGTCGTTAGACTATGAGACTTTCCCTGCTGCACGCCCAGAATGGACAAAATATTAGGGTGAAGGATACAGATGGACTTAGTCAATGTTGGAGTGTTTCAGCCTGTTATGATAGTACTCTCATGTGGTACAGCCTCACAGGTTGTAGGTCCTTGGGAGGAGTCTGGTGGGCAAATGCCTGCCAAGGCCAGCGCAGGTCAGGAGCCAAGTCGTCATTGCAAATGGCTGTGGGAGATTGGCAAATCCCAGAAGGCTTCCTGGAGGAGGTGGAGCTTTAGTCAGACCACCAACACATGTCTCCTCTTCTGTTGGCCTGGCTGCCCTGTGTCCAAGCAAGTCAGTGACCTGGGCACTTGCTCCTCTCCAGGCCCTGAGGTGGGTGGCTAGGCACAGGAACTGCCATCCGGGGCTCACGGGCTCAAGGGCTCGGGGTGGGCAGGCGTCCTTAAGTTTTTCCCTGGCTCTCCTGCAGGGCAAAGGTGGGGTCTGGCTCCTGCCTGTTGCTCCAGCCGTATCTTCCATGATTTGTTTCCTGGGCCCAACACAGCAGAAGTCCTGGTTCCTGCACACGTTTCTCACTGGCATGAGCGTGACCTTGCCAGACCCCGTGCTGGAATGCCCTGTACTCCTGATGTCTCTTTGCTTCCTCCTGGCCCCTGCCTCCCTGGGTGGGTTCACCCACATTGATGCCCGTGGCCCACAGCTCTATGTGTTTACCTTGCTTTCTGTGTTATGCTGACGTATCTGTGTCTGTCTCCCACCACTCCTGGGGGAGAGACTTCTGTCTTGGCCACCCTTGTACCTTGAGCACCCAGCCCAGCGTCTGGAGCCTGGTGAGCACCCAGCAGATTTTGATGAGTGAGTAGACTGAACATATAAGCCAGCGAGGGGGACATGGTGAGACCTGTGCTTGTGGCAAACGGTCTACTCAACATGTGGAAAGCTTCAGGCAGGGAGATGGAACTAATCTTCCATTTGGGGAGAAAAGACTCATTGTAACCAGGGGTCTGCTGGGCCATTCGGGACAGGACCAGGTGCGTGCCGGGGGGTGCCACAGAAGGCCTTCCCAGGATGTGGGAGCTCAGCTGAGGGGGTCAGGACTGAGTTTGGTCGACCAGAAAGGATGGGTGGGCATTTCGGGGGTGGTGACACGGATCAGGCCTGCCACGCTCACAGAGCCCCTGGGTGCTGGGCTCTGGGTAGGCCACTAGGCTCAGTAACTCAGGTCACCCTCACAGTGAGCTCAGGAGGAGGCCCCGCTCTCTCACGTTGTAGCTGAAGAAACCGAGGCACGGGAACGTGGACGTGTCTCTGTTCTTCACCCGGCAGATGGGTTGTGCACTGGGTGGTTGAGCCTTCACTGCTCTGGCCGCTGTTGGGATGCTTGACCAGGGGCCAGGGCTGGGGCTGTTCTGTTTCTCTGCCTGTGCGCAGGCCTGTGTGGGGCTGCGGGTTCATCTCGGCTGTGTCGTTTGCTGCCAGTGGAGTTTCCCTGGGAGGCTCAGTTGGCTGTAATTCATTATGTTCTTTAACGCGGCAGTTTCAACCCACCGCTCTCAAGTCACCTTCATGCGACATCGGTAATGACGGCCTTGCGGGCGCTCTGAAGGCAGCCCTCCTCCTGGATGGGTCTGTTTTCCACCAGAACGAGCATTGCTGCCTGGCCCCTGAGTGTCTGCTGGGCCCGGAGTGAGGGGTGAGGAAGGATGAAGGGAAGGGGGAATGACCAGAACTGAAGTTGACGGGCCCATCCTGTCCCCGCCGGGGACGTTGCCGCCTGCTGTTGAGTGTTAAGTCTTGGAGGCGTTTCTGCACTCTGCCCGGATGCCCGTGTCCCGTCTGGGTGTGCTGAGGCAGGCCGGGGACGAGTGACACTTGTCCCACTTCTTAGGCGAGGGCCTTGGGGCTCAGAGAAGGCGCTTCCTGTGCCCCGAGCCGGGTGCAGGGTGGTGCCGCAGCTGCCCAGGCCACCGTCTGCCTCCCACCCATTTGGGAGCTGCCTCTCCGAACGCCCGGCTGTGGCCCTGGCCTGAACCAGTGAGAGGACACCCAGTGCCTGTTTGTTGAAGGAGCAAGGGGCGTTGTGACAGTGCTGACCTGGACCCGTGATCTTACTCTGGCTTCACCCCAGTGGTGGGATTGTTCCCATCAGCACCAGCCTTGCTGGGGTCTTGGCAGGTGTGGAGGGGCCTGTGAAGGTGGGGCTGCACCAGGGGAGCCCCTCCCTGCCTGAGGTCCTCGGTACTGGTCAGGTGCCATTGCAAGCAGGCAGGACGGCTTGCTGGGTCATTGGCGGGGTCCCTGCTGTGGCCTCTGGTCAGGCTGCCGTCCGAGGGGTGGAGGGTTGCACGAGAACGTTCTGAGGCCAGACCCTGCCCGGAGGCTCAGGGGGAGCGCTGAGCAGTGGGGCCACCTGCAGGCTCTCCTGGTTTCATCAGCTACCCAGCTGTGCAGGGAGTAGAGTGGGGTCACAGCACAGGCCAGTGAGTGGTGCAGAGAGGGCCCCACCATGCGTGTGGCTGTGGGTGGATCTGTGCCTCTGGGTGGATTTATGGGAAGGATTCCTGGATGCTGGTGAGGCGTGAGCTGAGTCTTGAAAGCCGAGCATTTGCCTGGGCGGGAGGGGAAGGGCCCATTCCAGGCAGCGGGAGAGCACAGGGGAGACACCAGTGTGGGGCTCCCGGCAGGCGGGTCTCCCTGGGCCGGGCTGTGAGGGCCTCGGGGGGCAGGGAGCCTGGGCGGAGGGGAAGGGCCCATTCCAGGCAGTGGGAGAGCACAGGGGAGACATCAGTGTGGGGCTCCCGGCAGGCGGGTCTCCCTGGGCTGGGCTGTGAGGGCCTCGGGAGGCAGGGAACCTGGACCTAGGTCCTGAGCAGGGAAGGGTCAGCATGAGCGGCACTGAGGATCACTGGGACTAGAGACAGGGCCGCAGGAGCTGGGCCCAGGGCTCCGGGTGGGATGGCACCAGGGCCTGTGGCTAGAGGCGGCCCTTGTTCCCCACTCCACCCCCACCCCCTACCCCCACCCCCAGGTTTAGGGGCCAGGCCTGGCGGCCCCGTAGCTCGCTGTCAGGTGGCTGGGTCGGTGGGGGTGGCCGCAGTGCTGAGGGTCCCTCCATGGAGCGGCTGCTGGCCGGGGACAGCGGGGTCTTTCTGGGGACTGGGACGGTCGGTTGCTTTTCACCCTGGCTGCCCTAGGCCCTGCCTCTGGGAGAGAGTTGCTGTCCAGCGGTGGACACGGGAGAGTCAGAGGCAGGCAGTCATGCCAACCCTGGGAGTCCCAGCCCAGAGCTCCAGCCCAGTAAACCTCTCTTGTTTTCTTGAGCTGGGTCGGTGGAGGGCTGTGTTGTGTTGTGCCTCTGATTGCCCCCGAGAGGACTCCTAGCCCGGCTGTGTTAGGGAGCAGTGAGGTCCCCTGACATAGCAGTGCAGCATCTCAGCGGGGGGGGGGGGGGCTGAGTGCTGTCCCCCATCTGCACGTCCCTGAGCCTGACCTCTGATCCTGCAGCCCCTTGGCGGGCGTGGCGGCAGCTCCACTGCAGAGACACGGATGGACGCCCTAGTGCAGAGCCTTTTGGAGACATGGCTCATGGGGCGTGGGAGGACTTGGCAGGGCACAGCTGCCCTCTGCTGAGCGACCCTCAGGCCGCCTGCCCACCGCCTCAGCTCTCACTGGCTCTGTCCGGATGGCGAGGCGTGGCCTGCTTTGGAGGTGGGTTAGCAGGGATGCAGGAGAACTGACCGTCACTGTCTCTGTGTGATCCCTGTGATAGTCACCACTGTTCACTGATCTCTGGTGTCTGCTGGGCGCCTGCTGGGTTCTGTGTATTCATCAGGTCAGGGCTCAGTCACTTAGCAGAGCCATGGGCTTGGAAGGGCCCGGTGGGATTGGAACCAGGCACTTTGGCTCTGGCAGCTCTCCCACTTCTCTGCTCCCTGGGAAGACGGGCTTGGAGGAGCGTCCACCCCGAAAGAGGCCTGTGAGTGAGAGGATGTCGTGCTAATGGCGATTTGATTCCGGGCCTCTCCCCCTTACTGGGCTGCCGTCCTCACGGGCCTCTCCCCCTTACTGGGCTGCCGTCCTCACGGGCCTCTCCCCCTTACTGGGCTGCCGTCCTCACGGGCCTCTCCCCCTTACTGGGCTGCCGTCCTCACGGGCCTCTCCCCCTTACTGGGCTGCCGTCCTCTCGGGCCTCTCCCCCTTACTGGGCTGCCGTCCTCATGGGCCTCTCCCCCTTACTGGGCTGCCGTCCTCACGGGCCTCTCCCCCTTACTGGGCTGCCGTCCTCACGGGCCTCTCCCCCTTACTGGGCTGCCGTCCTCATGGGCCTCTCCCCCTTATTGGGCTGCCATCCTTATGGGCCTCTCCCCCTTATTGGGCTGCTGTCCTCACGGGCCTCTCCCCCTTATTGGGCTGCCATCCTTATGGGCCTCTCCCCCTTATTGGGCTGCCGTCCTCACGGGCCTCTCCCCCTTACTGGGCTGCCGTCCTCACGGGCCTCTCCCCCTTATTGGGTTGCCGTCCTCACGGGCCTCTCCCCCTTACTGGGCTGCCATCCTCACGGGCCTCTCCCCCTTATTGGGCTGCCGTCCTCACAGAGCTTGGCCGAGGTGAGGCTCCGTGGAGTCCGGATACCGGAGTGGGAAGTTTCCCAGCGAGGGGGGCAGCCTGGGTCTGGGAGTGCCTGTCCCCGTGAGGCTGGGTGCTGGTGGTGGGACGGGCCCGCCGGTGGCTGTGGCTGGCTCTCTCTGACCTGCGCACAGGTGTCTGGTCGTCGAGTCAAGCATTTTTCAGGATTTTGAGGCCAGGTGCCATGCTCGGGCATACGCCTGTCCATGTCTGTCTGTCCTGTCTCCCAAGCCAGACTCAGGGTGTGGTCTGAGGGGTGCAGGCCGAGCCTGCACTGTCTAGGAAGCTGGACTTTGAGGGTGCGGTGTGGGGTGTCATCTGGGGAAGTTGGGGGCGTCAGAGCTCTGCTCAGGAAACTGGTGCTGGCCAGCGCTGGCCGGCAGGAGATGGGTGCAGCCCACTCTGTGCGCCAGCCACCTTTGGCTGCCCTCCACCGGGTCCATAATCTGTTCTAGCCGTGTATTTGGCAAGGGACGTCCTTTGAAAACCAGCAGCCCAGAATCAGTCTCTCCCACCTCACAACAGCACAGCATCCTCTTCCGGGGGAGGCTGCCCGGGCAGCGGCTCAGGAGTGGTGCTAATGAGGGGCCGATTCACCGCTCGGGGCTGGCCTCCTTCCCTGGCCACTGTCGGCCGTGGTGTGATGAACTTGGAGGGCGGCTGGGGCCGGCTGGGGAGCAGGGGGTCTGCTTCTGCCGGCTCTGGGGTCCAGAAACCCTTCAGTGGCCAGGTGGATGCCCTGGCCCCTTCATTCCCCTTCACATTCCGCTCTTCTGGCCAAGGGGCAGCTCTGTGGTCACTCCTGTTGACCGTGCTCAGGGCACTACTTCCCTCACTTGGTGTTTGCAGTTCCTTGAGATTCAATCCTATCATCATTCCAGCCTCCGGTTGACCTGCTGGGCCTTTGTCTCGGCTACGGGCTTCCCTGGGGTCAGTGCTCTGCTCTCTGCCTGGAAGGCCCGGTACCAGCTCCCCTGGGAGGGCTGCCCCTTGGAAGCCTGCTCTGCCTGCAGGCCTGGCACGCTGGCCCGGCGTCCTGGGCGTGCGGGTCCTTCTGGGGGCGGGGCGCTGGGAGGGCTGCAGACTCACCCGTCTCCTGTGGCAGGTCCCATGCTGCCTCGCGCTCACTTCTGTTGGGTTCCCATGCACTCCACCGGGGTCACCTGTGTCTTTCCCGCCCCTGCAGTTCCAGGACAGGAAGAGCACACAGTAGGCACTCAGTAAACACTCAGGCAAGCTCCAGTTTGCAATTGGAAAGAGCCGTTTCCCAGCCAGCAGCTCTGTCTGCTGGGCCTCGGACGTGCTGAGGCCGCCTCCACAGCCCTGTGGCCAGCAGTGGTGAGGGGCGCTGGTGGCTGGGGCGGGCTGGCCCTGAGCCGGTGCTGCACATGTGCGGCCTCCGCCGCCCAAGGCAGAAGGCAGACGGGGGCTTGGAGAGGCTGGTTACCCGCCCTGGGACTCACCTCTGCCGGGAGGAGGAGTCCCCCAGAGCCTGCCGCTCACTGGGCCCAGGGTCCAGGTTAGAGAGCTGACTTCGCAGGTGCTTGGCAGGTGGGGGGGCGTGTGGGGAGTGACCCCGGGGCCTCTGGGAGCATTGTCACTGACCAGAGCAGGGAAGGGGTGGCCCTTTGGAGTGCACTGCGAGCCTGGAGCAGGGCAGGTGGGGCGCGTGTGGGGAGTGACAACGGGGCCTCTGGGAGCATTGTCACTGACCAGAGCAGGGAAGGGGTGGCCCTTTGGAGTGCACTGCGAGCCTGGAGCAGGGCCCGGGTGTCCAGCTGTGGAAGCGGCTCTGTCTTTCCCATGCTGCCCCCACACTGGAGCCCGGATTGTGCAGAGCTGCTGGGCCAGTGGGTTCGAGAGGTTTCTGGGAGCTGGGGCTGGAGTTCCCCTGCATCCACCCCCCCTCCCCCGCAGCGGCTCTGGTTTCATCTCTTCACCGGACCCTTCTGAGTGCCACTGTGTGTGAGGAAGCCACTCTGTAGCGAGGAATAGCTCCAGAGCTGGCTCAGCCCTCAGTGGACACGTGAGAAACCAGAGGCCCCAGCTGCCGAGCTGCCTCCCGGGTCCTACAGCCGCTAGAGCAGAGCGGAGCACCTGCTGTCTTTCTGGGCCTCTGCCCGCCTGCAGGAGATTCGGAGGCCCGTGGAGGGAGGGCTCCGGGCAGCATGCCAGGGCGTGGTGTTGCTGCCTTCTGGGGCAGGACTGAAGTCAGGCAGCCAGAGGCGGGCCCAGGTCTGGTTGGAGGGCTCAGGCCCTACTGGTGTAAGGTAGGTCTTGCTGTGTAACAAGTATCCCCCCAAGTGTCAGCTGCCTGAAGCAGCGAAAGTGTGTGTCCCAGGGACGGGCAGGACTGGCCCAGTGGAGTCAAGGACCATCAGGAATGTGGGGTCTTCCTGCTAGAAGGGAGGAGAGCTCTGGGGGGGCTCAGAAGGGAGCCAGTCACTTTGCTCACAATTCATTGGTCTCATGGAGTCACGTGGCCGCACCTCCAAGGGCAGGAGGAGTAGTGCCACCCTGTGCCAGGAAGGAGGGAGCTGGAGACGGTGGTCAGCTCTGTGGACTCGTGTGCCTTTGGAAGGCCACCCTTCCCACTGGGCTTCCCCTGTGCACAGAGAGGGTGGGTCCTGCCGGCTCACCACCCTCGGTCCCGTGTTCCAGGAGGCAGGAGCCTGGGGCACTAATCAGGCTGCATATGGCCTTCGCTCTCCCTGTCCCTTAACAACCTCAGGTTTGGAGACCCACAGCCCTGTCTTTTTAAAATGAGATTTAATGTTTTGAGATGATTATGCATGCACATGCAGTTGTAAGAAAGAGCTCTGAGCCATCCTGTGTGCTCTTTACCCAGTGTCCCCAGTGGTGGTGGCTTGCAAAGCCGTGGTCCTGTGTCACACCCCGTGCCCACAGGGATGCAGTCAGAACGCAGCCTTTCCCATCTCCGAGGTCCCTCCCTGGACGTCCTTTTGTAGCCACACCCACCTGCAAGAATGTTACATAAATGCAGCCATCCTGCAGGTAAACCTCTGGGGACCAGTGGTTTCCTTTGGCGGGGTTCCTGCACATGGGCACACATGTGCGTGGGGGAGAGGTAGGTGTGGGTTGTAGGGGGTGGGGTGGGCCAAGTGGGCGTGGGCACGCAGCTGAGCTCTGTGACTCAGGGCTCCATGCCCAGGCTATTTCTCAAGGTTGTCACACATATTTATAGTTCATTTTCATTACTGAGTGCTGTTTCAGGGTGTGCATGAGCCACAGTTAAACTAGTCCAGTGTCCTTGCAGGGAGTAGTCTGTGTAGTTCAAATGGAGAAACGTGTGAGGAAGCATGCAGAAGTGACAAGTCCCCCTGCCCCGGCCACCCAGTCCTCGTCACCACAGGTCACACTATTACAGCGTGTCCCTTTTCTGTCCCTCCAGACACACAAGGATACAGTGGCAACCAGATACAGACGTGCTGCACTTTTACTTTTTTCTTTCACAAGTCATGTTACAATAAATTTCTGCACCTTGGTTTTTATTTCCCTGACTAAAAAAATACGCCCTGGAGATCTTTTTAGATCAGTATGAGAGCTTTTCTTTTCCCTTTGACAACTGCAGAATATTTCAAGTGTGAGTAGGCCAGAATTGATTTTGTAGTCCTTTGTTGGGGGAAATTTAGGTTATTTCTCATCTTTTCCAATGATGGAATGAGTGACCTTGTTCACATGTTGCCTGGCACACATTAAGTGGGTAAGAGCTCCCAAGGGCGCGTGCTGGGTCAGAAGAGACGCCTTTCTAATTGTGATGCACGCGCCCACCTGCCCTCTGAGGGGAGGGGACTCCCGGCCCACCTGCAGGAGTATGGGGGTCATGTGGGGGTCAGCTTCATTGCCCCTGCTTTACTGTGAGTGAGTCAGTATCTTCTTGCGTTGAAGAGCCATTTGTATTTATTCCTCTGCACTTTCTGTTTCTTTGTTCATCTTTTAAGAACTGCATTCTTGATTTCCCCCCATAGATTATGGAAATTAGCCCTTTTGTGTCAGGTGAATGGAGGTCATTTCCTCTTTGTTACTGTTGCTGTTTTCGTCATGTAGCAGCTTTTATGGAGTCAAATTCATCGACTTGTATAATGTGGCTGTTGGATTTTGAATCATAGTTAGCAAGAGCTTCTTTTCTTCAGTTTAAAAAAGAAATCCTGGGTCCTGGCCAAGTAGCTCAGTTGGTTAGAGCATCCTCCCGACATGCGGAGGTGGCGGGTTCGATCCCTGGTCGGGGCACGTACGAGAAATCAACCGATGACGGCGTGCATGGGTGGAAGAGCAAATCGATATTTCTCTCTTTCTCTTGCTGTCTCTCTCCCTTCCTTTCTCTCTAAAAAAATATATAAATCAATCCTGTGTGTTCATGTAGTTTTCCCTGTTTTACTTTTAAAGTTTTGACTCATTTGTCTCAGATCCTGGCATGTGTGTGTGAAGTGTGAGTCTATAATATTTTCCAGATGTTTACCCAGTGGTCCTATCTGAACTATGAAATCAGCCAGTTCTTCTTTAGATACAACAAACAAACAAACCCCACATTGTATTGTGATGAAAACAACAGGAGAACGTTCTCCTAACAGATTGAGTGTACAACACGGCGCCGTGCACTGTGGGTGCCCTGGTGTCCAGCCCGACTTGAGAATTTATTCACTGTGCTTGACCAACACTTTATGCCTATCGATTAGTAGCTGTCTCTCTCCCACCCCACCCTGGCCCCTTCCAACCATCATCCAGTCTTTGAATTTGACTATCTTAGACACCTGGCAATGGAATCACACAGTATCAGCCTTCTGCAGCAAGCGTTGGACTCCAGGGGGTCAGGTCCTCATGGTTCACCCATGTAGCTCCACACATCAGGATTTCCTTCTCTTTGAAGGCGGGAGACCGTTGTATGGTTATCCATTCATCAGATGGGTATTCAGGCGGTTTCCCATCTCGGCTATTGTGAATAGCCCTGCTGTGGACCAGGGCATGCAGGTATCTCTCTGCAATGCAGATTTCAGTTCCTGTGGGCAGATGCTCTGAGGCGGGGTTGCCGGTCACGTGACGGAGTCCCAGCTTTCACTTCTGAGGAGACACGCAGTGTCCAGCAGCTGTGCCACTGTGCGTTCCCACCGGAGCGCGCGGTTCCCTCGCTCCAGGTCTTCCCTGACACTCGTCACCTGTGTTTCTTGGTTAACAGCCATCCTGAGGGGTGTGAGGTGGTATGTCATTATGGTTGTGATTTGCATTTCACTGTTAAGTGACGTTAGCATGTTTTCAGATACCTGCTGGCCCTTTGCATGTCATTGGAGAAATGCCTGTTCAAGTTCTTAGCGCATTTATAATGGCGTTACTAGATTTTTTTTTTTAACCGTTGAGGTGCAGGAATTCCTTACATATTTGGAGGTGAAGCCCATATCAGATGTGTGGTTTGCAAATATTTCTCCCATCTTACAGGTGATGGCACTTTGGTGATGTTGTTTCCTTTGCTGTGCAGAAGCTTTGTAGTTTGTGGTCGTCCTTGTTGCCTGTGCTTTTGGTGTCGTTTCCATGATATTACTGCCAAGACCCATGTCACGGAGCTTTCCCTGTGTTTTCTTCTGGGAGCTGTACAGCCTTGGGTCTCAGAAAACGGGTAAGTCTTTCATTCACTTTGAGTTGGTTTTCGTGCGTGGTGTTTGAAAGGGGAGCGTGCACCTTCAGTTTCCCAGCGCCATTTGTTGAAGGGACGGACTGTCCTTTCTCACTGTGTATTCTTGGCACCCGTGCTCAGGATCAGTTGGCCACATGTGGGTGAGTTTATTTCTGGGTTCTCCGTTCTGTTCCTTTGGTCTGTATGTCTGTCTTTATGTCCACAGGGTACTGATTGAAGTACTGTACTTTTGTAATGTATTCTGAAATAGGGCTGTGCAGTGCCTCCAGCTTTTTTTTTTTTTTTTAAGATTGATTATATTTGTTTCTTTTAAAGTTTTTTTTTTAAATTTTTATTATTTTTATTTGTTGATTTCAGCGAGAGAGGAGAAGAGAGAAAGACAGGAACATAGGTCTTTTCCTGTATGTGCCCTGACCGTGATGGGGCTGGCAACCTCTGTGCTTCCGGATGATGCTCATGTATGTTTATGCCGACCGAGCTCTCCAGCCAGGGCACGGCTGCATCTGTTCCTTAGAGCCGCTCCGTTGTTCCTGGATGCCGCTGTCATCTCTCCCTTGTTAGTGAGGCCTCGCACTCACTTGGAATGTCTCACTGACGTGCCTTGTCATTCTGTTGCCTGTTCTAGGTTGTTTGTTTTTCCACATAAACTTGGAATCAGCTTGTTTATTCTTGACCCAGTCTCCCCACCACGCATATACAGAATTAAAGCCCCACACCTGATGGTTTTAGGTGGAGTCTGTGTTAAATGTGTAAGTTAACTTCGCGGGAGTCACAGCGGCATGACTCCGAGTCTTCCTTCTTGGGAAGACCCTGTGTCTTTCGTGACTCTGAGTCCTCCTTCTTGGGAAGACCCTGTGTCTTTCGTGACTCCGAGTCTTCCTTCCTGGGAAGACCACGTGTCTTTCGTGACTCCGAGTCTTCCTTCTTGGGAAGACCACGTGTCTTTCGTGACTCCGAGTCTTCCTTCTTGGGAAGACCCTGTGTCTTTCGTGACTCCGAGTCTTCCTTCTTGGGAAGACCACGTGTCTTTCGTGACTCCGAGTCTTCCTTCTTGGGAAGACCACGTGTCTTTCGTGACTCCGAGTCTTCCTTCTTGGGAAGACCACGTGTCTTTCGTGACTCCGAGTCTTCCTTCTTGGGAAGACCACGTGTCTTTCGTGACTCCGAGTCTTCCTTCTTGGGAAGACCCTGTGTCTTTCGTGACTCCGAGTCTTCCTTCTTGGGAAGACCCTGTGTCTTTCGTGACTCCGAGTCTTCCTTCTTGGGAAGACCCTGTGTCTTTCGTGACTCCGAGTCCTCCTTCTTGGGAAGACCCTGTGTCTTTCGTGACTCCGAGTCTTCCTTCTTGGGAAGACCCTGTGTCTTTCGTGACTCCGAGTCTTCCTTCTTGGGAAGACCCTGTGTCTTTCGTGACTCCGAGTCTTCCTTCTTGGGAAGACCCTGTGTCTTTCGTGACTCCGAGTCTTCCTTCTTGGGAAGACCCTGTGTCTTTCGTGACTCCGAGTCTTCCTTCTTGGGAAGACCCTGTGTCTTTCGTGACTCCGAGTCTTCCTTCTTGGGAAGACCACGTGTCTTTCGTGACTCCGAGTCTTCCTTCTTGGGAAGACCACGTGTCTTTCGTGACTCCGAGTCTTCCTTCTTGGGAAGACCACGTGTCTTTCGTGACTCCGAGTCTTCCTTCTTGGGAAGACCACGTGTCTTTCGTGACTCCGAGTCTTCCTTCTTGGGAAGACCCTGTGTCTTTCGTGACTCCGAGTCTTCCTTCTTGGGAAGACCACGTGTCTTTCGTGACTCCGAGTCTTCCTTCTTGGGAAGACCCTGTGTCTTTCGTGACTCCGAGTCTTCCTTCTTGGGAAGACCCTGTGTCTTTCGTGACTCCGAGTCTTCCTTCTTGGGAAGACCCTGTGTCTTTCGTGACTACGAGTCTTCCTTCTTGGGAAGACCCTGTGTCTTTCGTGACTCCGAGTCTTCCTTCTTGGGAAGACCATGTGTCTTTCGTGACTCCGAGTCTTCCTTCTTGGGAAGACCCTGTGTCTTTCGTGACTCCGAGTCTTCCTTCTTGGGAAGACCCTGTGTCTTTCGTGACTCCGAGTCTTCCTTCTTGGGAAGACCACGTGTCTTTCGTGACTCCGAGTCTTCCTTCTTGGGAAGACCACGTGTCTTTCGTGACTCCGAGTCTTCCTTCTTGGGAAGACCACGTGTCTTTCGTGACTCCGAGTCTTCCTTCTTGGGAAGACCACGTGTCTTTCGTGACTCCGAGTCTTCCTTCTTGGGAAGACCCTGTGTCTTTCGTGACTCCGAGTCTTCCTTCCTGGGAAGACCCTGTGTCTTTCGTGACTCCGAGTCTTCCTTCCTGGGAAGACCACGTGTCTTTCGTGACTCCGAGTCTTCCTTCCTGGGAAGACCACGTGTCTTTCGTGACTCCGAGTCTTCCTTCTTGGGAAGACCCTGTGTCTTTCGTGACTCCGAGTCTTCCTTCCTGGGAAGACCCTGTGTCTTTCATGACTCCGAGTCTTCCTTCTTGGGAAGACCATGTGTCTTTCCAGATTTGTTTCATTTTCCTTTTGCATTTTTCTGTAATGTTTTCAAGTTTTCTTGACTCGTAGGAATTTTATCCTCTTTATTGTTACTAGAAGGAGTCTTGTTTTCTGTCGGGTCCTGTTTAGTCAATAACTACCATTCTCAATGTTGACCTTTGTCCAGTTAAGTCTTGTATTTCTGAAGTGTCAGCTGTAAATTGTAGCCTCTGACTTCCTGACAAGGAGATGAGTTAATGGTCCTGCCTTGCTGCTTCTCTTGTTGCCCTCGATTTGGATGAGTCGAGTCATTTCTCCTTAGAGCATCGTGGCACTTGGCTCTGTCTGTCACTCCAGTCCCACATTTGTTTCAGTGTCTGTGTTTGAGGCTTGTTGACAGCCCTTGTGATCGAGTTTTCTGTGTCAGCTGTTGATGGACGGAGATGTGTCCTGCAGGTGCTTTCTCAGAATGGTTGATGGGAGCCTGGTCCCTCAGGGCTGTGTGTTCAGACCTCTGCTCTGGGCTTGAAGGACAGCGTGCAGGTCAATGCACTCCTTATCCAGACCAGCATCCATCGACTACCCTGTAGATGGTGTTCCCCTGACCTCCGACTTTGAATGCTGTTTTGGAGAACTCTGAGGCCTGCCTGGTTTTTCTTCCCTTCCTAAGTGATTTAATTTCTTTTTACCATAATTTGTTCATTTTTCCTGTTTCTGGCCTTTGTGATACTTTTTCTCCCCCCCGGAATGTCTTTTCTTCCTTGCACTCTTTCTGCTCTGCCGTCATGTCTTGGGCCGGAGGCGGGTGGCCCCTAAGCGTGCTCCTTCAGTGCTGGGCACCGGGAGAGGCTGCTCCCTCAGACGGGCTGGCTGGGGGCCTCACTGGGTCCCACCTCTGAGGATCCAGCGGCCGACCTCCGACCTCCGACCTCCGGAGCTTCGATGCCAGCCGTCCCCGCCCAGCCCTGGAGCTCAGTGGGGAAGAAAGGCGTGGCGTTCAGGGTCAGCCGCGCTGCTCAGGGGGCTTTCTGAGAGCCTCCACTTCTGCGCTGTCCCCTCACCACTGGGGAACGCCACAGACTGTCCCCTCCCCACCGGGGACGCCACAGACTGTCCCCTCCCCACCGGGGAACGCCACAGACTGTCCCCTCACCACCGGGGACGCCACAGACTGTCCCCTCACCACCGGGGACGCCACAGACTGTCCCCTCCCCACCGGGGAACGCCACAGACTGTCCCCTCCCCACCGGGGAACGCCACAGACTGTCCCCTCCCCACCGGGGACGCCACAGACTGTCCCCTCACCACCGGGGACGCCACAGACTGTCCCCTCACCACCGGGGAACGCCACAGACTGTCCCCTCACCACCGGGGATGCCACAGACTGTCCCCTCACCACCCGGGGATGCCACAGACTGTCCCCTCACCACTGGGGACGCCACGTGACCTCCGTCTGTGAGGCTCCTGCCTGGTCGCTCCTGCTCTTGGTGACCCTTAGCTCTTGGTGACCCTTGGCTCTTGGTGACCCTTAGCTCTTGGTGACCCTTCGTTCTTGGTGACCCTTAGCTCTTGGTGACCCTTGGCTCTTGGTGACCCTTAGCTCTTGGTGACCCTTCGCTCTTGGTGACCCTTAGCTCTTGGTGACCCTTCGTTCTTGGTGACCCTTAGCTCTTGGTGACCCTTGGCTCTTGGTGACCCTTCGCTGTGTTTGGGGACCTGCAGACTATCATTTTCTACTTTCTCTAACTACGAGCTGTGAGCTTTTAATATTTTTGTTTGATTATTTTTGAGGTCTTATTCCTTATCATCTTAAGGTGAGTTTTAGAAGGAAATGCGAAAAATATGCTAATGTATGTTTTATACTTGAAGTCAGTTTCCTCATGTTCAATTCGGTAAACTCCGAGGATTGTGAACGTGGAAGAGGGTGGTGTGGTCCACTCTGATGGCTCTGTGGTGCTGGCACCCAGCAGACGCTCACCCCCGGGCACACTCCTGCTCCCCCTGCGAGACAGGACGGCCCCCAGCCCCGGCAGGGTTGGCTCCGTGCTGGGGGGGCTGCGTGGGGGTGGGGGTGGGTGGACAGTGAGGCGCAGGTGGGGTCTGGGCGGAGCCCTCCGGCCCCGGCAGGGTTGGCTCCGTGCTGGGGGGGCTGCGTGGGGGTGGGGGTGGGTGGACAGTGAG
Source organism: Saccopteryx leptura (assembly GCF_036850995.1). NCBI lineage: Eukaryota > Metazoa > Chordata > Mammalia > Chiroptera > Emballonuridae > Saccopteryx > Saccopteryx leptura. The sequence continues at coordinate 370,835,244 of NC_089505.1, read as the reverse complement.
GCGCAGGGGGGGCATGGGCGGAGCCCTCCGGCCGCGCAGGGTGCTGGGCTCAGCACCACGGACAGCTCCAAGGCTGCTGAGCAGGAGCCGCGCCCCCAGAGCCCGGCTGCAGGGCTGCAGTGCCTCTGTCCTGGGCAGCTTGTCTGTCTGCTGGGAGGCCTCCTCCCTGCTGGCTTCTGGGGCGAGTGGCTGGATGCATATGCCCGACCTAGGGTCCCAGCCACTGGCCTCACACTCAGTACCAGCGGGGGGAAGGCAGTCATGGGAGGGGCTGAGGGAAAGCCGTCCTTTCTGTAAGTGACCCCTGTCAGCTAGATGTGCTCTCTGGGGGCCAGCAGCCTGTCACCCTGGGCAAATGATGGTGCCCTCTGTGACCTAACTCTGCCCTCTGTGTAAAGGGGCCCCGTCTTCTCCAAGGCCTTGTGCAGCTGTTGCCCTTCCTGTAGGAGGGGTTGTGCCTTCAGCCGCTTGCCTTGCTTAAGTCACTGCCGTGGAGACAGCAGACTCAGCAGCCTCCATCACCCTCTCCTCCCTCAGGACACTTCACCTGAAGGCTTCTAGGAGGAGGTGCCAGTAAGGTGGTCCAGGTGCTCTCCTCTTGAAGGCTGGGCTGCCTGGTGATACAGTGTAACCAGACAGATGGGGAACACAGCTCCCCAGCTCAGGTTGGGGTCCTCCTCCAGCCACCCTCACCCTACCTGAAGTCTCGGGGTCTGAAGGGGCATGACTTTTGGGCAGCCTCCCCTCATGATGGCCTTCTTGCTCCTCAGCTGCCATCCTCATGGGACAGGGCCTGGCTGCCAAGCAGGCAGCGGGGCAGTGGGCAGACCAGAGCACAAGCTGGCTTCCTGTGGCTTTTCTGGCATGGGCTGTGTGGGGAGGGGGTGGGGAGGGAGGGAGAAGGGTGTGCGCGGTCAGCGTCCTGACTGCTTCTCTGTGCTCCATTCTGAGCTGCTTCCGCGAGGGGCCTGGGTGCCTGCTGGCATTCTGCTGGACGTGGAGTCCCCGCTGCTCTCACAACGCTGATGCATGCCATCCCAGCCCCCAGCTGGCTCTCCGCCTCTGGCTCTGGCGCATACAGCACACACGTGCGTGGGGCTGAGCCTCTGGCCTGGGGGTGGGTCCTGAGGGGGTGGTGGCCCGAGAGTGGGCGCGGGCACAAGTGCAGCTCTGTGACTTGGACTCCACGCGCAGGGGCACCTCTGAGAGGTGAGGGCGGGTTCCGGGTCACGTGAGGGGGGCTGGCTCCCCGCCTGCAGCTGACTTTCCCAGGAAGAAAATGGGAACTCTGTGGTCTGGACTGGAGACTGGAGCCTGTCTCTTGGTGTGTGTTGCCCCTGAGAGGCCCCAGGCCCTGGCTGGCTGGCTCTTGGTGGCAGCATGTCCTGGGAAGATGGCACTCCAGCATCTGTCCCCTAGAGCCGCTCCCTGGCCATCCGCATGGCCGCTTTGGCAGAAGGCCTGGGACTCCCTGCTCCCCATGTGCCTCGTGATTCTGGGCAAGTGTCCCCCCGGACGTCCATAGGGGCCCCGCCCAGGTCCCGCCGGGGGCTGCCTGCAGCCGCTCCTTCACAGAGGGCTGGGCTTGCTGCTGCCCTGTCCCCGGGGGCCCGGCACGTTCTCCATGGGCTCTGGGCCCGTCGCCCCCCGCCTGGGGCCCTGGGCTCCTGGCATCTGGTGGGCCCTCCAGTCCTTGGCCCCGTCCCTTCCCCCTGTCCCTTCCTCAGGGCACATGGCATGTTGGGGCTCAGGGCCACCCCTGTGGTCTCAGGCTCCCCGTGAGGGAGAACGGCAGCAGGCGTTCCTGTGGTCCGACCCGGGGTAGCACTCCTGCTCTGTCTCGCCCACTCCCGTGACCCTGTAAGGGACAGCGTGTGCACAGACTGGGAGCGGGCAGTGACTTCGTTAAGGCCACAGGCTGGTCAGAGGTGGCAGAGTGGGACTCAGACCTGGTGTCACCTGCAGTCTTCTGATGCCCCTGACGCCATCCTGTCAGGAGCAAGCAGGTCACCACCAGCTCTGGGGGGAGGCTGTCTGTGTGTCTGCCCAGCTCTGGGGGGAGGCTGTCTGTGTGTGTCTCCCCTGGACTCTGTGTTTCGGGTCTACTCCCTCCCCCGGCTGCTGAGACACCGTCAGCTCTGGGGGGAGGCTGTCTGTGTGTCTCCCCTGGACTCCGTCACTCCCTCCCCCGGCTGCTGAGACACCGTCAGCTCTGGGGGGAGGCTGTCTGTGTGTCTCCCCTGGACTCTGGGGGGAGGCTGTCTGTGTGTCTCCCCTGGACTCTGGGGGGGAGGCTGTCTGTGTGTCTCCCCTGGACTCCGGGAGGCTGTCTGTGTGTCTCCCCTGGTCTCCGTGTTTCGGGTCCACTCCCTCCCCCGGCTGCTGAGACACCGTCAGCTCTGGGGGGAGGCTGTCTGTGTGTCTCCCCTGGACTCCGTCACTCCCTCCCCCGGCTGCTGAGACACCGTCAGCTCTGGGGGGAGGCTGTCTGTGTGTCTCCCCTGGACTCCGTGTTTCCGGTCCACTCCCTCCCCCGGCTGCTGAGACACCGCCACACAGACAACCTCCCCCCAGAGCTGGTGGTGTCTCAGCAGCCGGGGGAGGGAGGGACGCCAGGACCTGCTGGGGTGGGGCTGGTGAGGTGCCTGGAGGCGGAGGAGGGGCGGGGGGACAGCAGAGGCCGCGGGGGTCTTGGTCAGGATGTGCCCAGTCAGCCCCGGGCCTGCGGGAGAGGCAGTCGCTGAGGGGAAGCTGGGGGGGCAGGAGCCCTCGCTGCCCGCCGGGGGCTCCAGACCCCCTCCCAGAGGAACTCACTGACCCCCCCAGCTTCGGGCAGCGCTGGTCAGGGCCAGGCCATGCAGGAGGACTTCAGTCCCGGGCGGGGAGAGGTTAGAGGAGGTGCCAGCCGGGTGTCAGCCTCTCCTTTAGGGCCCCTTCGTCCTGGTCCCATGTGGGAGCCGTTTCTGACACGCAGGCCCCAGAGGAGCTCCCCTGTGTCTCTCAGCAGCTGTTTCTTTACGCGGACAGCCAGACCGCGGGGTGTCTTTTCATCATGTTGAGCACGCACCCTTCTCCCCACGTGGCTACCCCGATGTCCCAGCACCATTTATTAAAGTCCTTTGATTTGAGCGCCTGCATTTATGAGACACTTAATGTCCATATGTACGTGGGTCTATTTTTAGACTTTCTTATTCTGTTGGTTTATGTTTCCACTCCGAGTTTCAATTATGGAGGTGCTAGCGTTTGTTGTAATGGCTTTATTGAGACATAACTCACACTCTCTAGGGTTCGCCCTCCAGAGCGCCCCATTCAGGGGTCTTCAGTGCGTTCCAAGTCATGCGTCCATCACGGCTGTCGGACTTGAGGACCTTGTCATGCTGGTGTTAGTGCCCCTCCCCTCCCGCTGCCTCTGCGGCCACCTGTCTGCTCCCCTTTCTGTGGGCTTGCCCGCTCGGGACGTCTCTAGTGAGTGGAACGCCCGTGCGCCCCTGGTGTCTGCCCCTTTCAGCCGGCACCGTGTTCTCCAGGCCACCCGGGTGGTGGCCGCCTCGGCCGTTCTTCGGGGTTTCAGTCGGCTGGTGGCAGCTCTCTGGGCGTGCTCCCGGTGAGCTCCCGGTCAGTTTGCCAGCTCCGTGAAAGTGCTAGTGGCCTTGTGCTGGGGGTGTGTGTGTGTGTGTGAAAGACACCTTTGTGACATAGGGTCCTCCTGCCCAGGAGCAGGGGTGTCCCTCTGTTGATCATGGCTGCCTTTCTGTCCTCCCGGGGTGTTGGAAAGTCTCCTAGCAGTCTTCCTCATTTCCTGTGAAGCTCACTCCGAGGTCTGTCATCTTCTTGAGCCTCCTGTAATCTTTGGGACACTTCTGCAGTCCATCTTTACTTCCCAAAGTTGACCTCTGTCGTAGACGGGCTCAGTGTTGGTGTTTCTGACGAGCCTCATGGTCGTGAGTGTGGGCAAGAGTGTCACAGATGTGGCCGTGGCCTCAGTGTGTCGCCTCAGAGGCACGTGACGAGTTGTCATCGCTGGTGATGTTGACTTAGGTGATGCCTGCCAAGTTTCTCCTCTGCAAAATTATTACTTTTCCGTTGCTAGTAAGTGTCTGGGGGAAGATACTTTGGGACTCTGATTATCCTGTTACTCATCAGAGTCACCCACTCCTGCCGACATCGTTGGACGTTCTTGCCTGAATCAGCTACGACCGTGATGGTTGCTAAGTCCTTCCTTCTCGCGACGGTCAGTTTCCACTCGGAGGAAGGACTTTTCTTTTCTCCCTTATTTATTTATTTATGACAATGTGGACTCAAGGATTTTTGTTTTGTTCACCGGGTTATAGTTCTTTATTACCGTCACGTGTTGCCGAGCTCGGGTTGTCCCCAGTCTGGCCGGTGGAGGCCCCTCCAGCTGGTCCTGGGCTCTCCTGAGACGTCCCCTTCCCTGGCTCGCTTCCTTGCTCTTCTCTGTGACGGGATGTTCTAGGTTTCCGGTGTACTTCTCTGCCCCTGTCCTGGAGTCGGCCGTTTCTCCAGGCAGTCGCCATGCCTCTGTGTGGAGCACGCCGACATGTCACCCAGGTCTGTGTCGGGAGTGCACGGCGCTCTGGGTGCGTCGCGGTGTCCTGGCGGGCCGGGAGGAGGTAAGGGGCGCCGTCCACATGCCCCGCTGTGTGAGGGAGTGTGCCTGCCCCCCACAGCTCTGTCTGCCCTTTGTGCCTGATGACCTGATTCACGCAGGTGCCGACCAGCGCCCCCGAGCGGTGCTGCCTGGGGGGTCCTTGGCAGGGGCGGGAGATGTGGGGGTGAAGAACAGGCGCTCCTCGCCCTCCATGGCTCTGGTCTGGTGGGGAGGACCAGCACCAGGTGAACTGAGGCCTGCCGCCCGGTGCAGAGAGGGCCGTGGAGGGAGGCTGGCAGGGAGGGGCTGCAGCCGCGGGCAGGGTGGCCGCTGGCCCAGGTCCCATCTCTCTGCCTGACTGGGGTCAGTCAGTTTCCCGTCCTGGGTCTCATCTTGGAGACTGGGGTTTGAGCTGGACCAGGGAACACCTGGCACAGGGCTTCTGCCCACGCACCCCCCAGCCCCTGGTAGACATGTGTCATCATCTTGGGGTCCCCGTGACCCCAAACAGGTCCCAGACTTTTTGCACATGACACTCTGTCTTGGTACCAGGTGTGACTAGGTGTGGCCTAGTCTGTTGGGCAGCCTGTCTCGAGTGATGTGACCTTCATCTAGGGTTTCCAAGGCACCCACCCCCTAAGGACACATTTGTGTGGGTGAAACAGTTTGGTGGACGCGTGGGTCGCTGGCTGTGGAAGGGACTCGAGGTCCAGATGGCATCGGTCCAGCTGAGGGCTTCTGGACGACTGACTCACGTGGCTGCGGCCGGGGGGGGGGACATCACCTGGAGCAGCGTGGGCAGGCCTGAGCGCAGTGGCCTCCTCTGTCCTCCCTGGGAGTGTTGCTGCGGTCTCTAAGCAACGCAGCCCAGGGCCTCCTGCCTCCCTGTAGCCACGGCGGCTGGGGCTGGCGGCCGGTCCCAGGGTGGCGTAGAGCTGCAGGCAGGGTCCTCCCGGGGGGCCAGGCTGCCATAGCAGGGGTCAGGGGGTGGGCGAGCCCTGGCATTTTCCTCCTGCACCAGCCGGCAGAGTCCTCATCCCCCCGAGCCGGGCCTCCCCGGGAAGCTTCCGATCACCCCCCGCCCGCCCCCCTGCCGTCCCTCACACAGAGAGGGCACTGAGCAGTGCAGGCTGGCGGCCTGTGACCCGCACAGCCCAGCTCAGCTGTTTGGGCATGACCCCCCCCCCCCCCGCCACCTTCCAAAGTCCCTTCTGCTTGTTTTAGTCCAGGGGGTGGCGGGGGGGGGGGGTGCAGGACAGGGATTCAGAGAACAGAATCAGTGGCATCCCTGGGGTCTGGGCCGGTGGACGTGAGATTCCAGCCCACGGCCTACCTGCTGCGCACCCTGCACCCTGCACTCTGGCATGTAGTCGTGAGCAGGCCTGTCGTGCGTGTGGGGAAGGGACTGGGGCCGTGATGGTGGGCACGCTGCAGCCATGACAGCTGCCTGGGCCCCGGGGGAGCGGGTGGTGGGCGGGCTGCCCAGTGGTGCGGTCTCACCTGGGGAGCCGACCGCCAGCACTGTGGTTGTGCAGGAGGAGGTGAGGAGGGGCCCCTGGGGTTGACAGAACGTGGGGAGGACAGAGCAGAGGACGGGAGGCCACCCAGAGCAAGCCCCGGTGCTGGGTGGGGACTGGAGGTGCTCTGGCCAGATGCGGGGAGACAGGTCCTGAGGGCTGTCGGCAGTGCCGGGGCGGTGGGGAGGGGGAGGGGAGGGGTCTGTGGAGGGGTGGGGAGACAGTGAGGTCCTGAGGGCTGTCGGCAGTGCCGGGGCGGTGGGGGGGGGGGGGGGAGGGGAGGGGTCTGTGGAGGGGTGGGGAGACAGTGAGGTCCTGAGGGCTGTCGGCAGTGCCGGGCGGTGGGGAGGGGAGTGGGGAGGGGAGGGGTCTGTGGAGGGGGGGGGAGACAGTGAGGTCCTGAGGGCTGTCAGGGGAGACAGGTCCTGAGGGCTGTCGGCAGTGCCGGGGCGGTGGGGGGGGGAGTGAGGAGGGGAGGGGTCTGTGGAGGGGTGGGGAGACAGTGAGGTCCTGAGGGCTGTCGGCAGTGCCGGGCAGTGCCGGGCGGTGGGGGGGGGGAGGGGAGGGGTGGGGAGACAGTGAGGTCCTGAGGGCTGTCGGCAGTGCCAGGCGGTGGGGGGGGGGAGTGGGGAGGGGTCTGTGGAGGGGGGGGGAGACAGTGAGGTCCTGAGGGCTGTCAGGGGAGACAGGTCCTGAGGGCTGTCGGCAGTGCCGGGGTGGTGGGGGGGGGAGAGGGGAGGGGTCTGTGGAGGGGTGGGGAGGAGGGAAGCGCATGACTGGGAGGGTCCCATGGTGGTACACTGGCCCCCTCCCTGGGACGGGGACGGGTGGCCCTCTGTGCATGTTGGGCTCAGGCCTGTCTGGAGGACACCAGGGCAGCAGGCGAGTCAGGCTCACGTGGAGCCTGGCTGGGTGTTGACCCCGTGGCCGTGGGTCCTCAGGCCAACACTGCTCTGGGGGCGTCCGGGCCTCACCTTGTTCACTCCTTGGCCTGGTTAGGGTGCGAGTGGACACAGCGACCCCAGCCTGGCTGTGGGGCCTGGGCCTCCCGGAGGGAGTGGGCTCAGTGTGTCACCATGCTGTTCCCTAAGGGGTGGGGAGGCTGGGGCCAGAGCCTGCCCCAGGGACGCATCCCGTCCAGGCCCTGACCGTCCAGGCCCTGACCCAGCCTTGACACTGGGGCGTGCTCTCCTCTGGGGCCCGGGGACGTTGTCCTGGGGGGACGTCTTGCTGGGGCCTGGGGACTCTGTCCTGGGGGGGCTGTGTTGCTGGGGACTCTGTCCTGGGGACTCTGTCCTGGGGGGCTGTGTTGCTGGGGCCTGGGGACTCTGTCCTGGGGGGCTGTGTTGCTGGGGCCTGGGGACTCTGTCCTGGGGGGCTGTATTGCTGGGGACTCTGTCCTGGGGGGCTGTGTTGCTGGGGACGTTGTTCGGGGGGGCTGTGTTGCTGGGGCCTGGGGACTCTGTCCTGGGGGGCCGTGTTGCTGGGGACTCTGTCCTGGGGGGCCGTGTTGCTGGGGCCCGGGGACTCTGTCCTGGGGGGCTGTGTTCTGGGGCCTGGGGACTCTGTCCTGGGGGGCTGTGTTGCTGGGGACTCTGTCCTGGGGGGGCTGTGTTGCTGGGGACGTTGTTCGGGGGGGCTGTGTTGCTGGGGACTCTGTCCTGGGGGGCCTGTGTTGCTGGGGACTCTGTCCTGGGGGGCCTGTGTTGCTGGGGACTCTGTCCTGGGGGGCCTGTGTTGCTGGGGACTCTGTCCTGGGGGGCTGTGTTGCTGGGGCCTGGGGACTCTGTCCTGGGGGGCTGTGTTGCTGGGGACTCTGTCCTGGGGGGCTGTGTTGCTGGGGACGTTGTCCTGGGGGGCTGTGTTGCTGGGGACTCTGTCCTGGGGGGCTGTGTTGCTGGGGACATTGTCCTGGGGGGCTGTGTTGCTGGGATCTGGGGACTCTGTCCTGGGGGGCTGTGTTGCAGGGGCCTGGGGACGTTGTCCTGGGGGGCTGTGTTGCTGGGATCTGGGGACTCTGTCCTGGGGGGCTGTGTTGCAGGGGCCTGGGGACGTTGTCCTGGGGGGCTGTGTTGCTGGGATCTGGGGACTCTGTCCTGGGGGGCTGTGTTGCAGGGGCCTGGGGACGTTGTCCTGGGGGGCTGTGTTGCAGGGGCCTGGGGACATTGTCCTGGGGGGCTGTGTTGCAGGGGCCTGGGGACGTTGTCCTGGGGGGCTGTGTTGCTGGGGCCCGGGGACTCTGTCCTGGGGGGCTGTGTTGCTGGGGCCTGCCCTGGCCCCCTCACTTCCTCTGCAGCCCTGTTAGCAGGGTCTGTAGCACAAGGACAGGCGGCTCCCTTCTGGCTGCGGGGGGTGGCGCCAGCCTGGGCCGTGAGGCCGGAGGGGCTGGCAGCCCTGGGGGTGGTCACGGGAGCACTCAGTAGAGGTTTCCTTGGGAGCTGACATTGTTCCTGTGACCTCTGTCCGGCAGCCCTGGGGCATTCTGGGGCCGTTCCTGGGCCCCAGTCGCTATGCATCCGCCCAGCCTTCTGGCCTGGCCCCTGCTGTGGCTTCCGCCTGCTGGGCTGCCGGAGGCTCCTGCAGTTTCTGCCCAGCTGCCCCGCCCTCTTCCTCCCCTGGCTGCACTGTGGCCTGCAGCCCGCCCACACCAGTGGGTCAGCTCAGCTGAGAAGTCGGGGCGTGACCTGGCTGCAGGTGGACACGTGGGGGCAGCGGGCGGAAGCAGAGGCCGTGGCCTGGGCACGGCGCACGGGGAGCCTGGGGTCTGGTTCCTCAGCTGAGTTCCCCGTGGCCCCCGGTGGCCTCCCGCGCTGGGCTGGGCTGGCTGGGTTGTAGTGTGGCCGGCCAGGGTTGTAGTGCTGGCGCCGGCAGCCAGCAGGGAATACAGAGCGCTTCCAGTTCCCGGTCGTGCCCTCCGGCTGGGGCCACTCTGTGGCTCCCCTTGTGCTGAGCAGCCCGCAAGCAGGAGGTGGGCCACGCTTTCCGGGCACAGCGTGGTGAGATGCAGGTCAGAGGAGGTGGCAGGCTGGGGTCCCTCCTCCTCCCCACCCATATGGACTGTGACTGGTCAGCACCCTTCGCTCGCCTGCCCCTGCGCCTGCCCGTCCCTCCCAGCTGCCCCTGTCCCTCCCAGCTGCCCCTGTCCCTCCCAGCTGCCCGCCTGTGGCCAGGTGCATGTATTGTGGGCTCTTGGGCTAGGAGGGTCCCTAGTTTTGCCCTCTCAGCCTGTCACTTCCCCTGGTTGGTCCTGGTCTCTCCTTTGCCCCTGCTGTCCCTTCTGTCTTCCCAGAGCTGCCCCTGCCCCTCTCTGGTCAGACCTGGCCGGGCCGCTTCCTTCCTGCTTCTACTCAGATCCTGTGGCCTCTGCTGGGAGCTGCCTGAGCACCCCCCCCCGCCCCGTCTGCACCCCCAGGTCTCTGTAAGCCCCGGCCAAGCCCTTGTCCCCGGATGTTCTGGCTAACTCCTGACACATGTTCAGGTCTCTGAGGCCAGGGCCAGGCCCACCTTGTCCACGCTGGGCACAGCGCCTGGTGCCCGGGGGTGCCAGGGTGTCTCTGCGGAATTGGGCCTGGTCCTCCTGGGTCGCTGTGCCGGCTTCGGTCCGCCTGACCCCTGCACAAAGCCCGTGGGTCCCCGGGGCAGGCCTCCAGAGATCTGAGGGTGGCGCTGGGTCCCCATAGGGGCCCCGTCTGCTCAAGGAGACACTGCAGCTGCCACTCTGCTTTGGACTGATCTCTCCAGACCATGATTTCATTGGAGTCTTACAAATAAGCTTTCATATTGAAAACTTTGACATGCACCAAGGTTAGAGGGTAAATGAGTTCTACGTGGTTAACTGAGAAGCAGCACCCCCCCCCCCCCCAGCCTCTCACGCCTGCGGCTGCTCCGAGGCTGTCAGTCAACACTGGATGCTGTTTACTGACTTGCAAGGTGAGGACTGAGCTCTTTCCACACACGTGCTCACTCTCACCCCCCCCTCACGCACACACCCACCGACACCCACGTGCTCACCCACGCCCACAGGCACCCCGGGGGGTGTGGGCTCCGTCCTCACAGCCGCGCACACTGCTGAGAACACGCCTCGTGACGGCAACCAGGCTGCTTCCGTGTCCTGCCCAGCCTGTGTCCCTGGAGGTCGTAGTTGTCTCTGCCTGTCGTGTTTTAAGTACTTTTCAGACACTTCCCCCGAAGCCCTCCTGTGCCGTCGCCATCTTGCCCGCTCCACATCGAGGGCGCGTCCTGTCGCCTCCCCGGCCAGGTGCCCCCGGCTGCGCAGAGCCCCCGCCCCGCTCCTGCTCCTTCACCCGCCCCTCCTCAGGCAGCCGCCTCCCGCCTCCGCCTCCCAGATGGGTCCCAGTCTGACGGGCGCGGCCCGAGCGCTTTCCTGGGAGACGTGCTGAGGTCTGTCCTGGACCCTCCTGTTTCGGTGTCTTCCTGCCCCTCCCACGAGCCCTCCTGTGCTGGGGCTGCAGGGGCTGCTGGGCCTGCGGCCAGCCTGGTGTGCGTGTCCCAGTGTGTCCCAGTGTGCGGCCCGGTGTCTGCGTCCCCGCGTGGGGCCCGGTGTCTGCGTCCCCTCCGTGGGGCCCGGTGTCTGCGTCCCCGCGTGCTGCCCGGTGTCTGCGTCCCCGTGCTGCCCGGTGTCTGCGTCCCCTCCGTGGGGCCCGGTGTCTGCGTCCCCGCGTGCGGCCCGGTGTCTGCGTCCCCGCGTGCTGCCCGGTGTCTGCGTCCCCGCGTGCGGCCCGGTGTCTGCGTCCCCGCGTGCGGCCCGGTGTCTGCGGCCCGGTGTCTGCGTCCCCGCGTGCAGCCTGTTGCTTGGGCGCTGTCCGCGCCTGGGGTCCTGCACTCGCAGGTGTGAGGCTGGTCAGGCCCGGTCTTGTTGCCCTGGCCGTGTGTTTTCCGGTTTCTGTCAAGCTCAGGAGTGTCCGGTGCTGGGTGTTCACCTTGAATCCTGTTGCTCAGATGCAGGAGCTCCTGGCTGCTCCTGGGCTTCCAGCTGTTTCCTCTGCTTTCTGGAACTCGTTCAGCTCTCCCTTCTCCTCCTGCCGAGTCTCCATCCCACCCAGCGCGTGAGTGTCCCAGCGCGAGTGCCCCAGCGCGTGCGTGTCCCAGTGCTGAGTGTCCCAGCGCGTGCGTGTCCCAGCGCGTGCGTGAGTGTCCCAGCGCGCTCCTGGGCTCTCTGTAGAACCCGTGAGCTCCTCAGCGTGTGCCCGAGCATCCCGGGGTCCCTGAGGTCCTCCCTTGCCAGCTGCCCGTCTGGGCCGGACTTCTTCGTGTGCTCCACCAGACAGTGCTGCGCGGGAGGGAGTCTGAGAACACAGCCTGCTGCCCAGCCTGCCGAGAGACTGACCGCGTGTGAGACTGGCCCTTCTCACGTGTGCTCTGTTTGGGAAAATGGAGTTGTTTTTTACAAAGAGCTGGTAGTTACATTAAGTGGTGACAGATGGAATTGCTATCGTTATAATAAGTGACTTAACTATCTTTTTTAAACTTCCCTTAAGTTTCTAGTGTGGTAAATAGCAGTGGATGTAGTCTCCATAAAGCACAGCTCTTTGGAAGTTTTTGGTCATTCCTAGCCAGGACTGAGACGTCTGGGACCCGCTAGGCAGATGGTCCCCTGGGCTACCATGTCCTGGATGACCGGACGGCACAGGCCGGGTCGGAGCAGAGCTGGGCCGGGGTCCTGGGCGGCCAGCCTGACCCCAGGAGGTGAGACCTGCTCCTGAGGGCTGTGCGGCCCGGGGTGGGGGCGGGAGGCTGAGCAGTGGGCGTGGCGTGCTGGGAGCCCGGGTGGGGGCGGGAGGCTGAGCAGTGGGCGTGGCGTGCTGGGAGCCCGGGTGGGGGCGGGAGGCTGAGCAGTGGGCGTGGCGTGCTGGGAGCCCGGGTGGGGGCGGGAGGCTGAGCAGTGGGCGTGGCGTGCTGGGAGCCCGGGTGGGGGCGGGAGGCTGAGCAGTGGGCGTGGCGTGCTGGGAGCCCGGGTGGGGGCGGGAGGCTGAGCAGTGGGCGTGGCGTGCTGGGAGCCCGGCCCCACGGAGCACTCGGCCAGCTCCCTGCACCCTCTACGGTTGTCAGCGTGGGGACGATCAGACCAGCACCGGAGCAGCCTCACCTGCACGGGGTCGTGGGCTCAGGTGTCCCGGGGTGCGTCCACAGGTACCCCAGGAAAACGAGTGACACTGGAGGGTTACAAGGCCAGCGTTTGGGCTGGAGAGGTCCCCTTTGCCACCTGGGACTGTGTCTCGCAGGGGGTGCAGACTGGACGTGCCCAGGCCCGGCAGCAGCCGGGAGCCTGTGTGTCCCCCGTTCTGAGCTCTCGTGTCTGTTGGCTCACTCCTCACCCTGCCCAGAGGTCTCTCGACCTCACTGACCGATGGGGATGCCGAGGCCAGGGGCCAGGGGCCAGGGGCCGGTGCAGCCCTCCTGCCATCCTGGGTGGCTCAGCAGGTTAGAGCTGGACGCGGAGATTCGGAGGTGGCGTGAGGCCGTGGGGTTCCAGCCTGGCACAGTGCTCGGCTCCCGCGCTGCCATGGGGACCGGCGTACGTGGGTCCCAGCGGTCTTGACAGGCGGGGTGGGCTTGCGGGGAGAGCAGGGGGCTGGGGCTCCAGCTGGGCCGCCGAGGTCTCTGAGAGGGCCCCTCAGTGGACACCGGGAGAGCAGGGGGCTGGGGCCCCGGTTGGGCTGCCGTGGTCTCGGAGAGGGCCCCTCACTGGACACCGGGAGAGCACGTGGTCTCGGAGAGGGCTCCTCACTGGACACTGGGAGAGCAGGGGGCTGGGGCTCCTCACTGGACACCGGGAGAGCAGGGGGCTGGGGCTCCTCACTGGACACCGGACAGGAGGTCACCTGGAGGAGGGTCCCTGAGCTGAGATGTGGGTGGCCTGGGTACGGATGCAGTAGGAGTGAGCTCGGGGCAGGTGGGCACGCAGTGTGCGCCCTGAATCTGACCACTAACCCCTGCTTTCTGTGTTTCCCTCAGCTTCTTGGGAAGGCGGCGGCCCTGTCCTCTGTGAGAAGATGTCCTACGGATCCATCACCGGCAGCGGTGGGCTGGGGAGCTGTGGCCCTTTCGCCGGCCCCTCGAGACGGGGCTATCAGCTCCTAGGTGACGGTGGTGGCCGGCTGCGCGGGCGGGGCGGGTGGGGACGGCGGTGGGCAGGTCTCTGCCATGGTGCAGCGTCGGGGCCGGCGATGGGCTCTGTCCCTCCGAGCAGTGCTGCCTGACCGGGGTGGCGCTGGCCCCGGGCTGGGGTGTTGGGCCGAGGCCGCCCCTTCTTCCTGCTGAGCTCTTTGTGTCGGTCCCTCCACGGTGTCTGCTGCGTGTGCAGCCCTGGAACCAGATGGCTCGCTTTCCTCTGTGGCTCGTTCTGCTCGAGTGGCTGGCATGCTGGCTCTCTGGAGGAGGGCAGGTCACGGGGGACAGAAATGCCCCTTCCGTTCCCTGCTCTGGGCGTGTGGCTTGTGAGCGCGTGGGGCACCTGTCCCCGGTCTGTGTGCACGGGCCGCTCACGGGGGCGCCTGGGCCCTCTGGTAGGAGGCCGCTGAGGGTCGTGGCCGGCGGTGGCTGCGGTTTGCCCAGCACCCTCCCTCCGGGAGCACGCGTGCCTCTGCTCCCGTCCCCGTCAGCAGCCCGGGGCCACGTGGAGTGCAGGCCTGTGGTCAGCAGCCCGGGGCCACGTGGAGTGCAGGCCTGTGGTCAGCAGCCCGGGGCCACGTGGAGTGCAGGCCTGTGGTCAGCAGCCCGGGGCCACGTGGAGTGCAGGCCTGTGGTCAGCAGCCCGGGGCCACGTGGAGTGCAGGCCTGTGGTCAGCAGCCCGGGGCCACGTGGAGTGCAGGCCTGTGGGCCTGAGGTGGCTCTGCTGTCACAACTGGCGTCTGGGCCTCAGGGGAGGGATTCGTTTCTCCTCTTCCTGCAGTGTTTGGTCTCTCTTCCAGTTACTTCTCTGATTTTCTTTTGAGTTTGTCTTGTTCCGAGTGATTGGCGAGGTGTCCTGTGTGTCCCGGTGGTGAGAATTGTGTGCCGTGTGCTGTGAGTACCCTCTGTGTTGGGCTGCTCTGCAGGGGGTGCCTGCTGGGGACAGCAGCTCTGAGCGAGACACCCCAAGCACCAGTTGTTGCTGTCACAGGATGGGAACAGCACCTTACGTTCCTCTGAAGCTGACACAGATTTCCTGTCTTGACCTTCCAGTCACTGTGTGTCCCCGAGAGAGGCTCCTTTGCGCAGGACCAGAGCGCCACCCTGACACCTCCAGTTCGGCCGTGCTCAGGGCTCCTGGCCTCACGAGCACTGTGCCCACAGTCCCGATGAGGGCCATGCCTCTTGGCCGGAGGCACGCCTTGGAGGTCACTCGATTCTCTGTTTCCTCTCCTTAAACTTGAGTTCTTGAAGACACCAGGCTTCCCTGTGGTGTGTGCTCTTTCTGCAATGCAGTGATTCGTAGACTCTGAGTGTCACCCTCACACAGCGGTGTTGTTGGTGGATGAGGACAGTTTTTTCTCTTCTTTTCTGCCACTTTCACCGTTATTTCTTGTTCTGTTTTCCTGAGCTGGCCAGGGCCTCGGAACCCTATTGCGTGGGGACGGCGGTCACCTGTGTGAGGTTTCGGAAGAACTGGACCCAGGCTCCTGGGTGGGAAGAGTTTTGATCGCCAGTTGGTTTTTCTAGTTGCGAAGAATGACCAGGCGCTCTCTTTGCTCTTGGGTCAGTTCTGCGTTTCGCTTTTCTGTGTGCGGTCCAGCCTCTCGGTGTGTGTGTGAGGCCGGAGCAGGGTGTGTGGAGGACAGGGCTCGGATAGCAGAGCCCCCGTGCGGGTCTCCGCCTGCCCCTCGCTGTCTGTGTGCGGTCCAGCCTCTCGGTGTGCGTGTGAGGCCGGAGCAGGGTGTGTGTAGGACAGGGCTCGGATAGCAGAGCTCCCGTGCGGGTCTCCGCCTGCCCCTCGCTGTCTGTGTGCGGTCCAGCCTCTCGGTGTGCGTGTGAGGCCGGAGCAGGGTGTGTGTAGGACAGGGCTCGGATAGCAGAGCTCCCGTGCGGGTCTCCGCCTGCCCCTCGCTGTCTGTGTGCGGTCCAGCCTCTCGGTGTGCGTGTGAGGCCGGAGCAGTGTGTGTGGAGGACAGCAGAGCCCCCGTGCCTCTCCGCCTGCCCCTCGCTGTCTGCGCCCTGACCTCCAGACGGGCTGCGCGCGCCGGTGTCAGGGCTGCTCTGGGTGGAGGTGGGTGCGGGTGTGATCACTGGCTCGGTCACAGCCTGTGTCCTTGCTTCTCTTCTCGTCCATGTGGACGGGGACATGGCCATGGCTGTTCTGCAAGGGCTCCAGAGCACTGGCTGGCTGTCCACATTTCCTCCTGTTAATGTTGGTTTTAAAATTTGATTTCTGGCCCTGGCCGGTTGGCTCAGCGGTAGAGCGTCGGCCTAGCGTGCGGAGGACCCGGGTTCGATTCCCGGCCAGGGCACACAGGAGAAGCGCCCATTTGCTTCTCCACCCCTCCGCCGCGCTTTCCTCTCTGTCTCTCTCTTCCCCTCCCGCAGCCGAGGCTCCATTGGAGCAAAGATGGCCCGGGCGCTGGGGATGGCTCTGTGGCCTCTGCCTCAGGCGCTAGAGTGGCTCTGGTCCCAACATGGCAACGCCCAGGATGGGCAGAGCATCGCCCCCTGGTGGGCAGAGTGTCGCCCCATGGTGGGCGTGCCGGGTGGATCCCGGTCGGGCGCATGCGGGAGTCTGTCTGACTGTCTCTCCCTGTTTCCAGCTTCAGAAAAATGAAAAAAAAAAAGAAAAAAAAAAAAAAAAAATTTGATTTCTGCTCATATTTTTATTACTTCCCTCTTTAAGTTGAACCGTTTTATTTTTCTAAATCCTAAGTTGGCTGTTTACCTCACTCATATTTTTTATTCTTTTTTTAATGGAAGTCTCTAACGTTATAAAAAATATCACTCCTTTAGTTGAACGTTTAAAAACGTGTGGTATTTTTATTAATGATTTGTGGCAAGTATTTTCTTATTTTCACTGTGAGTTCTTGACCCAGGACTCATGTAGGATTGTATTACTCCTTCCCAAACTGTCATTTTCTAGCCGTCTTCAACCTGGTTTCTGGCTTAAAGCGTCTCTCTCAGAAATGGCTGCGTCATCCCTACTTACGGACGTTGTTGAGACGGAACTGCAGAGACGGGCTGCTTCTGGAAGCCCGGTGTGGTTCTGGTTCCCTCTGCGCTCTGCAGGTGACCCGGGAGGGCCCGGGAGCGCCAGGTGTGGTTCTGGTTCCCTCTGCGCTCTGCAGGTGACCCGGGAGGGCCAGGTGTGGTTCTGGTTCCCTCTGCGCTCTGCAGGTGACCCGGGAGGGCCAGGTGTGGTTCTGGTTCCCTCTGCGCTCTGCAGGTGACCCGGGAGGGCCCGGGAGCGCCAGGTGTGGTTCTGGTTCCTTCTGCGCTCTGCAGGTGACCCGGGAGGGCCCGGGAGCGCCAGGTGTGGTTCTGGTTCCTTCTGCGCTCTGCAGGTGACCTGGGAGCGCCAGGTGTGGTTCTGGTTCCTTCTGCGCTCTGCAGGTGACCCGGGAGGGCCCGGGAGCACCAGGTGTGGTTCTGGTTCTTTCTGTGTTCTGCAGGTGACCTGGGAGGGCCTGGGAGCGGCGCTGGGAGGGACCCTCGTGGTGCAGGGGCGGCTGCCCGCACCCAGGCCTGCTCTGCACTGGCGCCCGCCGCTGGTTCCCACCCCCCGGGGTGACTGTGCAGCGCTTAGGGCGGGCTCCCTGTGGTGAGTCTGGTCACAAAAGACAGCTGGTCGTACTGACACACAGAGAACTCGTAAATGGGAAGAACTCCCCAGATGTGGAAGTGGTGAGTTCTTCCCACTTCCGTGCGGAGATGGGAGATGCGGGCGTCTCACAGCTGAGAAGTCAGAGCCGAGAGGACAGCAGCAGCCCCAGGGCCGGCGTGTGGGCCCCTCCTGCTCCGGACCCCCGGCCCCTCTCAGCCCAGCCCTGCCCCCCGCAGACTGAGGAGTCGTCAGAGGTGTGGCGGAGGGGCTGGCTACCGCCTGACGTGCCAGGGAGTTCAGAAACGCCGTCACCCCCGCTGGGGACGGGAGTGCGGTCCAGTCTGCAGACGTGACAGCAGACGTGGCGAATGCCAGCAGCGGTGCCCGGTCTTCTCACCTCAGTGCCCGCCCCACGGCCGGCGCGCTCCCCTGGGTCTTCATTGTCTCATAACTGCCCTGAAGTGTGTTCTGTCACTGTGTGTATCATCATAGTATCAGAAACAAACAGTGACTGTCTCTGGGCATCTCTGCCCCAAAGCTCCAGGGTCCCCTGATTCCAGAGAGCAGGTCAGAGGGCCGTCCTCAGGTGTCTGGGGACCATGCGGAGTGGCCAGGGGGAGGCGAGCAGGGCCGGGATTCCTGGGGACCTGGGCTGTGCGACAGGTCACGGGGCAGCAGTGTGGCCTGCCAGCCTGGTCTGAGGCCTCCCTGCCCC
The DNA here is from genome assembly GCF_036850995.1 of Saccopteryx leptura. Classification (NCBI taxonomy): domain Eukaryota; kingdom Metazoa; phylum Chordata; class Mammalia; order Chiroptera; family Emballonuridae; genus Saccopteryx; species Saccopteryx leptura. The sequence goes on along the minus strand of NC_089505.1, from coordinate 370,817,658 downwards.
CTGCAGGGGAGGATTCTTGGGGCCCTGAGCGGATGGTGACCCCCCCACCAGTGCCTGCTCAGCAGGGCGTCCTTTAGTGCCCGTGGTGGTCGGGGCAGCAGTCCCTGGGCTGGCGGTGTCTGCTGCAGGGAGCCAGGCCCGGCCGTGGGGAGGGAGCCTTTCCCAAAGGCGCCCCAGGCCCTTCAGAAAGAGGGGAGGCAGCTGGCCCTTCCCTCTGGGGAGACTGACCCTTTCCTGAGGCCTGAGGTCGGACACCAGACCCGCTGAGACACGTGGACATGGGGCCTGGGCCTGGTCTCTCTCCTGCTCTGTGACCGCCCAGGGCTGTGTGTGCCCCCCCGGGCACGGGGAGAGTTCTCTTCCGTGACCCAGAAACCACTGTGCTGCCGTTCCCTGTGGCGTGGGAGCCACCCTCCCCAGATGGGCTGGCTGTGTCCTTTCTTCCACCCTCCCCATCGGGGCCAGGGCTGGGGTTTCCGGCTCGCCGTGTGCGGGGGTTGAAGCTCTTCGGAGTCTGGGCCTGGAATTTGGGGGATAGACAAGGTGGCCTTTGCACCCTCCTCCACCCCAGACGGGTCCAGGTTCAGGGGAGTCCTTGGCAGTTCTTCTGTCCCTGTCACGCTAGCTGCAGAGAGGGCAGAGCAGGAGATGAACAGACGTTCACCACTCGCCCTCCTGGGGGAGGCCCGGGTCCGAGGACTTTTATGAGAAGGGACCCAGCACAGGACTGCCCAGAGATGGCCGTGTCACCTGGGAAAACTGCCAGCTGTCGATGTCGTCAGAAGGGCTTGCACGTTAGCCTGTCACCAGTCAGCTCCCGGCATCTTCCTGGAAACTGGCCGCCTGTGGAGAGCCCGGGACACCTCAGGACAGCCCGTGGCCTGGCCCGTGGGCCTCAGCCAGGCACGCCCCCGGTCGACTCCCAGGGGCTACAATCGAGAGGCACCTTGGGTCCCGAGATGTCAAAACGCACCTGATGAAGTACGTTGTAGGGTTGAGGAGTTCCAGCAAACCATGTGAGGAGATGTATTTGAACAAATGACAGTTAATCAAAGAGAAAACTGTCCCTGGGGCCCAGCCCCGTCCCTGGGACCTGAGGAGCCAGCGCGCGCACACACACACACACACACACAGTCACACACACACGCTCACACACATACACACAGTCACACACACACACAGTCACACACACACAGTCACACACACACACATACACAGTCACACACACAGTCACACACACACACAGTCACACACACACACACATACACACACATACACACACACAGTCACACACACAGTCACACACACACGCACGCTCACACACACACAGTCACACACGCACGCTCACACACACGCTCACACACAGTCACACACACACACACGCACACACACACGCACACACACACACAGTCACACACACACACAGTCACACACACACACAGTCACACACACAGTCACACACGCACGCTCACACACACACAGTCACACACGCACGCTCACACACACAGTCACACACGCACGCTCACACACACTCACACACACACACACACGCACGCTCACACACACAGTCACACACACACACATACACAGTCACACACACAGTCACACACACACACAGTCACACACACACGCACACACACACTCACACACACACACACGCACGCTCACACACACAGTCACACACACACACATACACAGTCACACACACACAGTCACACACACATACACACACACAGTCACACACACACAGTCACACACACACGCACGCTCACACACACACAGTCACACACGCACGCTCACACACGCTCACACACAGTCACACACACACACGCACACACACACTCACACACACACACAGTCACACACACACACAGTCACACACACACAGTCACACACACAGTCACACACGCACGCTCACACACAGTCACACACGCACGCTCACACACACAGTCACACGCACGCTCACACACACGCTCACACACAGTCACACACACACACGCACACACACACACAGTCACACACACACACAGTCACACACACACACAGTCACACACACGCACACACACAGTCACACACACACACGCACACACACACACGCTCACACACACACACTCACACACACACGCACACACGCTCACACACGCTCACACACACACACACGCACACACACACACGCTCACACACACACACGCACACGCACACACGCTCACACACACACACGCGCACACACACACACGCTCACACACACACACACGCGCTCACACACACACACACTCACACACAGTCACACACACAGCCACACACACACAGTCACACACACACACACTCACACACACAGTCACACACACTCACACACACACACAGTCACACACACACACACGCACACACGCACACACACAGTCACACACAGTCACACACACACACGCTCACACACACACGCTCACACACACACACTCACACCCACACGCACACACGCACTCACACACACACACAGTCACACACACACACACACACTCACACACACACGCTCACACCTGGCGCCCCTCACTCGGCAGCGAGTGTCGGGAAGCACAGGCTTCCGTGTTTGTTCCCTTTCCCGCGAGCCCTGAAACAAAGTGGTGAGTCCGGAAAACAAGCAGAATGTCCCACGCCCGGGTGGTGTGGTAACTTCAAATTGCCATAAATGTTCCCAAAGCCGCCTTCTCCATTTTCACGGGCCATTTGTCACGGGCAGTGTCTAAGGTGGCCTGGTCCGTGGGCCCCACAGGAGCCTTGCTCAGAAAGGTGTGTCCTGCTTTGGAGTCACCTCGGAAGGGTGGCAGTGCAGGGAACCATCGGATGTCTGAAGTTCTGAGTTCCTGCTGCCTTTCAGTAAGCGAAGGCGTTCGGAGGGTGTGGCAGTCAGGGAGGGGTGTCTTTCTGGAGGAGGGGGCCCTGCGTGGCGCTTGTTTGCGTGATGTTCGGCCGGCCCATGGTGCCTGCTGTCCTGCACAGGGGCCCCGTGGCACCAGCAGAGCCCTGACGCACTCTGTGGTGGGCTGGACGGAACCGGGACTGTCCCTTGCTGCCTGTAGAGTGCGCTAAGTGTTGAACGGTGTATGGAGTCCGCCATTTCCCCTGCCCGTCACCAGAGAGCGGTCCACAGGAAGCCTTTGTGGGCAAGGACAGGGAAGGCGATCTGGGGCCAGCGGGCACGTCGAGTTCCAAGGGCCAGGAGGCGAGGCACTTCCTGTGGGAAGCCGGGTGTGGGGTCCCAGGGAAGGCCGCCGAGGTGCGGAGCAGTGGGGAGGGTGGGTCCTGGCTTGGAGCTGCGTGGAAGCTGGAGCTCAGGCCAGCAGAGCAGGAAGGACTGTGTGAGGGTCCAGCCTGTCTCCACCCCCCACCAGGCTTCCCTTCCCCGCAGACTGAACGAGTGTTGGCGGGCAGGACCCATGCTGGGAGGGTGCCACTCTGCTGCCAGGGCCCCGGGCTCCAGGCTGAGGCCCAGCCCTGGGACATGCTCACGTGGCCCCTTCACTCGGGGCGGCTTCACCTGCTGAGTGGGCTGGTGAGGGAGGTGGGGTCCTTGGAGCATGCTGGGGTGGGGGGTGGGCATATGAGACCAGCGTCGTGGCCGCCTGCCCGCCCTCCTGCTCTGAGGCCAGGACTCACGCAACTGGGGGGGGGACGGTGTCAGTGATGCCCCTGAGGGGTCTCGGCAGGGTCTGGGGTGTCACAGGGGAGGGCGGAGTCAGCGGTGCCCCTGAGGGGTCTCGGCAGGGTCTGGAGTGTCACAGGGGAGGGCGGTCCTCAGGCACCGATGTCATAGGAGTGACCTGGTTCCGGGGCTGGCCACCGGCCTGTCACACTCCTTTGTCCCTGACGATGGCTGTGGGGTCCGGGCAGGGCCAGGGTAGCCCTTTTTTGAGATGGCCACTGCAGCCCAGAGTTGAAGTGTCCGCCGATGCCACCCAGCCAGGCAGCACAATCTAGGACTTGCAGCCAGGTCTCTGGACACCCCGCAGGGAAGGCCGGTGGCCGGGAGTGGGCAGCCGTGTCCTGAATCGAAGGGCAAAGAGGAGGCACCTGGGGCTGCCGCCCACACTCACGGCCCGGGCCACAAACACCTGCCTCTTGGTGCCTTTCCAGGGCCAGGGGTTGTTTCTGAAGGCCGAGGGACACTGGATTCCAACTGCTGCCCATTGCCGGCCTGAGAAAGGACCCGGCCGCTGGGGCCCACGGCTGGATGGCGGGGCCCAGCACCTCCCCGGTCAAGAAGAGGAAGCCCGACTTCTGCCCTCAGGAGACGGAGGTGCTGGTGTCCAAGGTCAGCAAGCACCCCAGCTGCTGTTCGGCTCGGGGCTGCTGGAGGCCAAGCCCACGTGCAGGTACCCGTGTGGGGCCGCGTCCTGCAGGCCGTGAGCGCGCTGGGCTATTCCGCGTCCTGCAGGCCGTGAGCGCGCCGGGCTATTCCGCATCCTGCAGGCCGTGAGCGCGCCGGGCTATTCCGCGTCCTGCAGGCCGTGAGCGCGCTGGGCGATTGCCGCAGGGACGTCGTGGACCTCAAGCACCTGTGGCGGGACCTGCGTGCCGTTGTGCGGCGCAGACAGGGCGACCCGCGCAGGATGGCCTCCGGCCGGGCTCTGGCAGCCCCGGGGCCCTGGCCCGCACGCCTGTGGAGCATGGGGTGGCCAAGACCTTCTCCTGCCCGGCCCTGCCTGCGGGGGCTTCGGCCCGGAGCCGCCCCGAGGTGCGTTTCTGCCCAGCAGAGACCAGCTCGCAGGGGAGGCCGCCGCAGGCTCCTGCTCCTGCGCGGACCCCTCCGTTCCGCTCCCCCAGCCGGAGCGGCTGTCTGCGTTGTTCCTGGGGGCTCACTCTGTGCCCCCGGCCTGCGCTCGCTCGGGCATCGACTGGCTTCCTGCTCAGCTCTGCTCGGGTCCCTCCATCGGCCGCTGCAGCGCGGGCTGCGGGACAGACGGACGGCAGAGCTCTTCCCCAGGTCTCTGCTCCTGCCCCAGGACCGTGGCTGCGTGAAGAAACAGTTCCTTTGGCTGCCAGTGTGGTCCGTGGTGCTCAGAACGGTGCTGAGCACTGTGTCCTCCCATCGTCCCGTCCTCCGCGCCCTGTGCTGCCCTGTCCTTGCCATCAGATCGTGCGCTCGTGCCGACTCTCTGAGGGGCTCTCGCGGCCTGGGTGTCGGACCTGCGTGTGGCGTGCCGGGCCTTGTGCTGGGCTGACGCACGTGGTCCCAGCAGCACTTGGGGCTGCAGGAGGGCAGGGCATCAGGTCCTCACGCCGCATCCTGCTGCTCAGGCGTCAGGCCTCTGCCTGGAGCCGCCTGGACAGGTCACACCACCTGGGACTGGCCGAGAGCCCGGGGCCGCTGCTCTTGAAGGTGGGGTCTGCTTCCTTAAGACAAGGCAGTGGGTAGGGAACAGAACTGGCGCCCCCTCCCCTTCTAAGCTTTTTTTGTTTGTCTTGGAGACCATTTGGGGCCCCTCTGCAAGGGGCGCCCGGGGTGTGATAGACCCCCCCCCCCCACAAAGACGCAGGCCCAGGTCTGTGCATCTCTTGTCTGCAAGCTCAGCCTCCCCTCTCAGCTCCTGGGGGAGACGGGTGCACACAGCCGCTCTCGACCACGCAGGATGGTGCCTGGCGCTGGCTGTCTCAACTCAGGGGCGCCTCCTGGGCTGGCCTCTCCTCTGGGCAGCTGGGGATGTGGAAGAGGGGAGGGAGACATGAGGGAGGTGTGGGTGATGTCTTTGAGGCTCTCTGGTCCCAGGTGGGTGCATTAGTTAGGTCCAGGGGCTTGTCTGATTCCTCCCCTACTCTCTGACCTTGAAACCGGGCCAGAACTTTCAAACAGCATCAGACACACGTCTGGCCTGTGGCCAGCCCTGCCCCTGCCCCTTCTGTGGTGCTGGCCTGCGTGAGTCACCCCGCTGCCTGGGCGAGGGCAGGGGGCACCCCGCTACGTGGTCTGGGGCTGGGGGTCTACGTGGTCTGGGGCTGGGGGTCTACGTGGTCTGGGGCTGGGGGTCTACGTGGTCTGGGGCTGGGGGTCTACGTGGTCTGGGGCTGGGGGTCTACGTGGTCTGGGGCTGGGGGTCTATGTGGTCTGGGGCTGGGGGTCTACGTGGTCTGGGGCTGGGGGTCTACGTGGTCTGGGGCTGGGGGTCTACGTGGTCTGGGGCTGGGGGTCTGCTCCCTTCGGCCGTGGTCACCTCGACCCTCGTGCGGGGTGGGGGCAGCAGTGGTTCCCGGTCGGGGCTGCCCTCCCCAGCCCAGGTGGGGCCCGGGCCCGGCCTCATGGCTGTTGTCCAGACGCGTCCTCCGCACACGCCTGGGAAGGTGCGTCTTCCCTGCCCTGCGACCTGTGGGGGACTCAGGCTCCCCAAGTCACTGGGCTCGAGTGGAGGTCGCGGTGTGGCCCCATGAGGCGCTGCGGTCCTGCCCTGACCGCGGAGTGTCCTGTGGGCTCTTGCTGGGGCTCCTCCCTCAGGTGGCCCAGCTCTGAGAGGGGTGCCCGGCCACACTGTCCCCGCTGAGTGGAGTGACACGATCACTCCCTGTGCCCTCACGGCACCCACGTCCTCTACCCGCTTCGGCCCAATGCCTAAGTCCCTCTTGGCTGCCGTGGGCTACAGGGGTCCGCAGTCTGTTCCCGTTTAGCTCGAGGACTGTTCGAGTCTGCTGCCTGTGTCAGTGGTCATCCTTCACTGGTCAGGAGAGATGTCCACCGTCTGAGTCCCATCTACTCTGACAGTGACTCCCTTGTCATCTGTGTGGGATCTCTGTATGGACGGAGGTCACTATTCGGGGGGGTTTTGTTGCTGGTCACATGCTGAGAATAAGTGTGACGTTTTAGGACAACACCAAACCCTTTCCAAAGCAGCAGTGCCCCCCGGTCAGTGGGGACGCCGCAGGCTCTGCTCCCGCCGGCTCTTGAATGGGCTGCCCCTGTGACCGTGGTGCCGCCCCGGGGGTCCCATCCGCCCCGGGGGTCCCGTCCGCCCCGGGGGTCCTGTCAGCCCATCCGGCCCGGGGGTCCCGTTCGCCCCGGGAGTCCCGTCCGTCCCGGGGGTCCCATCCGGCCCTGGGGGGTCCCATCCGCCCCGGGGGCCCCGTCTGCCCCGGGGGTCCTGTCAGCCCATCCGCCCCGGGGGCCCCGTCCGCCCCGGGGGTCCTGTCAGCCCATCCGCCCCGGGGGTCCCGTTCGCCCCGGGAGTCCCGTCCGTCCCGGGGGTCCCATCCGCCCCGGGGGGGTCCCATCCGCCCCGGGGGCCCCGTCCGCCCCGGGGGTCCTGTCAGCCCATCCGCCCCGGGGGTCCCGTCCGCCCCAGGGGTCCCGTCCGTCCTGGGGGTGCTATCCGTCCAGCTCCCAGTTCCCTGACGCTGAGCCCCTTGCTGTGAGCTGCCCGCCACGTGCCCGTCTTGGGGGTGCATCTGCTCACGTCTGCCGTCTGTTCTGTGTCCAGGGCCGGCCTCACTGGGGTCCGGGAGCTCCGGCTGGTCATGCAGTCAGTACAGTAGCTGTGTTACTGTAAACCTTTCCTCTCGGGCTCTGCTTGTCTCGATGTGCTTAGCTGTGTCTCTTTGGAAGGTCAGGAGTCGTGCCGTTTGGTGTTACCACTGTTTTCTCTGGTGGTTTCGGTCCTTGTATCCTAAAAAGCCTTGCCCGCTAAGGGTCCCAGCGCCGTTTAGAGTTGTATCCTTTCAGCTTTTACACTTCTGTCTGTCATCCATGTTGAGTTAATTTTTAAGTTTGGTCAGTTTTGGGTCGCTCAGCAGAGGGTTGAAGTCTGTTCTTTCCCAGTGAGTTATCCCCGCGTGTCTGTCCACAGCCAGGGGCCCTGTTCTCCTGGGCTCTCTCCTGGGGGGTGTGTGGGATTCCTCTCGTTCTCTCTCCTGGGGGGGGGTGTGTGGGATTCCTCCCGTTCTCTCTCCTGGGGGGTGTGTGGGATTCCTCCCGTTCTCTCTCCGGGGTGGGGGTGTGTGGGATTCCTCTCGTTCTCTCTCCTGGGGGGTGTGTGTGGGATTCCTCTCGTTCTCTCTCCTGGGGGGTGTGCGGGATTCCTCTCGTTCTGTCTCCTGGGGGGTGTGCGGGATTCCTCTCGTTCTCTCTGGGGGGTGTGTGTGTGCGGGATTCCTCTTGTTCTCTCTCCAGGGGTGTGTGGGATTCCTCTCGTTCTGCCTGCCCTCAGTGTTTGGCAGAGTTCACAAGGCAGCCACCTGAGCCTGGCGTTTTCACTGTGGGGAGAGTTTAAGGTTCAGTTTGTTTATGTTAGGCTGCTGCTGCTGCTTCCATTTCTTCTGGGGAGGGGTCGCCTTGGTTCTTGCGTTTTCCAAGGAACTTGCCCTTTCATCAATGTTGCTCATGATCATGTGTGGTTTGTGTGCCTGTGGGCTCGGCCGTGAGAGCTGGCCTCTCACTCGTGAGGTGGCTGATGTGTGTCTCCTCTGCTCTGTTCCTGGTTAGTCTGACTGTAAGTCTATCAGTGATTGTGTCAGAAAACCAGGTTTGATTTCATTAACTTGTGCGCATCTAACTTCGATTTCTGCCCATCGGTCATCTCCTCCTCCCGCCTGCTTCGGGGTGAATCTGCTCTGGTTAGATCATAGACTCCAGGCCTTTCTCACCTGTGTTCCTCCGTGCACTGCCTTGCCAACGCAAATTCTCACGTATTGTGTTTTCGCCCAGCTAAAAGTATTTTCTGGCTGTCTTTGTGATTTCTTTTTTTTTCTTTTTTTTGCTAATGGTTATTTAGGAGTATGTTATTTAATTTGCAAGCGATTCTAGTTCTAGATGGCTTTCTGCTATTGATTTTCAGTTTAATTCTGAAGTAGATGTCTTTGCTGAGATTCCCGCCGTCACGGGTGTGTGGAGACGGGCGTCCTGTCTGAAGTTGTGCGTAATCCAGTCTGTTCCGCGTGCACGTGACGCTGTGCGTGCCACTGTGGGAGGGGGGGGGGTGTCCTGTACGTGCCGCTCAGGCCGATCGGACCCCTGGTGTCAGAGTCCTCGCGTCCGCGGCTGTTAACCGCCGAGATGCGGACCGCTCCCCTGCAGCTGTGGGTCTGTCTGTCTGTCTTTCCACGTCTGTGTTTCTGCTTCAGGTATTTTGAGGCTGTGATAGGAGGGCGTGCACAGGTAAGAGTGTTTGTCTTCTGCATCCATGACCCCTTTATCATTGTAAACACGTCCCTTCTCTGTGCAGGCATGTGCTTCCCTGAGTTCCGTCTGACACTGGTGTGGCCACTCTAGCTTTCTCGTGGTTCCTGTTTCCACGACTTATTTCCCAATGCTTCTACTTGTCAGTGCTGTCTGGTTTTATACATAAAGTGGGTTTCTGGTACCTGCTGTGCAGTGGAGTTTGCCTTTGATCACATCTGACCCTCTCTGCTCTGGACTGGACAGGGCCCAGCGGGTCGCCCACCAGGACTTCGGGTGATGACGGAGACGGCCTGTCACCTGCGTGGACCGGATCGGAGGACTCGGCCTGAGATCATTCCTCTTTACTGTACACACCAGGATTTCAGGTGTAAATCTCTCGTCTTGATATGTGCTGTCCATCTTTCCCTGTGTTCTCTTCCTTTTTCTTTTTTGGAGTTCTTGAACGCTCCTTAACATCCCGTTCACCTCTGTGGTTGGCCTGTGAGCTGTACCTGTCTGTGTTGTTTGCAGTTTACAACGTGGCGCTCTCGCTTTCCACCGCGAGCCTGCACAGAACCTGTCGCTCTGCGTGCAGTGCAGACCCGCCGCACCTGACTCCGCCTCCTCCCGCCCCGCGGAGGGTGTCATGCGTTCACTGCAGCCTGCCCTGGCGACGACGTGATGCTGTTTTCATAATCAGTTGTCTCTTAACTGGTCAGACGAGACGCGGCCTCTTCTTCCCTGGCCGCATACTTCCTGTCGGTCCCCACTTCCTCCGTGCGGCCAAGTGTCTCCCCCATTGTGTCTCAACCTGACGGACTTCTAGGAACATTTCCAGTGGTGCGCCTCTGGCTGGACAGATACTCTCAGCTTTTTTTTTTTTTTTGTCTAAAATAAGTATTTATCTTGCCTCTACTTTTGAAGTATTTTTACCGTGGGTGCCGAGTGCTGGCTGCAGCTTCCGTGCGTCTCGCAGCACCCGACGAAGCTGTCACGGCGTTGTCCTGCTTCCACGGCCGCGGAGAGCCAGTTCCCTCCTGCACTTCGTGCCTCTGCACGGTGACGTGTGTTTTTCTCTGGGCCCCTCTAGAGTTTACCTGTGGTCACAGCTTCTCTGCAGTTTGGATGGTAACGTGCTCTGGGCTGTTGATTTCTAGCATATATCCTGCCTGGGCCTTGGGCCTCTGGGAACTCTGTTTGTAATCGCATGACAATGACAGTTGGATGCTCTCAGTTCTTGTTTCTCGAGTCCTTTCTGTTTGTTTGCTTGGCCGTGCTCGAGGGCCCCGTGGGCGACGTAGACTTTGTCGTCTTTTCCTCTGTTCTCCTCTGTTTGGCCTCCGTGACTTGTCCTCAGGGTCGCTGGCCCTTCATTTTCTGTGTCTAGCCTGCCGCTGACCCGAGCAGTGGAGGCCCCGCCTCCGTGCTCCACTTCCTGTCTCCCGAGGTTCTTGGAGCTCTGCGCGTCCTTCCTGTCCCCACGTGGTGGGCGCCCTTCCTGTCCCCACGTGGTGGGTGTCCTTCCTGTCCCCACGTGGTGGGCGTCTGTCCTGTCCCCACGTGGTGTGCGTCTGACCTGTCCCCGCGTGGTGGGCGCCCTTCCTGTCCCCGCGTGGTGGGCACCCTTCCTGTCCCCACGTGGTGGGCGTCTGTCCTGTCCCCGCGTGGTGGGCATCCTTCCTGTCCCCACGTGGTGGGCGCCCTTCCTGTCCCCGCGTGGTGGGCGTTCTTCCTGTCCCCACGTGGTGGGCGTCTGTCCTGTCCCCACGTGGTGGGCGCCCTTCCTGTCCCCACGTGGTGGGCGCCCTTCCTGTCCCCGCGTGGTGGGCGCTCTTCCTGTCCCCGCGTGGTGGGCGTTCTTCCTGTCCCCGCGTGGTGGGCGCCCGTCCTGTCCCCACGTGGTGGGCGTTCTTCCTGTCCCCACGTGGTGGGCGCCCTTCCTGTCCCCGCGTGGTGGGCATCCTTCCTGTCCCCGCGTGGTGGGCGCCCTTCCTGTCCCCGCGTGGTGGGCGCCCGTCCTGTCCCCACGTGGTGGGCGTTCTTCCTGTCCCCGCGTGGTGGGCGCCCTTCCTGTCCCCACGTGGTGGGCGCCCTTCCTGTCCCCACGTGGTGGGCGTTCTTCCTATCCCCGCGTGGTGGGCATCCTTCCTGTCCCCACGTGGTGGGCGCCCTTCCTGTCCCCACGTGGTGGGCGCCTGTCCTGTCCCCGCGTGGTGGGCTGCACCTGTGCCTCCGCGGGCACCTTTGTACCTTCGGTAAGCGCTCCTCTGAGTTCCACCATGTCGTTTCTGGGTCAGGTGTTCTGTGGATGGCCTGCTCTCGTGGTTTGGGGTCATGTTTCCTGGCTTCTTCATGTGTCCAGGACGTTATAGCTGTGGCCCCTGTGCTGGGCTGGATTGTTCTCCTTTGGAGAGAACTGGACTTTGTTCCAGGGGCAGGGAAGTTGCCTGCAGGTCGCTTTGATCTTTTTGTGGCTTGCTGTAAAGACCTCATAGGCAGTCTGTAGTGTACCCCGACCTGACCCAGATGCAGGTTCTCAGACCCGGCCCTCTGCAGTCACCGCTTGCTGCCCTGGGTGCTCAGTGAGGTCTGTGGATGGCTCGCAGGGTCTGGGCCTCGGAGCCTTGGCATCTGCCCTCTGGATGTCTCGAGGCTGAGCCTCACCAGGTCCCCAGGGAGCCGTCCCTGCAGCTCCGGAGCCCTGCACAGCCTGACGGCACGGTGTCATTCGGGGCTTTGACTAGTGCAGGTACCTGGTAAGCCGCACCCCGTCTGGGTGCAGAGATGCCCCTTGCCCTGGTGCATGCCCAGCCCCTGGGCACCGCAAGGCCCTGCTGTTTGTTTTGGAATGTCACATGCGTTGGGTCCTCCTGCGTGTGCCCTGCTGTCCGGCTGATGTCCTTGGTGCAAGGCTCACGACGTCCACCAGTGTCACATGTGGCTCCGCTGGTGGGTCCAGTGAGGGGGGCCCCGTGCCTGGCGTGCTGTCTGTGGTTGTGAGAATGAGGCCGCGGTGCATCTACAGCTTCCTGTGTGTGTGTGTGTTTCCTGGTGTAAGTCCTGGGGTGGCATCGCCGGGCACGCGTCTGGTCTCCTCAGGGAGCGGATCTTTCCGCAGTGGCCGCGCTCCAGACACTGTTATACTCACCCAGCCGTGTTCCACTCGCCCCGTCATCCCAGGGTGGGGGCTCCACACGGGTCCACAGTGACCGTGCCCCAGACACTGGTTATACTCACCCAGCCGTGTTCCACTCCCCGTCATCCCAGGGTGGGGGCTCCACACGGGTCCTCAGTGACTGTGCCCCAGACACTGTTCATACTCACCCAGCCGTGTTCCACTCCCCGTCATCCCAGGGTGGGGGTCCACACGGGTCCGCAGTGGTGTTTTGAATGGGGACAAAATCCACACAATGTAAAACTCACCATTTTAACCACTCTAGTGTATAATTGGGTGGTTTTTAGCGCACTCACAGTGGTGTACAGTCATCGCTGTTTTCTGACTCCAGAACACTGTCACCCCTGAAACAAACCCCACACACATGAGCGGTCACCCCCACGCCCTCCTCCCAGCCCCTCGTGACCTCGGTCTGCTTTCTGTCCCGAGGACTTTCTCCGTGGGTCTAGACGCTTTGTGTGAATGGCCTCTGGCACAGGTAGCTCCGTGTGGGGCCTCTCTCACCGGCCAGATGTTTTCGAGGCTCAGGGCGTTGAGGCAGGATCCGTGCCGGTCCCTTTCCGTGTCTGAGTAATGCTCTGTGGTCGGCACTGGCCTCAGCTCTTCGTCACTGATGGACACGGCTGTGTCTGCTTTGTGATGGGGGTGCACACGCATGTGCAGGTTCTGTGGGGACCGGGCTCTCGTTTCTCTGGAGTGTGCCTGGCAGTGGGGTGGCCTGGGCAGGTGGTACCCGCTGGGCCTTTCTGAGGAGCTGCCCTGTTTGCTGTTCTCTCTTCCCTGTGGCTTCTGGGTGCTGCTTGGGCAAATGGGCTCCATCTCCATCTCTGATGCTCTGGCCCACCCGAGAGGGCCGTCCAGGAAGGGGGTGACTGTGGCCGCCCAGCTCTGGAGTGGCCCCAGCACTCTGTGGTGCTGGGCTCCATGTTCTCTCCTCCCTGTCTTGCAGCCACCCAGCTGGACCCGAGTGACCTGCAGGAGCTGGTCCAGGAGGCGTCAGCCGGTGTCTTCCGCATCAACGCCAGTGGTGAGTCTGCCCATCCTGACCAGCTGCTCGGGGTTGAGGTGACAGCGTGGTGGCTGTGCCCATGGTCTGCCCCCAGCTAGACCGCCATGTAGCCCCGCTGAGCTGTCTCAGGACGGGGGTGCAGTGTCCCCAGCTAGACCGCCATGCAGCCCTGCTGAGCTGTCTCAGGACGGGGGTGCAGTGTCCCCAGCTAGACCGCCATGTAGCCCCGCTGAGCTGTCTCAGGACGGGGGTGCAGTGTCCCCAGCTAGACCGCCATGCAGCCCTGCTGAGCTGTCTCAGGACGGGGTTGCAGTGCCCCCAGCTAGACCGCCATGCAGCCCTGCTGAGCTGTCTCAGGACGGGGGTGCAGTGCCCCCAGCTAGACCGCCATGTAGCCCTGCTGAGCTGTCTCAGGACGGGGGTGCAGTGTCCCCAGCTAGACCGCCATGTAGCCCTGCTGAGCTGTCTCAGGATGGGGGTGCAGTGCCCCCAGCTAGACCGCCATGCAGCCCTGCTGAGCTGTCTCAGGACGGGGGTGCAGTGTCCCCAGCTAGACCGCCATGCAGCCCCGCTGAGCTGTCTCAGGACGGGGGTGCAGTGTCCCCAGCTAGACCGCCATGTAGCCCTGCTGAGCTGTCTCAGGACGGGGGTGCAGTGCCCCCAGCTAGACCGCCATGTAGCCCTGCTGAGCTGTCTCAGGACGGGGAGCTGTCTCAGGACGGGGGTGCAGTGCCCCCAGCTAGACTGCCATGCAGCCCTGCTGAGCTGTCTCAGGACGGGGAGCTGTCTCAGGACGGGGGTGCAGTGCCCCCAGCTAGACTGCCATGCAGCCCCGCTGAGCTGTCTCAGGACGGGGTTGCAGTGCCTCCAGCTAGACCGCCATGTAGCCCTGCTGAGCTGTCTCAGGACGGGGGTGCAGGCGGTCGGCTCGGTGCTGCCCCGCAGTGCTGACTCCTGCAGTGGGAGCTTCCCTTAGCTCCACGCCCTCCTTGTCACCTGCCCTGGGCCCCGTGTGATCTGGATGAGTCCCCATGGGGAAGGAGCACTCCGGGCCCCCCTCAGGCTGGCTGATGGGTCACTGAGGCTGGGGGTCGGGTGAGAGTCATAGTCCCCAAGGCCAGCTCCTTCAGACCTGGGGCCACAAGGACAAGGAGGCTCAGTGCACCTTGTGGGGAGGGGGGTGTTTGCCCCGAGCCCTGAGCTCATTCACATCCTGGGTGAGAAAGTGGGGAGAGGAGAGAAGCCCCCCCCTAGGCTGCGGCAGGGCCCACGGCAGAAGGCACCCAGGAGCCCCTGAGCCCCGCGTTGGCCTGGGGCCTGTTCTAGGTCACCTGGGGCTCTGCTGCAGGCGTGACCAGCTGAGTGGGGGCCGTGCTGTGAGCCCTGGTGTCCTGGCAGGTGCGTGGTCACTGGGATGGTCTCCCAGGGCCCGGCCACCGTGCCCTTGGGCTCCGTTTCTGCTGCAGCTGGGGTGAGGCATGCACACTGGGTGAGGCATGCACGCGGGAGTCCGTTCTTTGCCTGGTGGAGGGACTTGTGCGTCTCACTCCTGCCCCCTTCTTTCCGCAGTGGCCTCCTTGGAGCAGAGCCTCCGGTCCCTGGGGAGGGCGAGCGACACACAGGAGCTGCGGGACCGCCTGTGAGTGTGTGCCCGTGTGCAGTGCCCTCTGCGCACGTGCGTGCCGGCCTGGCCACCTGCCAGCCTGGCCGCCACCTAGACCACACCCGAGGGCCAGCGGCTTGAGCTTGGCGCCTGAGGCTGGGCCCGTGCGTGGGCACACAGGTGTGCCATGCTCCCGCAGGGAAGCCTGGCTGTGTCTGCTGTGCCGTGCGTCCACTTGCACACTGTCCCCCACCAGCTTGGCGCCTGAGGCTGGGCCCATGCGTGGGCACACAGGTGTGCCATGCTCCCACAGGGAAGCCTGGCTGTGTCTGCTGCGCCGTGCATCCACCTGCACACTGTCCCCCACCAGCTTGGTGCCCGAGGCTGGGCCCGTGCGTGGGCACACAGGTGTGCCATGCTCCCACAGGGAAGCCTGGCTGTGTCTGCTGTGCCGTGCGTCCACTTGCACACTGTCCCCCACCAGCTGTGCCCAGCATGCCTGCCACCCTCCAGAGCTCGCCGGTGGGGTCCATACACTTGTGAACGCACCCCACTTGTGGAAGCAAGGTGTGAGCCAGGTGTGCCATGTGTGCAGTGGGTTACAGGTGGTGAGCACAGAGAGGCTGGGGGGCGGGGCCTAAGGTTTGACTCTGCCCCTGTGGGGGTCCCACTGGGCGTTCCTGCCGAGGACCCAGAGGTCTGCCCTGGGTCGGGCCAGTGAGGCAGCTGGGCTGAGGTTCAGCTACTGACAGGAGGGCTCCTTGGGGTCTGGGTCCCAGGGAGGAGAACAGAGACGTCTCTGCAGTGAGCCGGCCTTGCTGGCTGCTGTGGGGCAGGGACAGCTCTGTCTTCAGGCCACTGGGGCCTGGTGTGGGGCGGTGGGTGCCCTGAGGGGGAGCCTGAAGCCCCGTCTAAGCCCTGTCCCCTTGGCCACCTCCTTGCCGGGGGACCCTGGGCTGCTTATGCCACTCTTCGAGCCTGGGGCAGGGAGCCTGGGGCAGGGAGCCTGGGGCCGGGAGCCGGGGGCCGGGAGCCTGGGGCAGGGAGCCTGGGGCAGGGAGCCTGGGGCCGGGAGCCGGGGGCCGGGAGCCTGGGGCAGGGAGCCTGGGGCAGGGAGCCTGGGGCAGGGAGCCGGGGGCAGGGAGCCTGGGGCAGGGAGCCTGGGGCAGGGAGCCTGGGGCCGGGAGCCGGGAGCCTGGGGCAGGGAGCCTGGGGCAGGGAGCCGGGGGCCGGGAGCCTGGGGCAGGGAGCCGGGGGCCGGGAGCCTGGGGCAGGGAGCCTGGGGCAGGGAGCCTGGGGCAGGGAGCCTGGGGCCGGGAGCCGGGGGCCGGGAGCCTGGGGCAGGGAGCCTGGGGCAGGGAGCCGGGGGCCGGGAGCCTGGGGCAGGGAGCCTGGGGCAGGGGGCCTGGGGCAGGGAGCCTGGGGCCGGGAGCCGGGGGCCGGGAGCCTGGGGCAGGGAGCCTGGGGCAGGGAGCCTGGGGCCGGGAGCCTGGGGCAGGGAGCCTGGGGCAGGGAGCCTGGGGCAGGGAGCCGGGGGCCGGGAGCCTGGGGCAGGGAGCCTGGGGCCGGGAGCCTGGGGCCGGGAGCCGGGGGCCGGGAGCCTGGGGCAGGGAGCCGGGGGCCGGGAGCCTGGGGCAGGGAGCCTGGGGCAGGGAGCCTGGGGCCGGGAGCCTGGGGCAGGGAGCCTGGGGCCGGGAGCCTGGGGCAGGGAGCCTGGGGCAGGGAGCCTGGGGCCGGGGCTGGTAGGCTGGGGCAGGGAGCCTGGGGCAGGGAGCCTGGGGCAGGGAGCCTGGGGCCGGGGCTGGTAGGCTGGGGCAGGGACCCTGGGGCCGGGAGCCTGGGGCCGGGGCTGGTAGGCTGGGGGACCAGACATGCCCTGAGGCATGGGCTGTGCTGGGCCCACGTGACTCCCTGGCACCAACCTCGTTGGGGAGGTCTTGGCCCCTCTCCCAGGCAGCCTCCCGTCCGGAGCCTTACCAGCCCAGAGGAGGCTCCAGGTGCCACGTGGGCAGTGTGAGCCCAGTGCTTGGCGAGGAGTTGCACTGAGCTCTGTGCTTGCACCTGAGGACCTCCCCATCTCGTCCCAGTGTCACCTAGCCTTGCCTTCCCCTCTCCTGCTCCTCCCACTCCGGTGACCCACGGTGTCCCTGGGTGCCGGAGACCTCAGTGTGTTGGAGGGGCTCTGCTGGACCCTCGGTGGCCCCAGCTGTTCTGTGGTCACAAGCGTTGGTGGCCAGTCCCATGGGCAGGAACCACCCCAGGACCAGTGCTTGCTGACGCTGGGCCTCCACTTTCTCCCTTGCTGGATCCCAGTAGGTGTCCGGCTGTCGTGGCCCTTGCCGCTTGCCCTGCGTCTGTGCGGGCACCAGGCTGGCCTCCCAGCAGGGGTTCCCTCTTGGTTTGGCACCTGGGCCGGGTGGCCAGTTGTACCTCCGAGGTCTGGGCTGGTTGTGGGCGCGTGTGACTTCTGCCCAGTGATTCCTGATGCTCTGGAATTAGCGATTCTGGCAGCATTGTGCCCACAGCTTCCTTTGGGGGTGGCCTGGAAGGAGGGCAAGTCATGTCATTCCCATTTTTCAGATGAAGACACTGAGGCTTCAAGAGTGGTGGGTGTGTGCCTAGGGCTGCGCCTCTCTGAATTGATAGACCAAACCCATCCACTCACCACCCATCCTTCCATCCATGTCGTTGTCCACCCACCCACCCATCTCTGTCCACCCGTCCACCTACCTATCTGTCCACCCACCCACCTGTCTATCCATCTGCCTGTTTGTCCACCCGTCCATCCATCCATCTGTCTGTCCACTCATCCACCCACTGCTCATTCACCAGCACTGCCAAGCCTAGGGGTCCAGAGCTTGGGGCTACAGAGGACCTTTTATAAATTTTATGTGCATTTCTGTTTTAATTATTCTTTTTATTTCTTTTTTAAAAAGTATGTGTTGTTTTCTGATTATGAAGGTAACTTGCTCATTGTAGGAAATGTGGACACACGGTGTCTGAGCAGGAGAGTTAACGTGTTGGTGTTTTCCTGCCAGTGCGTCTCCAGTCCGCACGCGGTTTGCAGACTGGGTTTCAGTGAGTCACATTCTGGCTCCTGTGTTTGCACTGAGGACTGTGGGGTGTGCCTGCCCTCACCACACACTGAAACATGGCGCTGAGCTGCGGAAACTGAAGCCTGGATGGGGGTGTTCTCCGGGGTGCAGAGGCCGCTTCCCAGAGCTCGGGCAGGTGTCTGCCTGTCATCTCCCCCTCAGGGCCTGGGGACGCTGTGGAGAATTGACTGTAGCCCAGCTCTCTTCCTGGGGGAGACCTGGGGGTGCTGTGGAGAATTGACTGTAGCCCAGCTCTCTTCCTGGGGGAGACCTGGGGGTGCTGTGGAGAATTGACTGTAGCTCAGCTCTCTTCCTGGGGGAGACCTGGGGGTGCTGTGGAGAATTGACTGTAGCCCAGCTCTCTTCCTGGGGGGAGACCTTCCTGCAGCCCCAGGGCTGGGCTCCCGGCCTCGAGGGTCGGACGCGGCAGGTGCCTGGGGAGGCCCGTGTGGCTCCTGGGACTCCGCTGGCATGCTCAGAGCCTGGGGCACCACAGCTGGCACACTCAGAGCCTGGGGCACCACAGCTGGCACGCTCAGAGCCTGGGGACACCACAGCTGGCACGCTCAGAGCCTGGGGACTCCACAGCTGGGGCCGGAGCACCAGTGGTTTCTTCCCTCACGACCGCAGTGCTGACACTGACCTCCGCTGGGTGCCCCCAGGGTGTGCCCTGGAGCACCTGCACCCCGTGCTGGCGGACTCGGGCTTCCTGGCAGCACCCGGCCTCATGGTGGCGGACGTCTTGCTCGTCAGCTCGGCTGCAGCGAGGGCTCCTGCTGGGAACGCGGTGGTGACGTGCTCTGTGGCAGTGCCACCCCGACCTGTGGTCAGAGCGATCTGACCTGTCCACACTGGAAGGGAGAAGTGTCAGGATTCTGTGGCCATTTGAAAAGGCCAGGTGCCCCAAAGCAGCAGCAGCAGCGGCAGGCGGGGTGTCTCAGGTGCCAGGAGGAGGGGTCCGTGGCCGAGCGAGGTGGGTGGGCCCGACATGTGGGGCCACAGGCCTTGGGAGTGGCACGGGTTTTGTTTCCAGAGCAGCAGGAAGCTGGTGGAAGGCTCTAGAAGGCAGTGCTCTGCTGGGTGGCACTAGAGCCACACCCGAGTCGGGCAGGGGTTCGAGAGGAGCCCTGGGGTGACTGCACAGTGGCCAGTCTGCACCCTGCACCCACCACACCACCCCGCTCACCCGTGCTCACAGCCCCACTGAGTCCTGCGGGGAGGCACCACGGGTCCTCATGGAAGCCCTGGGGTGACTGCACAGTGGCCAGTCTGCACCCTGCACCCACCACCCCGCTCACCCGTGCTCACAGCCCCACTGAGTCCTGCGGGGAGACACCACGGGTCCTCATGGAAGCCCTGGTGTGACTGCACAGTGGCCAGTCTGCACCCTGCACCCACCACCCCGCTCACCCGTGCTCACAGCCCCACCGCGTCCTGCGGGGAGACACCACGGGTCCTCATGGAAGCCCTGGGGTGACTGCACAGTGGCCAGTCTGCACCCTGCACCCACCACCCCGCTCACCCGCGCTCCCCGCGTCCTGCGGGGAGGCACCACGGGTCCTCATGGAAGCCCTGGTGTGACTGCACAGTGGCCAGTCTGCACCCTGCACCCACCACCCCGCTCACCCGCGCTCCCCGCGTCCTGCGGGGAGACACCACGGGTCCTCATGGAAGCCCGTGGGGGGGGGAAGCGCTGGCCTGGCCTCGTCTGCCTCCTCCTCAGACTGCCTCACAGTGACTGCCCCCCCCCCCCCCCCCGTGTGCTGTGATCATGTGCTCCGTGACGCGGGGGTTGGGGACCTAGGCTGTCTGTACCTCGGGCATCCCCTTGTCAGCTGCGTGCGTTGCATGTGGGGCCCTGCAGGGAGCAGAGGGGCATCGGGCTGCAGCTTGCAGGGTCAGGATGGTCCTCTGGTGTCTGCCGGGGCCGAAGCCAGGGCAGGGTCCTTCCCTTGCCCAGTGCGTGCACCTGCAGGAGGCCTGAGGACAGGGTGTGCCCCTGGGGTCACTCAGTCCGAGGGGTAGGGGTCAGCTGCAAGTAGGTGAGGGGCTGGTCTCCCAGTTCCCTTGGGTCACAAACTGTGTGGCTGAGAGACCCTGGGCCCTGCTGCCCGTGTTCTGGGTCTGGAGGTGGGGTCTCAGCTGAGGCCTTCGGGGCCAGCCCGGTGGGTCCAGGGTCCTGACGAGTGTCCACCCCCAGGGGCCGTTCCGCAGGGAGAACTGACTCGGGGGCTGCTGGGGGGTGCGGCACTGACCCAGGGGACCAGCAGCTGTCTGTGGGGCCTGCGGTGGCCACGGTGGGGCGAGGGTCCTGGCGATGGTGGGTGGGTGCAGGGGCTCCCCCGACCTGGAGTCACTGGGCCTTTCTCTCCTTTCCCCACCCGCCCTCCGCGTTCTGCTGCCCGTGTCTGTCTGTCCGTCCTCTGGGCTGACTCTGGTCTCCATCCTCTGCCCTTGGCCGCTCTTCCCCTTGCCCTCCTCTGGGGTCTCCTCCCTCCTCTGGGGTCTCCCCCCGCCCCGTCTCTCCCCGTGGGGTCTCCCCTCGCCCCGTCTCTCCCCCTGGGGTCTCCCCCCGCCCCGTCTCTCCCCGTGGGGTCTCCCCCCGCCCCGTCTCTCCCTCTGGGGTCTCCCCCCGCCCCGTCTCTCCCTCTGGGGTCTCCCCCCGCCCCGTCTCTCCCTCTGGGGTCTCCCCCCGCCCCGTCTCTCCCCGTGGGGTCTCCCCCCGCCCCGTCTCTCCCCCTGGGGTCTCCCCCCGCCCCGTCTCTCCCCGTGGGGTCTCCCCCCGCCCCGTCTCTCCCTCTGGGGTCTCCCCCCGCCCCGTCTCTCCCCCTGGGGTCTCCCCCCGCCCCGTCTCTCCCCGTGGGGTCTCCCCCCGCCCCGTCTCTCCCTCTGGGGTCTCCCCCCGCCCCGTCTCTCCCCCTGGGGTCTTCCCCCGCCCCGTCTCTCCCCCTGGGGTCTCCCCCCGCCCCGTCTCTCCCTCTGGGGTCTCCCCCCGCCCCGTCTCTCCCTGTGGGTCACCCGCTCTCTTGGTGTTGCTCCCTTGCCCCGCCCGCCCTGCCCCGCCCGCCCCGCCCGCCGCAGGCACACAGCGCAGCAGGAGACTAACCTCACCGTGGCCGCCAGCACTAGCACCATGAAACAGATCTCGGAGCTGCTGCGTGGCTGCTCTTGGGTACGTCACCCTGGAGGCCGGCCGGTGGGGACAGGAGGCCAGCGGGGCCCCCTCTGTGGCTGGGTGGGGACACATGGCGCAGGGGTCGGCGCAGGGTGTCAGGTGTGAGCTCAGGATGGCCGGCACACGTGGTGCCAGTGAGAAGAGCCTGGCCTGGACCGTGGCCCAGGCTGCCCGTGCGCAGGGCTGCAGCCGCATGGGGACCGCTGGGTCCACACACCGCCCAGCGCCTTGGGAAGCGTTGATGCACCCGCAGCTCTTTCTTGCGGTGGCTCACGAGGTGGTGCAGGGGTGAGGGGCGGGGTCAGGCTGGCGTGGGCTCAGTCTGTGACCTGAGACATGTGGTCTGGGAATGACAGGGGTGCTGGGGGCAGGAGGGGACTTGGGGCTCCTACACGCATCTTGGTCAGAGGGTCTTGAGGCCAGTGTGGCTTTGTCTGTGCTGGTGCCGTGCAGAGAGAGACACAGGTAGGGCTCCTGGGACCTGGTGCTGCTCACAGCCGACCAGACCGGGCGGTGTTGGGCCCCAGGGCTGGCTCGGTCAGTCCTGTGTTTGGCAGTAGGTCTGGGGAGCCTGCTCTGTGCCAGGCATCGTTCTGGCTGCCGACCGGAGGGGCCGAACCGGGCAGGTGAGCCCCCCCCCTGGTGGGAGGCCTGAGGTCCTATGTGCTGGCTGAGATTTTGGGGGTGGGAGGCATGGCCTTATGGCTGCAGTCCTGCCGCTGGTGCTGAGGAGAAGCCTTGAGGTTAGGTGTGGGGGCCTGTGGTCAGCAGCCTGGCTTCAGGCGTGGATCCACAGGCTCAGTGGCCTTGAGTGGCCACTTAGCGCTCAGAGCTGAGGTCTCCAGAGCTGTCAGACAGGCCCTTACTTCTCTCCTGTGCACCTTGTGTGGGACCCAGACCCCTTACTTCTCTCCTGACTTCTCTCCTGTGCACCTTGTGTGGGACCCAGACCCCTTACTTCTCTCCTGTGCACCTTGTGTGGGACCCAGACCCCTTACTTCTCTCCTGTGCACCTTGTGTGGGACCCAGACCCCTTACTTCTCTCCTGTGCACCTTGTGTGGGACCCAGACCCCTTACTTCTCTCCTGTGCACCTTGTGTGGGACCCAGACCCCTTACTTCTCTCCTGTGCACCTTGTGTGGGACCCAGACTCCTTACTTCTCTCCTGTGCACCTTGTGTGGGACCCAGACAGGCCTGTGGCGTCTGAGCTGTGCTGGCTCTGTAGTCAGTGTTGGAGATGCGTCTGGTGGTTGGGTGGCAGCTTGCCCCGGTGATTGGACGATGGCCCTGTACATGGTGGTTGGGCGGCGGGTGTGTCCACGGTGGTTGGGCGGCGGGCGTGTCCCCGGTGGTTGGGTGGCGGCCGTGTCCCCGGTGGTTGGGTGGTGGCGTGTCCCCGGTGGTTGGGTGGCGGCTGTGTCCCCGGTGGTTGGGTGGTGGCGTGTCCCCGGTGGTTGGGTGGTGGCGTGTCTGCGGGGATGCTGGCTGTGCCCTGGAGCCTTTGCTGGCACTGAAGGACGGAGGGCACAGCACTGGGAAGATGACTTCAAGGGGGATGAGCTCAATTCTCATGGTGGAGGTGTGAAGGTGGCGGAGAGGCTGGTGGATGGAGAAGGGGTGTGGTGCTGCGTGAGGGTGCGGGGAGTGTGGTCCCATGGCCCTGGTGCTGCAGGGCTGTAGAGGCCGCCCGGGCGCCTGTGTGAGACGTGCTCTCCCCGCAGCAGGAGCGCCTGCAGGTGGACCGCCTGAGGACGCAGCTCTCCGACGCCATCCAGCGCTACGGGGTGGTGCAGAAGGTGAGGCCCTGCTGGTCGAGGGTGCCTGTGGGCTGGTGGCTTTGCTCCTTAGGCGTCCACTCTGGCTGTCTTGTCCCTGGGTTGGGCTGGTATGGTCCCCTCCCCCACACGTCCCCACACGTCCCCACACATCCCCACAGCCGAAGGGAAGGGCCAGCCTTGTGGACGTTCAACAGTTACCAGGATCCGGCTGGTATGACCACAGGCTGTATGCAGGGGAGGGTAGTGATCTAGTGGCATCACCCAAGAGACATCCGCATGCCAGCCTCCCAGGAGGTGGGCAACCAGGTGTCACCCCTTCTCAGGGCTGGGGATACAGACCTGGGGACCGAGGGCCTGGGGTGAGGCTGAACCGCAGGTGGTTGGAGGGCCCGGCCACGTGCCCAGTCTTCCCGAGACCCTGGGGGCGGCTTCCTCCCGGAGCCGAGGCGTGCCTGCTGTCCATTGTCGTCCAGTGCTTCGTGTCCATCTGACCCTTTCTCCTCTCCTCCTTCCTGCCCTTTCTGTTCTTCCTGTGTCCCTCCTGTGCTGTTTCCAACAGAAAATTGCAGAAAAGTCTCGAGCTCTGCTTCCCACGGCGCAGAGGGGTGGCAGACAGCAGGTGGGTGCTGGGGACTTGCGTGGGCCTTGGGTGTTGAGGGAGCAGCACCAGCTCCAGCTGCTGCTCGGGAAGAGTGGAGGAGGGACCGAGGGCAGGAGGAGGAGGGACCGAGGGCAGGAGGAGGAGGGACCGAGGGCAGGAGGAGGAGGGGCCGAGGGCAGGAGGAGGAGGGACTGAGGGCAGGAGGAGGAGGGACTGAGGGCAGGAGGAGGGCAGGACCGAGGGCAGGAGGAGGAGGGCCTGAGGGCAGGAGGAGGAGGGACTGAGGGCAGGAGGAGGAGGGACCGAGGGCAGGAGGAGGAGGGACTGAGGGCAGGAGGAGGGCAGGACCGAGGGCAGGAGGAGGAGGGCCTGAGGGCAGGAGGAGGAGGGGCCGAGGGCAGGAGGAGGAGGGACTGAGGGCAGGAGGAGGAGGGCCTGAGGGCAGGAGGAGGGCCTGAGGGCAGGAGGAGGAGGGACCGAGGGCAGGAGGAGGAGGGACCGAGGGCAGGAGGAGGAGGGGCCGAGGGCAGGAGGAGGAGGGACCGAGGGCAGGAGGAGGAGGGCCTGAGGGCAGGAGGAGGAGGGCCTGAGGGCAGGAGGAGGAGGGGCCGAGGGCAGGAGGAGGAGGGACCGAGGGCAGGAGGAGGGCCTGAGGGCAGGAGGAGGAGGGACCGAGGGCAGGAGGAGGAGGGACCGAGGGCAGGAGGAGGGCCTGAGGGCAGGAGGAGGAGGGACCGAGGGCAGGACTGAGGGCAGGAGGAGGAGGGACCGAGGGCAGGAGGAGGAGGGCCTGAGGGCAGGAGGAGGAGGGGCCGAGGGCAGGAGGAGGAGGGGCCGAGGGCAGGAGGAGGAGGGACCGAGGGCAGGAGGAGGGCAGGACCGAGGGCAGGAGGAGGAGGGGCCGAGGGCAGGAGGAGGAGGGGCCGAGGGCAGGAGGAGGAGGGACCGAGGGCAGGAGGAGGGCAGGACCGAGGGCAGGAGGAGGAGGGACCGAGGGCAGGAGGAGGAGGGCCTGAGGGCAGGAGGAGGAGGGACCGAGGGCAGGAGGAGGAGGGACCGAGGGCAGGAGGAGGAGGGACCGAGGGCAGGAGGAGGAGGGACTGAGGGCAGGAGGAGGGCAGGACCGAGGGCAGGAGGAGGAGGGCCTGAGGGCAGGAGGAGGAGGGGCCGAGGGCAGGAGGAGGAGGGACTGAGGGCAGGAGGAGGAGGGCCTGAGGGCAGGAGGAGGGCCTGAGGGCAGGAGGAGGAGGGACTGAGGGCAGGAGGAGGAGGGACCGAGGGCAGGAGGAGGAGGGGCCGAGGGCAGGAGGAGGAGGGACCGAGGGCAGGAGGAGGAGGGCCTGAGGGCAGGAGGAGGAGGGCCTGAGGGCAGGAGGAGGAGGGGCCGAGGGCAGGAGGAGGAGGGACCGAGGGCAGGAGGAGGGCCTGAGGGCAGGAGGAGGAGGGACCGAGGGCAGGAGGAGGAGGGACCGAGGGCAGGAGGAGGGCCTGAGGGCAGGAGGAGGAGGGACCGAGGGCAGGACTGAGGGCAGGAGGAGGAGGGACCGAGGGCAGGAGGAGGGCCTGAGGGCAGGAGGAGGAGGGGCCGAGGGCAGGAGGAGGAGGGGCCGAGGGCAGGAGGAGGAGGGACCGAGGGCAGGAGGAGGGCAGGACCGAGGGCAGGAGGAGGAGGGGCCGAGGGCAGGAGGAGGAGGGGCCGAGGGCAGGAGGAGGAGGGACCGAGGGCAGGAGGAGGGCAGGACCGAGGGCAGGAGGAGGGCAGGACCGAGGGCAGGAGGAGGAGGGACTGAGGGCAGGAGGAGGAGGGCCTGAGGGCAGGAGGAGGAGGGACCGAGGGCAGGAGGAGGAGGGACCGAGGGCAGGAGGAGGAGGGACCGAGGGCAGGACTGAGGGCAGGAGGAGGAGGGACCGAGGGCAGGAGGAGGAGGGACTGAGGGCAGGAGGAGGGCAGGACCGAGGGCAGGAGGAGGAGGGCCTGAGGGCAGGAGGAGGAGGGCCTGAGGGCAGGAGGAGGAGGGACTGAGGGCAGGAGGAGGAGGGACCGAGGGCAGGAGGAGGAGGACTGAGGGCAGGAGGAGGAGGGACCGAGGGCAGGAGGAGGAGGGCCTGAGGGCAGGAGGAGGAGGGACCGAGGGCAGGACTGAGGGCAGGAGGAGGAGGGACCGAGGGCAGGACTGAGGGCAGGAGGAGGAGGGACCGAGGGCAGGAGGAGGAGGGACTGAGGGCAGGAGGAGGGCAGGACCGAGGGCAGGAGGAGGAGGGCCTGAGGGCAGGAGGAGGAGGGCCTGAGGGCAGGAGGAGGAGGGCCTGAGGGCAGGAGGAGGAGGGACCGAGGGCAGGAGGAGGAGGGACCGAGGGCAGGAGGAGGGGGGACCGAGGGCAGGCCCCCTCTGTCTGAGGATTCTGCTTTGACAGACGACCCTTTAAAATGTTGGCATTTGGCCTTAGGCCTCTGGCCTGGGTTTGGTCCTGGACCAAACTTCCCATGAGCAGAAACTGATAGACACCCCAGACAAGGGTATAATTGGAGCCCTCGATGAATGAGGAGGAGAGGGTAGGGAGACTGGGAAGAAACAATATTTGAGTGGTAATCGTTGAGAATTTTCCAAGTTCCGTGATACGTAGGATAAACGTATTACGCTTCTTAAAAACTGCCCTTGCTTGCATCACAATACAATTTTGAATAAGAAAGGCAAAAGTAAATCTTAAAAGGCAATAAAAGCCCGACGAAGAAGGTCCTGTTATTTTAAAGGGCAGTACGACTCACACCTGATTTCGTGAGAGAGACAGTGGAAGCCGGGAGGCAGTGGGAGACGCCTCTAAAGCGCAGGAGGAAGGACTGCCCACATCTTGGTGGCACCCTCGTGCTTTTCACAGAGATGGAACAGTCCCAGCTACCGAGAGAGAGTGGAGAGAGAGAGGTGAACGTGGCCTTCTTCAAGTCAACACCCCTCAGAGTGAAGAGGCCACCCCCAGAGGGCGCGGAGGTGTTCGCCCAGCTCGGGTCTGAAGGGGCTTTGCAGCCACCACATAGAAGGAGCTCTCATCAGTCAGGAAGTACAAGGCAGACAGCTCAACTGAAGAAAGAGGAAGGGCAGATGCCTTGGGCAGCACGCGGACCTGCACTCAGCACGTGGGGTCTGAGAGGGCAGAGGGAGCCCACCGCACCTCCTCACACCCAGCAGGCACAGAGCCGCAGGCGGGGCGGGGTGGGGCACGGGCGGGGCAGGCACCCGGAACCCTCGGCTGTTGGTGGCAGTGGACACGGCGCCACCTCTGGGACACTGAGAAGCCCTCCGGGTGCCGCGCTCCAGGGCAGTGCAGAGTGCCTCCCCGGGGAAGACCCGTTTCTCCACCAGAAGTCCTGTCGAAGGCTCACGGCACCATGACACCGGTCCCACTGCAGATGTATTTAGTAGGTTTTTTTTTTAAAAAAGAAGAGAATGGTCAGTAGTACTTCTGGGAAATTATGAAAGCTTAGATAAGCTTTCAAGAATTATGCAAACTGTCAACCATGAGGCAACCTATCACCCTGCTCTGCCCGGGCATTGCACAGTGACACTCTGCACTATGGAGCCGCTGCCGACAGGCTGGCGGCCGGGCAGGGGCCCGGGGAGCCGGCAGGGGTGGCTGTGAGCTGCGGCCCCTCTGGGGGGGCTGTCTTGGTCGTGTCGGCTGCAGCCTCAGCGCGTCCCAGGTGTGTCTGGGGCCGGCTCCCGCCCCGTGCTGCAGAGCAGTGGGGATGCACCTTGCCCTCCTGGGCCAGCTGGAAGTTCCCGCTCGGGCCTCCGCGCCGGGCGCAGGAGGAGAGTTGCCCTCGCTCGCCCGGGTGCCCCAGCTCCTTCCTTCCATGTGAGGGCTGGGAGGGTGGCCACCGTCCAGCAGTGCCGACAGTCTGGGCTTGACACGTCTCCAGAACCTTCCCCCAGCTAGCACAGAGCCGTTGCTGTTTGGAGAGACTGGTGACCAGCCCGGGCTGCTAAACAGAAGTGTCTCCGAGGTGTGTCCCCGCCAGGGTCCTGGCTGTTCTGCACGGAGCCCGGGTTGGAGCGCTGGCGAAGCGGCCTGTTCCTGGGGCCCTGAGGCCCCTGGGCTCCGTGCTCCTCATGGCCTGGGGGTGACCCTGTGGGGAGGACCGCGTGCTCCTCACGGCCTGGGGGTGACCCTGTGGGGAGGACCGCGTGCTCCTCACGGCCCTGGGGGTGACCCTGTGGGGAGGACCGCGTGCTCCTCACGGCCCTGGGGGTGACCCTGTGGGGAGGACCGCGTGCTCCTCACGGCCTGGGGGTGACCCTGTGGGGAGGACCGCGTGCTCCTCACGGCCCTGGGGGTGACCCTGTGGGGAGGACCGCGTGCTCCTCACGGCCCTGGGGGTGACCCTGTGGGGAGGACCGCGTGCTCCTCACGGCCCTGGGGGTGACCCTGTGGGGAGGACCGGCAGGACCCGTCTTTCTCACGGGAAACGGCTGGGCCCGCTCGGCAGTCGCCTTGGGCTGTGGGTTTCTTCCGGGTCTCTTCCGAACACGTCAGGATGGGGCCCAAACCCTCAGCCCTGGAGGGAGGAGAAAGCCGCCTTTGTGGGGGCCGCTCAGCTGGACCAGCATCACAGGGCGGCCCCTCTGCGTGCCCCACGTGGTGCCAGCAAACCCCCGGTCTGGCTTCGGAGCCGCAGGCCCAAATCGAGCCTTTGTGAGGAGAATAAAAGGGTGCTTTCTGGCCCTTTCAGAGGGGAGAGCCGCGCTGGGTCGGCAGCGGCACCGTCTCTTCCTGCCTGTCCCCTGTCAGGAGCGTCTGGGCGGGCAGCTCGGCACCTTTAGGGGGGCCCAGAGCCCGCACATGGCCTCATGGTGGCTGGCGACCTTGGCCCTGGCGTGAGGGTCACTGTCCCCAGTCCACAGGTGACGCTGAGGCCCTGTGACGGGGACTCGCTGGGGACTTGCCCGGGGCCCAGTGCTGCGGACGCTGAGGCCCTGTGACGGGGACTTGCCCGGGGCCCAGTGCTGCGGCCCGGGAGGGCCTGGGAGCCGCAGGAGAGGCTGTGCGGGCGGCCTCCTCGGGCCTGCCTGTCCCGGGCCTGCCCCGGGCCTGCCCCTCCGCCCCCACTGCCCAGGCCCTGCCCACTTCCTCGCCTACACCCAGAAGGGAGGTGACAGCTGCTGCCTTGGCGAGTAGCTTGTCAGCAGAGTTCTTAGCTCTAAGTTTATGTGCATCTATCCCCGTATTTATTTACCCGAAGGCCTCAGCTGACTCGGGGGGAGCTCCACCGGGCAGGGGCAGCTGTGTGTCGGGAGAACAGTCTTGGGAAAAGGGCTGGGTCAGTGCGGCTTCTCCCTCCACCCGTGGGACCGAGAGTGGGTGTGACCGCCTGGAGCCACGAGCACAGCTAGAGGAAGGCTGCTGGTGTCACGTCTGTCCCTCAGTGCCCACTGCTGCTGCTGGTACCCTTACCACCAGGCCCCCTGCGGCGGTCACTCGAGGCTGTGCTGGCACTGGTGCTGCAGTTCTTATTTGTGGGTTTTTTGGCTCCTGTGCCCACCTGAGCAGCTCTGTGTACTGGGCTCGCTGTCCGTTGCCCTGTGCCCAGGCCTGGCCGCTGACTGTGTGCTGGGAGAATCTGAGGCTTCAGATCGTGTTCTCCTGGTGGACCTGTGGCAGGGCCGTGGCGGGACCCACGGGGAGTCTGGGTAGTGCCTGCCGGACGACAAGCACGGCCCTGCCACTGCTGCCCACGAGACGCATGCTCGTGGGGTCTTCAGACACGCCCCGCTGAGCGGGCCCCCGGAGCCCCCTGGAGTCACTCCCTGGGGGGCTGGGAGCATGGACAATGGACACTGCTCCTCTCTCGTGTTCTGTGTGGCCCTGGCTGAGGTCGGGCTGTGGGTCCTGCTGAATGTCCCTGCAGCCTGGCCTGGGCTGGCCAGAGGTGAGCATATGGGCCAGCGGGCAGGGCCACTGTCCCTACGATACCTGCCCACCAGTGACAGCAGGCCCCCCACCACACATGTCTGCAGAGCAGGCTGGGGTGTCCTCTTCCCTCGCAGGAGGCTGACGGGGCGGCTGCAGCCCCCAGACTGCTGGAGGCTCCCGGTGCCCATGCGCTGAGGCTTAGCCGTGAGGGGAGCCACCCTCTACCAGCCCAGGAAGAAGGTGTGGCCGGGCCTGGTGGCAGCAAGGTGCCGCGGTGCTGACTGGTCTCTCTGTCATTAGCAGAGTCCCCGGGCGCCTTGTGCTGAGCTGGCTGTCGATGAGAAGATCTTTAATGGGGGTGACAGCATGTGGCAGGGCCAGGAGCAGGCGCCGCTCCCGGAGATCACCGAGGAGGACCTGGAGGCCACCCGGCTGCGCGAGGAGGCCGTCCTGCAGATTGAGGTGAGGGCCGGCACCCGTGTGCACGCTCCTGTGTTGGTGTGTGTGCACGCTCCTGTGTTGGTGTGTGTGCACGCTCCTGTATTGGTGTGTGTGCACGCTCCTGTATTTGTGTGTGTGCACGCTCCTGTGTTGGTGTGTGTGCACGCTCCTGTGTTGGTGTGTGTGCACGCTCCTGTATTGGTGTGTGTGCCTGTGCGCACATGCTGTGGGTCCCCCTGTGACTGGGAGCTCTGGGAGCAGCGGGGCCAGCCCTGTTCTGGAAACACGTGTCCTGTGGTCAACAGCCTGAGTCTCACCAGTGCTGACACTGCTTCTTGGCCCTCGGGAACCTGTCAGAGTTCCCCCTGTGCCCTGTGCCTGCCTGCTGGGACTTCGGTCCCTGTGGCCATGTCCTCCTCTGGGGAACCTGTCAGAGTTCCCCCTGTGCCCTGTGCCTGCCTGCTGGGACTTCGGTCCCTGTGGCCATGTCCTCCTCTGGGGAACCTGTCAGAGTTCCCCCTGTGCCCTGTGCCTGCCTCCTGGGACTTCGGTCCCTGTGGCCATGTCCTTGCTGCACACTGAGGTTTCCAGGGGGCGTTCACCACCCAAGTCTTTTGAACGGACTGCCTGGGCAGCTGAACCTGCAATTTGATGGTGCTGCCAGCAGGTGGAGGTGTGAGCCTGGGGGCTGTTCTTTGTCCTCGACAGTTAAACCTGTGCAGTACGATGACCAAATGAGCCTGTAGGCACAACGCCTGTGTCAGTGTCAAAGGCATGTGTATCCTGACAAGTGTACGGTGTGCAGGAGGCTCCTACCTCTTGGTGCTGGAAACCCAAGTAGAATGTGGCACTCGGCGGCTCTGTAAGCAGTGAGGGCCAAGCCCTGGACGTGGCCTAGGTGCGGCCCCACGGCCGCGAGCCCGTCTCCTCATCCGCGGCAGGAGGGGTTGGGGCAGCTGCTCCCTGAAGGCCTGCTCACCCTGAAGTTCCCACGGGCTTGGCTTCTGTAATGAAGCTGCCCTAAGTGCAGCTTCTTCCAGAAAAATGGACCGTGCAGGTCACCAGCTCAGGTGTCTGCCACAAGCGTGTCTTCTCTCCTGACAAGAAGAAGAGGCATGGGAGGGACCCCGTGGCGGCAAAGGGCGGAGGGGACAACCTACGAGCAGGAGCTGAGCCAGACCGGGTCACCTGGGTCCTAGACACAGGCTTGTATCCACACAGGACATCATTACCAGCTTCCTGATGGCAAAGGCTACACGATGGGGCCCGTGCCATCTGACCCCTGACTTGGGTACTGCTGGCATTCTGCATTTTACCCAGTGTTGCCTGGCCCCGCCTGGGTGAGGTGTGTTAGGGCTGCGCTCAGCCGAGGTGCGGTCTGCTCGTGCAGGGCCAGGTCTGGGGTGCCCTGGCAGTGGGAGGGCAGCTTGGGGCACTGCCCACTCAGCTCTCCTCCCTGCTCCTTATCCGGAGGCAAGCTGGTCCACGGCCTCCCAGCCTAGGGCAGCTCCCTGGCACTGGCCCCGGAACTCCCAGGACCCCAAGGGTCAGGGTGCCAGTGCCCCTGGGGTGGGTGCTGGCTGCTTGCAGCCTCCTGCCAGAGCCCTGTGTGGAGTGACGAAGACGCAAGGCGGGTTCTGTCCTGTGACCGGCGCGCAGGCTCTCCTTGGGTTTGAGCAGCACACGAGGCTGCGTGTGAGTGGAGGGTGCAGCATCAGTGGGAAGCAAGGAGGTGTGTGGATCCCCAACTAAGTCACGTCCCGGGGCTGCTTGTGGTCTCCACTGTGGGCGACGGGTGACCAGGTGGCTGGCAGCTCTGTCCCCAGACTGTCTGCCACTCTGCGGTTGCCCATCTGTCCACCGAAGCTGTGCTGGCGCCTCGGTACCCCTCCCTGGAGTCTAGCTTTCGGGGCAGAGTTCCCACTGTGCCCTTTGCAGCTGAGCCTGTGGGGCCCGAGAGGGGACTTGGGTTCTCTGCACCCACAGCAAGACTTCAGCCCCCTCTGCTTTGTCTGACATAGTGTTTAATTACCTTGTTATTGTTTGTCTCTGTCCGCAAGAACATAAACCCACAGAAGCAGGGGTTTTGTTTGTCATGACTATTCTCAGCACTCCAGAGGAAGCAGTGATGCTGTTTGGGCACTCAGGGACTGTTTCTTGTACAAACAAAGGATGGATGGATGATGAGTGGATGATGAGTGGATGATGGGTGGATGGATGGATGGATGGATGGATGATGAGTGGATGATGGGTGGATGGATGGATGGATGGATGATGAGTGGATGATGAATGGATGGATGGATGGATAGATGATGGGTGGATGGATGGATGGATGGATGATGGGTGGATGGATGGATGGATGGATGATGAGTGGATGATGGGTGAATGGATGGATGGATGGATGATGAGTGGATGATGGGTGGATGGATGGATGGATGGATGATGAGTGGATGATGAGTGGATGGATGGATGGATGGATGGCTGATGGGTGGATGGATGGATGGATGGATGGATGATGGGTGGATGGATGGATGGATGGATGTTGAGTGAATGATGGATGGATAGATGGATGGCTGATGGGTGGATGGATGGATGGATGGATGATGAGTGGATGATGGGTGAATGGATGGATGGATGGATGGATGATGAGTGGATGATGGGTGGATGGATGGATGGATGGATGATGAGTGGATGATGAGTGGATGGATGGATGGATGGATGGGTGGATGGATGGATGGATGGATGGATGATGGGTGGATGGATGGATGGATGGATGATGAGTGGATGATGGGTGGATGGATGGATGGATGGATGATGAGTGGATGATGAGTGGATGGATGGATGGATGGCTGATGGGTGGATGGATGGATGGATGGATGATGGGTGGATGGATGGATGGATGGATGAGTGGATGATGGGTAGATGGATGGATGGATGGATGGGTGGATGATGGGTGGATGATGGGTGGATGGATGGATGGATGGATGATGAGTGGATGATGGGTGGATGGATGGATGGATGGCTGATGGGTGGATGGATGGATGGATGGATGATGAGTGGATGATGGGTGAATGGATGGATTGATGGATGGATGATGAGTGGATGATGGGTGGATGGATGGATGGATGGATGATGAGTGGATGATGAGTGGATGGATGGATGGATGGATGGCTGATGGGTGGATGGATGGATGATGAGTGGATGATGGGTGGATGGATGGATGGATGGATGGATGATGAGTGGATGATGGGTGGATGGATGGATGGATGGATGATGAGTGGATGATGAGTGGATGGATGGATGGATGGATGGCTGATGGGTGGATGGATGGATGGATGATGGGTGGATGGATGGATGGATGGATGAGTGGATGATGGGTGGATGGATGGGTGGATGATGGGTGGATGGATGGATGGATGGATGATGAGTGGATGATGGGTGGATGGATGGATGGATGGCTGATGGGTGGATGGATGGATGGATGGATGATGAGTGGATGATGGGTGAATGGATGGATGGATGGATGGATGGATGGATGATGAGTGGATGATGGGTGGATGGATGGATGGATGGATGATGAGTGGATGATGAGTGGATGGATGGATGGATGGATGGATGGCTGATGGGTGGATGGATGGATGATGGGTGGATGGATGGATGGATGGATGATGAGTGGATGATGGGTGGATGGATGGATGGATGGGTGGGTGGATGATGGGTGGATGGATGGATGGGTGGATGATGGGTGGATGGATGGATGGATGGATGATGGGTGGATGGATGGATGGATGGGTGGATGATGGGTGGATGGATGGATGGGTGGATGATGGGTGGATGGATGGATGGATGGATGATGGGTGGATGGATGGATGGATGGATGATGGGTGGATGGATGGATGGATGGATGATGAGTGGATGATGGGTGGATGGATGGATGGATGGCTGATGGGTGGATGGATGGATGGATGGATGATGAGTGGATGATGGGTGAATGGATGGATGGATGGATGGATGATGAGTGGATGATGGGTGGATGGATGGATGGATGGATGGATGATGAGTGGATGATGGGTGGATGGATGGATGGATTGATGGGTGGATGGATGGATGGATGGATGATGAGTGGATGATGGGTGGATGGATGATGAGTGGATGATGGGTGAATGGATGGATGGATGGATGGATGATGAGTGGATGATGGGTGGATGGATGGATGGATGGATGATGGGTGGATGGATGGATGGATGGATGATGAGTGGATGATGGGTGGATGGATGGATGGATGGATGGGTGGATGATGGGTGGATGATGGGTGGATGGGTGGATGGATGGATGGATGATGAGTGGATGATGGGTGGATGGATGATGAGTGGATGATGGGTGGATGGATGGATGGATTGATGGGTGGATGGATGGATGGATGGATGATGAGTGGATGATGGGTGGATGGGTGGATGGATGGATGGATGGATGATGGGTGGATGGATGGATGGATGGATGATGAGTGGATGATGGGTGGATGGATGGATGGATTGATGGGTGGATGAATGATGGGTAGATGGATGGGTGGATGGATAGGTGGGTAGATGGAGGGATGGGTGATGTATGGGTGGATAGACGGATGGAAGACAGGTGGATAGATGGGTAGGGGATGGGTGGGTGGATGGATGTGTGGATGGGTGGATGTATGGGTGGGTAGATGGAGGGATGTATGGGTGGATGGATGTGTGGATGATGGGTGGATGGATGGATGGATGGGTGGCTGATGGATGAATGATGGGTAGATGGATGGGTGGATGGATGGGTGGGTAGATGGAGGGATGGGTGGATGTATGGGTAGGTGGATGGATGATGGGTGGATGGATGTGTGGATGGGTGGGTGGATGGAAGGTGGGTAGATGGGTGGGGGGTGAGTGGGTGGATGGATGTGTGGATGGGTGGGTGGATAGAAGGTGGGTAGATGGGTGGGGGGTGAGTGGGTAGGTGGGTGGTGGGGCTGGATGAGCTCTTCATATTGGAACTCCACAGAAGGTTTTGTGTTGCTGAAAGGGCTCTGCTGTTTCTGTTCACATGAATCTTCTCATCAGCCCACACAAAGGCTCTGTGAGTGTGAGCACCCCTGTGTTCAATTTTATCAGCAATGAGGTGGAAGCTTGGAGGAGTAACGTCACTTGGTCCAGGCTGCATAGCTTGTGTGGGACAAGCTGGGATTGAGCCCAGGCCGCCTGACTCGAGAGCAGGGGCTGTCCGGCCGTGTTTGGACACCTACCCCTCGGTTGGCCTCTTTCCCAGATGAGGATGTAGGAGGTCACTGAGGTCACTCACGAGGCAGCGTAGTGGCGGAGCCAGCTCTGTCTCCAGGGCATTCACCTCACCCTGGCTGAGGCTGCTCTTCCTGTCTGTAGGGCAGGACAGGGCCCGTCTCCCTGAGGTAGGTCGGATGAGATGGTCACATGCCCCCAGCTGCTGCTGTTAGGTAGTGGGCTTGCCAGGACCAGAGCCTCTGTCCACTCCCAGGGGGCCTGCTCCCGGCTCCCCGCCCAGCCCTTCTCACCTGACCTCACCTGCGAGTGCCTGCTGTCCCTGCTCCCGCCAGAGCGCTGGGCCACCTGACCCAGGTGCAGAGCTCAGAGCAGTAGCTGCTCTGTTGCCATGGCTACCTGGCAAGCTTAGGAGGGAGGAGGCTGAGAGGAGGGGGCGGGGCCAGGAAGCGAGCCGCAGTCCAGCCCCGCCTTGCGTGGCCGGTGGTGTGCAGCCAGAGCACGGGGTGGTTGATCTGGCTGATATCTGACTATAAATACTGAATAAATCAACACACAAAGTTTGTTCCATTAACTGGAACCGACGTCTTCGTAGGCGGATGGTTGCCAAGATCCTAATTATAAGAAGAGCTTGCGTGATAGAGAAAATGCAGCGGTATTTTCGACGTGCACACACCCCCAAGGTCTTATGACGTCCTGTGCAAGATTGTCTTCCGCGGTGCCAGAGAGAGAGGAGGGGGTTCTGTGAGAGCTTTTAATGAGCTCTAGTTTTAGAAGCAATCGGGAAAATAATTGCGTGATTTAAACATTTACTGAGCGTGCTGTTTTCTTAGTCTCGCCCCCATACTCCCTGTCCCACCTCTGGTGCCCACGCCCGGCGCATGGCCCCCAGAGCTGGCCACACTGTGTGCTGCAGCGGAGGGCACTCGACAGCCCTGGACGGCTCCACCTTGGGCAGCTCCAGGGTCTCGGCCACCACTGCCGGCCGCAGACGGCCGGGCCTTGAGCTCACCCCCCAGGGCTCAGCACTGCCCTGTGGGACGGATGCAGGCCCCCAGACAGCTGGCCTTGAGCTCACCCCCCAGGGCTCAGCACTGCCCTGTGGGACGGATGCAGGCCCCCAGACAGACAGCTGGTCTTGAGCTCACCCCCCAGGGCTCAGCACTGCCCTGTGGGAGGGATGCAGGCCCCCAGACAGCTGGTCTTGAGCTCACCCCCCAGGGCTCAGCACTGCCCTGTGGGAGGGATGCAGGCCCCCAGACAGCTGGTCTTGAGCTCACCCCCCAGGGCTCAGCACTGCCCTGTGGGACGGATGCAGGCCCCCAGACAGCTGGCCTTGAGCTCACCCCCCAGGGCTCAGCACTGCCCTGTGGGAGGGATGCAGGCCCCCAGACAGCTGGTCTTGAGCTCACCCCCCAGGGCTCAGCACTGCCCTGTGGGAGGGATGCAGGCCCCCAGACAGACAGCTGATCTTGAGCTCACCCCCCAGGACTGCCCTGTGGGAGGGATGCAGGCCGTGCGTCGATCCTGCCCACGCAGGGGCCGCACCGTGTGGCCTCTCAGGAATGAGGACCATGGTCCCTGGTTACTGACCAAGGGTCCCGACTGCCAGGGAGACCCAGAGTGGCCGGGTCTGGGTGGTAGTGACCTGAGTCAGGTCAGTCCGAGCTCAGGTGTGAATGCCGCACGCCCTCGGGAGAGGGTCTGAGTTCTCTCTGTGACTCAGTTTCTCTGTGTGCCGTCTGAATTGGGAGTACCAGCAGGTGAACTTGTACAGTGTGGAGAGACTGACTTGCCTTGGGGAGGCCCCTGTAAGCCTCTGAGTCCAAGTGCACTCGGCCAGCCTCGCATGAGAGAGGTCTCTGTCCACTGCAGGCCTGAGGATGCTCACTGGTTAAGGGCAAGGTCGGTGTGTGGCCAGTTTGTGTCCAGCCTCCGGCAGGGTTGGGGCAGGAACCTGAAGGTCTTTGGAGGGGGATCAGTCTGTCTAAGGCCCTGATGAGTCTGCAGCCTCTGTCTTGTGACCTTGCTGTCCCAACCTTAGGATGGAGCCCAAGCCTGACCCCTCAGCCAGCAGTCCTGCCCCAGGAAAGGTGTGATGATGCAGATTCCAGAAGATGGGCCAGGTTTCGGTACCCAGCACCCACCCGTCTGCTGCTGACCCCAGAGCCTGCACCTGCAGGCCCCTCACTTGCCACCAGCTTTCTGGCCCTGGGCCCCATTCCAGGAGTTAAGCCCAGTAATTGAATTACAATTGATAGTATGTGTCGGTTTAAGATCATGCTAATTGCTTCATTTCCCAGAACACTCCTAAAAAGAAAATGAATTTCCTCGTAATACTTTGCAGTGGGGTGAAGTGACCCTTGTGGAAATCAATCCAGGCTCCAGAATGAGCTGCAAAGTCACGGAGGGGGGACTGGGGCAGCGTGAGTGGTGTGCGTGGCGGGGCCTGTGTCTCAAGCATTGCTGCTCCTCCGCTGGGCAGTGGAGCTCGGACAGTCGGATGGCATGGAGGAGGCCAGAGGCCAGCCAGCACAGCGTGCTGTGGTAGGGGATGTCCCGAGTTTCTCCTTACCCCGCTCACCAGCTTCGCAAAGCCACTCAGTGTTTGCATAGCCATGAGACCCTCGTCCATCCACCCACCATCCATCCATCCGTCCACCCACCTACCTCTACAACCATCCACTCGCCCACCCCCAGGGTCTGCCGAGTGGCCCCGTGTGCGGCCTGTGCTTGTGCTGGTGCTCAGAGGAGAAGCTAGGACTCGTCTGCAAGGAGCCCCAGTTGAGATGGGGAGGGAGGCGTCCACAGGACTGATGGTGGACAGCCTCTTCTCTCCTCTGCGGAGGGCCACAGGACAGTGTTGGGGCCCCTGCCCTGCTCGAGACTGCCATCTTGAAGGGGCCGACTCTGGGTCCTCGACCCAGTGTGGGAGCTTGTGGCCGAGGGGTACTAGGAGGGTTTGGGGTTTGGCCTTGCAGTCAGGAGACAGTATTCAGAGCCCAGCCCTGTCTGACTTGTGGGGTGACCCTGGGCGTGGCCGTGAACTGGTCCCTGGTTGTTGGTGCTCGCTCAGCACTCCCTGATGGCTGTGCCCTTGACCTCTGCACCTCCAGCCCCAGGCACCTAGTGGCCTCTGTCTTGTTTCCACAGAGCGACTTGTTGGATGTGAACCAGATCATCAAGGACTTGGCCTCTCTGGTCTCAGAGCAAGGAGATGCCATCGGTGGGTACCCACGCCACCTTGCCAGCTGTCTGCTCCCCCCACGAGCCCATCGCCCAGGTGTGGGCAGAGCTGCCTTCCGGAGGAGCAAGGCCCAGGGCAGTTTCGGAAGGTCTGAGCACTGGCCGCCTCCCTCCCCAGCTCCCCAGGGCCCTCACCCCATGGAGGGGCCAGGGTGGAGGAGGCCTTTGCATGCGGGGGGCCACCCATTCTGCTCCCTGAGGAGTCCTGGCCTCATGCCCCCACCCTGGGCCTTTCTCCTTGCCCAGGGCTCTGTGAGGGAGGACAAGTCGTCCTGGGCGGGGGAGGGGTGTGCCCGGTGCTTGGGCGCAGAGTGCTGGGGACAGGGAGCCCAGAGCCACCTCGGGGTCTTGGTTCTGCTGCGGGTGGCCTTGTCGGCCGCTCCTCAAAGCAGTGTGTTGTGGGGCAGCCCCTGGAGGGACTGGTATCCATGTTCCCTTCTGGTTTCTTCCACGTGAAGGCCTTGGCCCCGCCCAGCCTGGCCAGGCCCCCTGGGGGTCAGGTGCTATTTTCTGCTACTGCCCCTGGTGGCTGGGTGCCCGGAGGGGGCAGGGGTACTCATGATCCCCTGGCCTTTGGTGCTCAGAGCCAATGGGCCAACATGGTCAGCTCCCAGCCAGGACCCAGGGGCTCGCCCATATGTCTGCCCTTGCTCCTTGGCCAAGCCGATGCCTCCCTAGGAGCTCTGCGAGGTGCATGAACCCCCTGCCTCCCTCGGGCCAAGGACCCGTTCCGAGACCCAGGGGACAGTCCTGTGACCTCCTGGTGCTGTGTGCACCCCTGGGAGGGTGCATGCAGGGGGTGAGCCATGCTGCCCCGGGGCCTCCTCCTGCTCAGGGACAGTCCTGTGACCTCCTGGTGCTGTGTGCTCCCCTGGGAGGGTGAATGCAGGGGGTGAGCCATGCTGCCCCGGGGCCTCCTCCTGCTCAGGGACAGTCCTGTGACCTCCTGGTGCTGTGTGCTCCCCTGGGAGGGTGAATGCAGGGGGTGAGCCATGCTGCCCCGGGGCCCTCCTCCTGCTCAGGGCAGGGCCTGTGGCCTCCTGGTGCTGTGTGCTCCCCTAGGAGGGTGAATGCAGGGGGTGAGCCATGCTGCCCCGGGGCCTCCTCCTGCTCAGGGCAGGGCCTGTGCCTCGAGCAGGGACACAGCTGGGCCATGTCACCGCTCAGGGCGCCCTCTGCACAGGTCCCGCCCTGTCTCAGCGTCACGGGCTGCTCGCCCCTGGGGCCTCCACATGGGGTGGCAGCCATTGCTGCCTCTGGTGGCTGTGACAGGGCGGGGTGTGCAGGATGGTCTGTCCACTCCAGATGGACACTTGGATGTCAGCCAGGCGGCCACTCAGCCCCTGTGGCTCACTGGTCAGAGGGACTGTCCCTGACCTTGGGACGGTGAGAGCTGGCCTGCAGCAGCCCCGGGAGGGCCCAGGGCGGGGCGGGCACCTGGGACCAGAGTGCCCGGGACGCCAGGCCCCCCTCGTGCTGCCGTGGGTGCTCTCCAGCGACACACGTGGCCGGCTACTCTCGCCTCAAGCGTGGGGCCGGCCATGGGCTCCGTGAGCTCTGCTCTCCATGGGCCTGTCTCACCCGTCTCCTCTGCTCCTGGTCGGCCGTGGGCCTCTGCCTGCCCTCTCAGCCTCTGGTGCCTTTCCAGGGTCCAGGCCACCTGCCGGCAGAGCACCAGCCCCGAGCCGGCCGTGGTGGCCCCGCTGTCCCGGCCTGGCCCCCACTCCCGCACCAAGACACGCAAGCCCAACTTCAGCCCCCGGGAGACGGCGGTGCTGGTGCAGCGGGTGAGGCGCCACCACCCGCTGCTGTTCGGGGCCCCGCGGGGCACGCCCGCCCGGAAGCACCGCGTGTGGAGCCAGATCCTGCAGGCGGTGAACGCACTGGGCTTCTGCCAGCGGGACCTGGGCGACCTCAAGCACAAGTGGAGGGACCTGCGTGGGCTGGTGCGCAAGAAGCTGGCGGAGCGCCCGCAGACGCCAGCCGGGGGCAGGCTGGCCCCCGGCCTCACCCTCTCTCCCGTTGAGCGCATGGTGGCTGAGACCTTCTCACCCGTAGCCCCCCCAGGCAAGGGCCAGGCCTGCGAGCCCCTGCCAAGTAAGTGGGCCCCTCCCCACAGCCTGCACCCCCAGGCCGGCCCCTGTGCCCGGGCTTCCAGGGTGTGACCACGAGAGCAAGACCCTGCGGAGAGCTGAGGCCAGGGAGACGCTATTGCCACTGAGCCCCTCTCTGCCTCCCGATGGGGAAACTGAGGCTCGGCCAGGGAGACACTATTGCCACTGAGCTCCTCTCTGCCCCTCGATGGGGAAACTGAGGCTCGGCCAGGGAGACGCTATTGCCACTCAGCCCCTCTCTGCCCCTCGATGGGGAAACTGAGGCTCGGCCAGGGAGACGCTATTGCCACTCAGCCCCTCTCTGCCCCTCGATGGGGAAACTGAGGCTCGGCCAGGGAGACGCTATTGCCACTGAGCCCCTCTCTGCCCCTCGATGGGGAAACTGAGGCTCAGCCAGGGAGGAGCCTGCTCATCTTGGGAGCTCAGGAGCTCAGGCTCAAAGCCAGGCTCATTTGGGCCCCGAGCCCGGGGTCCTCCTGGGGTGTTCCATCACGATGACCCGGGCTCGCATGTGAGGGCGGGGCCGCTGCCCCCCACCACCCAGCTCAGCCCCTCTCCTGCCCCCTCCCCCGACCCCTTCCTGAATTCCTCCTGGGGGCTCTCCCCTTGAGGGTCCCTCCGCACCTCAGCCAGGCCAGGGTGACACCTGCTGTCCGACAGCCTCCCCAGGGGCGCTCCCTGACCCCCTGCAGGGCCCACTTTTGCCAGAAACTTCTGTACTTCGTGCGGAAGGAGTACAGGGCCTTCCTCGCGCCTGGCGCCTCTGGCTCCCCCTGCCGCCGCCCCCTCCGCGCCTCCTCCTGCCTCCTCTCCACGATGCCTGAGTGTCCGTCAGTCAGGAGCGCCGGCCGCCGCCGTCCGTCTGCGCCGTGGGGCCGCCCCTCCGCATAGCTGAGCCCCACTGGACCCTTCCCTGCGGGGGGCTGTTGGAAGAGACGGACGAAGCCAGGAGCTGGACCAGCTGCCTGCTCAGGACCACAGAGTGGACAGCGGGACTCTGCCTCGTGGGGACCAGTGGGCGTCACAGCCGCCTCCCGTGGCCAGGGCGCAGCAGAGGTCCTAGTGGGCAGGTCGCGGGTGTGCGTGGACCTGGGTTGCTCTGCACCGTGGCTGTGCCTCGTGGGGACTAGTGGGTGTCACAGCTGCCTCCCGCGGCCAGGGCGCGGCAGAGGTCCTAGTGGGCAGGTCGCGGGTGTGCGTGGACCTGGGTTGCTCTGCACGGTGGGCTGGCGTCCGTCGTGATGGAGTGGAGGCAGGGCGGGGTGGAGGCGGGGCGGGGTGGAGGCGGGGCGGGGTGGAGGCGGGGCGGGGTGGAGGCGGGGCGGGGTGGAGGCGGGGCGGGGTGGAGGCGGGGCGGGGTGGGGGCGGGGGCGGGGCGGGGGCGGGGGCGGGGCGGGGGGCGGGGCGGGGTGGAGGCGGGGCGGGGTGGAAGCGGGGCGGGGTGGAGGCGGGGCAGGGCGGGGGGCGGAGGCGGGGCGGAGGCAGGGCGGGGGCGGCGGCGGGGCGGGGCGGCGGCGGGGCGGGGTGGAGGCGGGGCGGAGTGGAGGCAGGGCGGGGTGGGCATGCTGGGGGCCGAGAAGGGCTGGCGGTGGGTGATGCTAGTGTGACCTTGGTGCTCAGAACTGTCCCCAGTTCGCCCTGGCGTGTGGTGGGACCGCGGCACTGTGTGTTTGCAGTCCCCTGTGCTGGGCTCAGCCAGCTCGCTGGGGAGGCCTGCTGCCCGGGTGCGCCTGGTGCCCCTCTCCTGGACATGGCTCCTGGGCTCCCCTTTGTTAGGGCAGCCAACTGACAGGTCCCTTAGTGCCACCAGCTCCTCCTGGGAGTGGCCTGGCACAGGGCTGACGTCACGGTGGTTCACTGAACGACAGAGAGGGACGGGGCAGCGCTTCTCAGGCACGGAGGTGGCTCTGAGGCTGGGGGGGCAGTGGTTGTAGAGATGGCTGCTGGTGCCCAGGCCCTGCCCGCTCCTCCCTCAGGGTCAGCATGGGCCTGGGGCTCTGGCAGGGCGGGCCTCAGGCTGAGGACAGTTGTAGATGCAGTGCAGGGGCGCCCAGGGTGTCTTTCCTGAGGCTGCTGAGGCCCTGTGGGGTGTGGTGCAGTGCAGGGGCGCCCAGGGTGTCCTTGTCCTGAGGCTGCTGAGGCCCTGTGGGGTGCGGTGCAGAGCAGGGGCGCCCAGGGTGTCCTTGTCCTGAGGCTGCT
This sequence comes from Saccopteryx leptura, assembly GCF_036850995.1. Lineage (NCBI taxonomy): Eukaryota > Metazoa > Chordata > Mammalia > Chiroptera > Emballonuridae > Saccopteryx > Saccopteryx leptura. The sequence continues at coordinate 370,774,920 of NC_089505.1, read as the reverse complement.
GAGGCCCTGTGGGGTGCGGTGCAGTGCAGGGGCGTCCAGGGTGTCTGTCCTGAGGCTGCTGAGGCCCTGTGGGGTGCGGTGCAGTGCAGGGGCGTCCAGGGTGTCTGTCCTGAGGCTGCTGAGGCCCTGTGGGGTGCGGTGCAGAGCAGGGGCGCCCAGGGTGTCTGTCCTGAGGCTGCTGAGGCCCTGTGGGGTGCGGTGCAGAGCAGGGGCGCCCAGGGTGTCTGTCCTGAGGCTGCTGAGGCCCTGTGGGGTGCGGTGCAGAGCAGGGGCGTCCAGGGTGTCCTTGTCCTGAGGCTGCTGAGGCCCTGTGGGGTGCGGTGCAGTGCAGGGGCGTCCAGGGTGTCCTTGTCCTGAGGCTGCCGAGGCCCTGTGGGGTGCGGTGCAGAGCAGGGGCGTCCAGGGTGTCTGTCCTGAGGCTGCTGAGGCCCTGTGGGGTGCGGTGCAGAGCAGGGGCGTCCAGGGTGTCTGTCCTGAGGCTGCTGAGGCCCTGTGGGGTGCGGTGCAGAGCAGGGGCGCCCAGGGTGTCTGTCCTGAGGCTGCTGAGGCCCTGTGGGGTGCGGTGCAGAGCAGGGGCGTCCAGGGTGTCTGTCCTGAGGCTGCCGAGGCCCTGTGGGGTGCGGTGCAGAGCAGGGGCGTCCAGGGTGTCTGTCCTGAGGCTGCTGAGGCCCTGTGGGGTGCGGTGCAGAGCAGGGGCGCCCAGGGTGTCTGTCCTGAGGCTGCTGAGGCCCTGTGGGGTGCGGTGCAGAGCAGGGGCGTCCAGGGTGTCTGTCCTGAGGCTGCTGAGGCCCTGTGGGGTGCGGTGCAGAGCAGGGGCGTCCAGGGTGTCTGTCCTGAGGCTGCTGAGGCCCTGTGGGGTGCGGTGCAGAGCAGGGGCGCCCAGGGTGTCTGTCCTGAGGCTGCTGAGGCCCTGTGGGGTGCGGTGCAGTGCAGGGGCGTCCAGGGTGTCCTTGTCCTGAGGCTGCTGAGGCCCTGTGGGGTGCGGTGCAGTGCAGGGGCGCCCAGGGTGTCTGTCCTGAGGCTGCTGAGGCCCTGTGGGGTGCGGTGCAGAGCAGGGGCGTCCAGGGTGTCTGTCCTGAGGCTGCCGAGGCCCTGTGGGGTGCGGTGCAGAGCAGGGGCGTCCAGGGTGTCTGTCCTGAGGCTGCCGAGGCCCTGTGGGGTGCGGTGCAGAGCAGGGGCGTCCAGGGTGTCTGTCCTGAGGCTGCCGAGGCCCTGTGGGGTGCGGTGCAGAGCAGGGGCGTCCAGGGTGTCCTTGTCCTGAGGCTGCTGAGGCCCTGTGGGGTGCGGTGCAGTGCAGGGGCGCCCAGGGTGTCTGTCCTGAGGCTGCTGAGGCCCTGTGGGGTGTGGTGCAGTGCAGGGGCGCCCAGGGTGTCTGTCCTGAGGCTGCCGAGGCCCTGTGGGGTGCGGTGCAGTGCAGGGGCGCCCAGGGTGTCTGTCCTGAGGCTGCCGAGGCCCTGTGGGGTGTGGTGCAGTGCAGGGGCGTCCAGGGTGTCCTTGTCCTGAGGCTGCCGAGGCCCTGTGGGGTGCGTCCTCACACTCTGTGCGTGTTGGGGGCAGTGGTGCTGAAAAGGGTTCTCTTTGGCCCCTGGTGGCCTGGCTACGTCTGGGTGCCCTGTGGACCCTCAGAGCAGAGGCCTTTTAGGGCAGCCCCCACTGAGCACGTCTGCGCCCAGACTGCGCCTGAGTGGAGGAGCCTGTGGCCCCACAGGGCTCCCCTGGCTGACCCAGGACCCTCAAGACTGGGTGAAGGCAGTTGCTTAGCGTTGATGAGGCACAAGACTGCTGCAGGTCCTGTGAGGGGGCCACACCCGTGTTGGCAGCCCCTAGGACTCAGAGGGGAAAGCTGGCCCCTTGGGGCCGCTTGTTGATGTCTGAGGGTGGGGCTGTGTCTGATAGGTGCCATTGAGACCACCCACCGTGCTGATGTCTGAGGGTGGGGCTGTGTCTGATAGATGCCATTGAGACCACCCACCCTGCTGATGTCTGAGGGTGGGGCTGTGTCTGATACTGCCATTGAGACCACCCACCGTGCTGATGTCTGAGGGTGGAGCTGTGTCTGATAGGTGCCATTGAGACCACCCACCCTGCTGATGTCTGAGGGTGGGGCTGTGTCTGATAGGTGCCATTGAGACCACCCACCGTGCTGATGCCTGAGGGTGGAGCTGTGTCTGATAGGTGCCATTGAGACCACCCACCGTGCTGATGTCTGAGGGTGGAGCTGTGTCTGATAGGTGCCATTGAGACCACCCACCGTGCTGATGCCTGAGGGTGGGGCTGTGTCTGATAGGTGCCATTGAGACCACCCACCGTGCTGATGTCTGAGGGTGGGGCTGTGTCTGATAGATGCCATTGAGACCACCCACCCTGCTGATGTCTGAGGGTGGGGCTGTGTCTGATAGGTGCCATTGAGACCACCCACCGTGCTGATGCCTGAGGGTGGGGCTGTGTCTGATAGGTGCCATTGAGACCACCCACCCTGCTGATGTCTGAGGGTGGGGCTGTGTCTGATAGGTGCCATTGAGACCACCCACCGTGCTGATGTCTGAGGGTGGGGCTGTGTCTGATACTGCCATTGAGACCACCCACCGTGCTGATGTCTGAGGGTGGGGCTGTGTCTGATACTGCCATTGAGACCACCCACCGTGCTGATGTCTGAGGGTGGGGCTGTGTCTGATAGGTGCCATTGAGACCACCCACCGTGCTGATGTCTGAGGGTGGGGCTGTGTCTGATACTGCCATTGAGACCACCCACTGTGCAGCACTGGCCCGGCGGCCAGGATGCTCGTTCTCTGGTCAGGGCCCCGTGCCTCGCCAGTGCGTGGAGTGTGTTCGCAGCCCCAGCCCGGTCCTCCCAGCAGCTCTGTAAGATGCACAAGGATGTGGCCCTGCCCCTTTGCAGAGGCCCAGCCGGCTGTGGGGGCTGCCCAGGGGGCAGACTCGTAACAGCCTGGCTTGCACCCTTTCCTGAGTGGGCTGCCCTCTGTCCTGGTGCCTCGGGCCAGCCAGTGCCTACGCCAGGCAGGCCACCCAGTGCCCCATTTCTGTAGCCCCTGCTTCTCAGGAGGCCGGACTCCTAGCCTGGACCTCTGTGACCACAAAGGGGGAGACCCTGTCCGCTCCCTCTTGCAGCCCCGGCCTCGGTGTCCTCTCAGTAACTGCTTCTGTCTTGATTTGCAGATAGCATTGAAGCCAGTCTTGAGGCTGCGTCCTCGCACACAGAGGCCGCCAGCGAGCTCCTGGCTGGAGCCAGCCGGCACCAAGTAAGTCGGTGAGAGGGGCCAGCCTGTGGCCCTCGGCCCCCTCTGTCCAGTCCTCTGAACGCCCAGGCCCTGACCTTGTCTGAGAAGGGCACACCCCTGGTCTTTTCTGAGCCCAGAAGGAGTGGCGTGGGGGAGGGGAGAGGCAGGGGTGGCGGGCCTGCGCCTCCAGGGTGCTCGCACTACCTTCTCCCCTGTGCCCCTGCTGAGGGCACCGGGTGCAGCAGGGCCAGGGCCTGCGCCTCCAGGGTGCTCGCACCACCTTCTCCCCTGTGGTCCTGCTGAGGGCACCGGGTGCAGCAGGGCCAGGGCTGCGCCTCCAGGGTGCTCGCACTACCTTCTCCCCTGTGCCCTGCTGAGGGCACGGGTGCAGCAGGGCCAGGGCCTGCGCCTCCAGGGTGCTCGCACCACCTTCTCCCCTAGGCCCTGCTGAGGGCACGGGTGCAGCAGGGCCAGGGCCTGCGCCTCCAGGGTGCTCGCACCACCTTCTCCCCTGTGCCCTGCTGAGGGCACCGGGTGCAGCAGGGCCAGGGCCGCGCTGCCAGGCCGGTCTTCCCCGGCGGGCGTGGGCGTGACGTTCCCCTGGACCCGGCCACACCTGTGCCGAGTGGCCCCTGCAGGAAGCCCTGGGCTCCCCCCTTGTTCTGGGTCCGTGGGCGTGTGCCACCGTCCTGGAGGGTGTGGGGCCCTCCTGACCCGCTCAGTCACCTGCCACCTGGAGGCCTGTGTGGCTCAGCGTCTGCCCACGGGCTGGAGGCTGGGTGGGGCCCTCCGTGTGCACAGCAGAACTTGGCTTAGGACAAGGCGTCTGGCTGAGGGAACACGTACCAGGCGTTTATTTGGTTGGGACCGGGCCTAGGGCAGCCTGGGGGGCAGGCTCCAGCCTCCTTGCTCACCTGCAGCCCCCAGCAAGTTTGCTGGGGGGGCTGGCAGCCGCTCTCTGCACCCCCACTCTGTCGCTCGTGGCCCTCTGCTCTTCGGGGCCCTGACATGCAGAGCTGGGCCCCGTGGAGCCCGTCCTTGGAGGAGCGGGTGTCTTGGGAGTAGGTGGGCTGGCCGTCAGGGGCAGGGACTGAAGGCCTAGGCCGGCCTGGGCGGGGTAGCTTTCTGGGAGAGTGCCCGCGCTATCTGCAAGGTCAAGCCGGCATTGTCCTGGCAGAGGGGACAGTGTGCACAGAGGCCAAAGGGGAGGCTGCCGGGCCAAGCTCGGGACAGCGTGGGCGAGAGTGGACAGCTGTGTGGGGTCGGTGCCAGTGGGGTGGGGGGTGAGGTGGGCAGAGGACGCCTTCGCTCCCTGGGGGCTCTGGGAGGTCAGAGTGCTTGGACAGGGGTTTCTGGTCGCGGTGGTTGGGGAGAGGCGCGGGTGATGCTGTGGACCCAGCAGGGGCGTGGGCGGAGCCGGGGGCGCCCTCCCTCCCCACGCCTCCCTCTCCTGCCTCCGGTAGCCCGGGTGGGGCAGGCCGTCCTCGACAGCTGGCCGGGACAGGCGGCCGCAGGGTCTGGGCCTGTGCTCTGCAGGAGTGCGGAGTGTGAGGGTGGAGGCCGCACCCACTGCCCACCCCTCTTTTCTCCGTCAGTGGCATTCAGACTTGGAGGTGGGGGGAGCGAGGGTCGGCCGCACACGTGGTGGGGAACACGTGCTGTGGAGAACTTGGCTGTACCAAGGTCTCGCCTTCAGGACGGGCAGGGGCAGGGCTGGTGGTCATGCCCACTGACGCCGGCTCGGGGCTCTCTGCCCAGGCCACGCCCACCGCTCTGCATCGCGGGCAGCCAGGCCTGCACCCCAGACTTCCCAGGCACCGCTCTGTGCATCGCGGGCAGCCAGGCCTGCACCCCAGACTTCCCAGGCCTGGCCCTGGCAGGGCCTCCCAGAGCAGAAGGCACAGCTGCACCTGACGGGCAAGGTGGATGCATCGGAGGCCCAGGGCCTGGCCTCTCTCGTGGGAACTGTCCCGGCGGGCACTGCCAGGGCCCTGACCACTGGAACGCCTCATCTCAAGAACGAAGCAGCGGGCCTCCAGGTCAGAGGGGTCGGCCGATCCCGGACTGTGGGAGGAGGACGGACAGCAGGTGCCTGGACCCTGGAGGGAAGACTGGACTGCCGATGCCTGGACTGCGGGTGGAAGATGTGACAGTGAGGAGGAAGAGCAGGAGGAAGAGGAGGAGGAGGAAGAGGAGGAGGAAGAGCAGGAGGAGGAGGAAGAGGAGGAGGAAGAGCAGGAGGAGGAGGAGGAAGAGCAGGAGGAAGAGGAGGAGGAGGAAGAGGAGGAGGAAGAGGAGGAGGAGGAAGAGGAGGAGGAAGAGCAGGAGGAGGAGGAAGAGGAGGAGGAAGAGCAGGAGGAGGAGGAAGAGGAGGAGGAAGAGCAGGAGGAGGAGGAGGAGGAAGAGCAGGAGGAGGAGGAAGAGGAGGAGGAAGAGCAGGAGGAGGAGGAGGAGGAAGAGCAGGAGGAGGTGGAGGAGGCAGCGGCAGCACGGACAGCCACCTGTGTCTGTGGACACCTCAGACTCGACCCCCGTCCCTGTCCTGGGGTGAGGCTGTCCAGTAGGAGCCCCTGGGCCATAGGTGAGGTGAGGGACCCTGACCCAGGAGGTGCAGCCACAGCCGTGTCCACGCGCTCCCATTCCACACGGCATGTCAGGAAGTAGCCGGCAGGACCAGACTCCGCCCAGCCCCGGGTGTCGGCCCCTGTGGGTCCCCCGGGATGCTTGTTGGCACCCCCTCAGACAAGCTGAGGAGGTAGGGGCCCTGGGGGTCCCCCGGGATGCTTGTTGGCATCCCCTCAGATAAGCTGAGGAGGTAGGGGCCCTGAGGGTCCCCCGGGATGCTTGTTGGCACCCCACTCAGACAAGCTGAGGAGGTGGGGGCCCTGCCGTCAGGGTGTTTGCTCATCTGCAGACGAGGGTTCCCGTGGTCCGTAGCCGCCGGGCAGGAGAGCGGGTATGGAGCCCAGTCTGTGGGACTCTGTCCAGGGCTTCCTGCTGTCCGGCGGGGGTGGCTCCACTCTCACGTTCACCTCTCGTCCTGGGCCACCTGCACGTGGAGGGGTGGGTGCAGACAGATGGGTGCCGGGTGGGCGGATGGGAGTGTGAGTGGTGGGTGACGGCAGGGTGGATGGATGGTGAAGGGAAGCATGGGTCGTTGGAGGAATGGATGCCGTGAGGAAGGGTGGCTGAGAGGTGAATGGACGGATGGATGGACGGATGTGGAGGTGGCGGGCGGGTGGGTGGACGTGTGGGGATGTGGCTGCCCCCAGGCCTGGACTGGCCGGCTTTAGGTCTCAGTGTCCACATACTGGAGCGAGTTGTCACCTGCTGAGTCTGTCTGGGGAGGGCACCGTGAGACCAGCAGCAGGTGTGCCGAGGGCCTCGTGCAGGTGGCAGTGCCGGCACCTCCCGCTCCTGGGCCACCCAGCCCAGGACTGAAGGCTCACGTGTCCTGTCTCCCTCTGCCAGCTGATGAGGAGGATGAGGCCCCCAGCTGCCCGTGGCTGCCCCTACGGACTCTGGATGGGCCGAGCCTGCCCGAACCGGACTCCGTGGACCTCCAAGGAGCCTTCCCGGTGCCCACCGCCTCGTCTCCCCACAGGCTGCCCCCGCCCCCGCCGCAGCCACATTCCTGGGGGCCTCCTGGCCCTCCCCTCCCTCCTCTGCCGCGCCCCCGCCCTCCGGGGGACCCGTGGTGGCCGAAGCCTCGGAGTTCGAGCGGCAGCTCCTGGACTCCCATCGGCAGCAGGGCGCCCTGCTCTCCTCCTGGCCCAGCAGAACCTGCTGCTGCAGCGGCTGGCCGACGGCGTGGGGGCCCTCAACCGGACCCTGGGGCGGCTGGTGGGGGCCCTCAACCGGACCCTGGGGCGGCTGGTGGGGGCCCTCAACCGGACCCTGGGGCGGCTGGTGGGGGCCCTCAACCGGACCCTGGGGCGGCTGGTGGGGGCCCTCAACCGGGCCCTGGGGCGGCTGGTGGGGGCCCACCCCGCCTCGGGAGCCCCGCCCGCAGTTCCCCACGGCCCCTCTGCCCAGGGCTCCCAGGGCAGCCCCCAGGCTCCCCCCACGGGCCCGGAGGTCTTCTCAGGGATGATCCTGAAGGTGGAGGAGGAGCTTTAGGGTCCAGTCCTCCTACGAGGCAGGGCCTCCATGGAGTGAGAGGACGGAGGACGTCGCCTGCGGCTGCCCCACCGTTGCCGCCGTTGTTGGGCCCAGGTGACGTGTGAGGCTTCGGAAAGCCGGCCGCCTGGCGGCCCAGCAGAGTTCTACACGGAGGGCACAGCCAGGGGCCCTGGGGTGACCTGCAGCTCTCTGCAGGCGGCAGGAGGAAGCCGTGGTGCCTGCAGAGCTCCCAGACCCCCTGGGGCCGGCCCCAGGGAGGCCCCAGACGGCTGCGCGACTCCTGGACGCCCCTCCTCCCTGGGCGCTGACGCCAGCCGGGATGCCCCTCCTGCTGCGCATCTGGTGTGATGTGTCCGCACGGGTTCCTGGTCCTGTATGGGAGGATTGCCGTTTTTGTATTTGTTGGGATTAAAAAATTTTTTTTTTCTTATTTAAGCATAAAATAATCAAAAAAGATGGTGCTGGTGACAGTGATGCTGACAAGTAAGGAGGTGGAGACCGGCTCTGTGTCCCTGCTGCGCCTCTGCTTCCACGGGCCTCACGCCCTTCCATCCTGGTCCCTCTGCCCGCGTGCGGGCCCTGGCGCTGGCCCCTGCCCTGCCTGGACCCGGCACAGGCGCAGCCCCGAAGCCCGGGCGGCTGCTGGGGGCCGGCAGGAGGGCAGACAGCCCTGCCCCTGGGGCCTGCTCCTGGGCCTCCTGCTCTCCTCCAGCCTGTGGCCTCCTCCTGATCCCTGTGGGTAGAAGCCTTTTCCAGGCCGGAGGCCGGCGTGCCTGCCCAGAGCCCCCGGGACACCCAGCACCCGGCAGCCAGGACAGCGCGTGGGGCTGTTTTGCTGTGGGCCCAGCCGGTCATCCAGCTGCTCTGGCCGTGTGGCCGACCCCAGACCTTGCCATCCGCTCTGCGTGGGGCCTTCGTGTAGACGGCCCCTTCTGGGAGCTTCCTCCCCCTGCCAAGTCTGCGCCTGTCTCAGGCCACCTCCCGGCGTCTGTGTAGACCTTGCTCCCAGTGAAGGGGTGGGCACTTCTTGTCTGCTACCAGGGTCCACCCTGGGCGGCATTCTCTGTTGGCAGTGAATGGTGCCTCCGGTCCTGGCTAATCCTCCATCCCTGCTCTGGTCCCAACTGAGCCCTGACCCTGGTCAATCCCATAATGCCTCTCGGCTGCGTCCTCTGCCCCGCGCTGTGGTGAGTGCCAAGGACACAGCAGCTACCGAGGCTGATGACCCCGCCCTCCCGAAGCTCCTGTCTGCTGCGGAAGCCGGCCCTGAGCCAGTACAGCCGTGCTCGGTGCGGTTCTGTGCGCCAGTTCAGACTGGTCTGAGCTGTGTTTCGTGGCGTGTTTTACAGAGGGTAGGCTTGTGGCTCTCACACAGAAACTTGGGTGCTGGTCCAGAGCTGCTGTGCAGCTGCGTTGTCCTCAGAGACCCAGGCAGCCTGCGCCCCGCTCCAGCACGCCGCCCGGCCCGGCATGGCCACGGGGCTCCACCACTGCTGTCATGCTCCCGGCAGCAGGAGGGCGGGGAGGGCCGAGGGGGACACACCGCTCCCTTGAGGGGTGCGTCTGCTGGCATCTCCTTCCACTGGTGGGAAGGGAGGTGCCCACACGAAGGTGCAGGTGCGGTAGGAGCTGGGAAGTACCTTTATCACTTCAGCCCGGACGAGGGGCTGTTAGGGAGGGCGCTGAGCGGGCACCGGCCGCCCTGCTGTGGGGGACGCCTGGCGGCACGTCCTGGTCTGTCCACCCCCACAGCCTGGCCTGCCCTCTGCCCTCTGCCCTCTGAGGCCGGAGCCCAGGGCCGCCAGGTGCTGAGGGCAAGGCGGCACGTCCTGGTCTGCCCGCCCCCACAGCCTGGCCTGCCCTCTGCCCTCTGCCCTCTGAGGCCGGAGCCCAGGGCCGCCGGGTGCTGAGGCTCCGCAGTGACTGGGAGGGGTGCCTCTGTGTGGGGTCGTGGTCCGGGGTGCACCAAGGAGCTCAGGCTGCAGGGAGCGGGAGCAGAGGCCCTGCCTGGCCTCCAGGGAGGGGCGTTCATGTGCTCAAGGGACCCAAGGTTGATCCAGGGGTGCCACACCCACACCTGGGGCTCTGGCAGCTCCTTCTCTTGGGAGGGGAGAGTGGGGGTGGCCTGGAGACCCTTCAGGGCTGAGGTTGTGGTCTTGACATAGCCCGGAGCTGGTCAGAGTCGAGCTTGTGAGGGAGCATGTGGTGCTGGCCTCTGGGGAGACGGGCGGGGATCCAGCTGGGGTCCGTCCGCGGCCAGCTGAGCCTGCACTCCGCACTCCTGGGCAGCGGGAGGGACGGGCCTGGGAGGGGTGTGGGGGGCGGGCTCAGCCCACACCAGCAGCGATGGAAATAGACAGCGGTGAAGTCATGTCTACAAAGGGGCCAGAGAAGAACCATCAACCTGGAACTGCCTGCCCAGGACCGAAGTGCAGAGACTGCTGTACACGAGAAGTCTTTGAGGGCTTGTCCCAAGCGGCGTGCGCGGAGGGGTCTTTGGAGAGGGGACTTCGGGACGGAGGCAGAGCACGCCGGTCTCGAGGGAGACCCACAGTGCCAGGCCCACGGTGCGGAGGAGGAGCACACCGGTCACGAGGGAGACCCACAGTGCCAGGCCCACGGTGCAGGCTGCGCCATACGGCTGTGTGAGGCAGTCACCCGTCTTACGAATAATAACGATGAACACAGCGTCTCGTTGGTGGGGCAAAGTTTTCGGAAGGACAGAACAGCTGGATGATGATATTTTATCTGGGAAGACTTGCTGAAGTATTCCGAGTGTGTGTTATTTGTGGGGAAGCTAAGTATTAAATTTAACATCTGTCAACGCCTATGCATGGCAAAGACTCGGGGGCTCCTTCATCAAAATTAAAAACCTAATACTCCGCAGAAGGCCCTATTAAGGGGAGGAAAACACAGCTTCTTCCTGGAGGAACATGTTTGCGATGACATACGTGACAGAGGACGTGTATCCTGAATATGTAAAGAGCTCTGCTGAATTCAACAGTAAGAAAACAATTCAGTTAGAAAATGGGCAAAGATTTGAGCCTATACTTCACCCAAGAAGATCTGTGGCTAGCAGACAAGCACCTGGAAAGGTGGTCAACACCAGCACCCATTAGAGACATCCACAGTAAATGAGATAGAAAGTAAGAGAAGCAAGGGACAGAGAACCTGGACCATTCCCACGTTGTCTGCTGTACTCCTCAACCATCGCGTGTGCCTGGCGTTTAGCCTGTAGACGTGAAGAAACCGTACACAAGTGTTTGTTGCTTCTTTATTTGTGATAAGCTTCAAATCGGAAATAACCCAGGGGTCCCTCTGCAGGTAAACGATTGAGCTGTGGAGCATTCGTTACGATGGAGTACTACTCGGCAGGGAAGATGGACGGGTCACCTGGCAGGCTCGGGCAGGGCATTTCTCTGAGTGCCAAGGCCAGTCTCAAAGGTCCCAGCTGTGTGACTCCCTGTGTAGAACATTCCCAAAGCGGCGAAGTTGAGGGGATGGAAATGGGTCAGGTCTGGAGATGGGGTGGGTGGGTGGGTGGGTGCACCTTGAGCGCCCCCTTGTGGTGCAGCAATCCGCATCCGCTCATGGTGGTGGTTTCAGGAATCTAAGTGATAAAATCTCATAGAACTAGCCACACAGACAAACCAGTTTTGTTTAGTTTCTTTAAATTAAAAAACCATAAAATTTAAGGCGAGGATAACTTCTAACAGCGGTGTTAGAGTGTATAACTTTCAAACCAGTAAAAATGAAATAGGAATACAATTAAACAAAAATCCTTATTGAATAAGAAAAGAACGGCGGGGTTGGGGGGAAGAAGCAGAAATAATACAGAAGAAAAAGAGGACAAATAGGAAACAGGATACAAGATTTTGGAACCACCCAGGTTCAGTTTGCTTAAGGAAAAGATCGCATGAGCCCCTGGGACCTGGAGGGTGAGTGGGTGAAAAGAAACAAAGTATCTTTTTGGAAGAAACTAAGTATCTCTGTGTGTTTACAAGACATGCACTAAAACCTAAAAAAGTAGCAGTGGTGAGAGGGGAGTCCAAAGAAAGATGAAGTCAGTCAGAAGCTTTGTCAAAGAAAGCTGGTGGTAGCACCAACTTGGCAAAATGGACTTGAACATGAAGGCGAGTGTACGTCGTATGAAGACAGAAGTAGAATTACTCTGTAGCGCTTCAGCTCATCAGGAGGGTGGACAGCTCTCCGCTTGTCTCTGCACCTAATAAAAGAGCTCAAATCAAACAAGTAACGGCAACCACTTCCCTCCTACAGGGGGAACCCATCCTGAGAGCAGAAGCACACAGACAAGAAATTAGAGTTCAGTAGCAATTAGCACTTGACTTACAGACCCTGCACGAACAGTACACATTCTCTGGTACGCCTGGATGCTTACACATTTTTAAAAAGTATTTTTTGCCTTTCAATTACAGTTGGCATACAATATTATTTTAGTTTCAGGTGTGCCACATAGCGGTTAGACATTTGTATAGCTTACGAAGTGGTTCCCTCCATCAGCCGCGTGTCCGTCTGACTGCCTACCTAAGTATTACAGATGATTGCCCATACTCCCTGTGCTGTGCTTGGCATCCTTGGGCCTTTCCCCTACCAATTCGTACTTCTTAATCTCTTCCCCTTTTCCACTCCCGCCCCCCCCCCCCCCGACATCTGGCACCATCAGATTGTTCTGTGTGTCTGTGAGTCTGTTCCTGAATCTGGCACCATCAGATTGTCCTCTGTGTCTGTGAGTCTGTTTCTGAATCTGGCACCATCAGATTGTCCTCTGTGTCTGTGAGTCTGTTTCTGAATCTGGCACCATCAGATTGTCCTCTGTGTCTGTGAGTCTGTTCCTGAATCTGGCACCATCAGATTGTTCTCTGTGTCTGTGAGTCTGTTTCTGAATCTGGCACCATCAGATTGTTCTGTGTGTCTGTGAGTCTGTTTCTGAATCTGGCACCATCAGATTGTTCTGTGTGTCTGTGAGTCTGTCTGAATCTTGCACCATCAGATTGTTCTGTGTGTCTGTGAGTCTGTTTCTGAATCTGGCACCATCAGATTGTCCTCTGTGTCTGTGAGTCTGTTTCTGAATCTGGCACCATCAGATTGTCCTCTGTGTCTGTGAGTCTGTTTCTGAATCTGGCACCATCAGATTGTTCTGTGTGTCTGTGAGTCTGTTCCTGAATCTGGCACCATCAGATTGTCCTCTGTGTCTGTGAGTCTGTTTCTGAATCTGGCACCATCAGATTGTCCTCTGTGTCTGTGAGTCTGTTTCTGAATCTGGCACCATCAGATTGTCCTCTGTGTCTGTGAGTCTGTTTCTGAATCTGGCACCATCAGATTGTTCTCTGTGTCTGTGAGTCTGTTTCTGAATCTGGCACCATCAGATTGTTCTGTGTGTCTGTGAGTCTGTTTCTGAATCTGGCACCATCAGATTGTTCTGTGTGTCTGTGAGTCTGTCTGAATCTTGCACCATCAGATTGTTCTGTGTGTCTGTGAGTCTGTTTCTGAATCTGGCACCATCAGATTGTCCTCTGTGTCTGTGAGTCTGTTTCTGAATCTGGCACCATCAGATTGTCCTCTGTGTCTGTGAGTCTGTTTCTGAATCTGGCACCATCAGATTGTCCTCTGTGTCTGTGAGTCTGTTTCTGAATCTGGCACCATCAGATTGTCCTCTGTGTGTCTGTGAGTCTGTTTCTGAATCTGGCACCATCAGATTGTCCTCTGTGTCTGTGAGTCTGTTTCTGAATCTGGCACCATCAGATTGTTCTGTGTGTCTGTGAGTCTGTTTCTGAATCTGGCACCATCAGATTGTTCTGTGTGTCTGTGAGTCTGTTTCTGAATCTGGCACCATCAGATTGTTCTGTGTGTCTGTGAGTCTGTTTCTGAATCTGGCACCATCAGATTGTTCTGTGTGTCTGTGAGTCTGTTTCTGAATCTGGCACCATCAGATTGTCCTCTGTGTCTGTGAGTCTGTTTCTGAATCTGGCACCATCAGATTGTCCTCTGTGTCTGTGAGTCTGTTTCTGAATCTGGCACCATCAGATTGTCCTCTGTGTCTGTGAGTCTGTCTGAATCTGGCACCATCAGATTGTCCTCTGTGTCTGTGAGTCTGTTTCTGAATCTGGCACCATCAGATTGTTCTGTGTGTCTGTGAGTCTGTCTGAATCTGGCACCATCAGATTGTCCTCTGTGTCTGTGAGTCTGTTTCTGAATCTGGCACCATCAGATTGTTCTCTGTGTCTGTGAGTCTGTCTGAATCTGGCACCATCAGATTGTCCTCTGTGTCTGTGAGTCTGTTTCTGAATCTGGCACCATCAGATTGTTCTCTGTGTCTGTGAGTCTGTTTCTGAATCTGGCACCATCAGATTGTTCTCTGTGTCTGTGAGTCTGTTTCTGAATCTGGCACCATCAGATTGTCCTCTGTGTCTGTGAGTCTGTTTCTGAATCTGGCACCATCAGATTGTTCTGTGTGTCTGTGAGTCTGTTTCTGAATCTGGCACCATCAGATTGTTCTGTGTGTCTGTGAGTCTGTTTCTGAATCTGGCACCATCAGATTGTCCTCTGTGTCTGTGAGTCTGTCTGAATCTGGCACCATCAGATTGTTCTCTGTGTCTGTGAGTCTGTTTCTGAATCTGGCACCATCAGATTGTTCTGTGTGTCTGTGAGTCTGTCTGAATCTGGCACCATCAGATTGTCCTCTGTGTCTGTGAGTCTGTTTCTGAATCTGGCACCATCAGATTGTTCTGTGTGTCTGTGAGTCTGTCTGAATCTGGCACCATCAGATTGTTCTGTGTGTCTGTGAGTCTGTTTCTGAATCTGGCACCATCAGATTGTCCTCTGTGTCTGTGAGTCTGTTTCTGAATCTGGCACCATCAGATTGTCCTGTGTGTCTGTGAGTCTTTCTGAATCTGGCACCATCAGATTGTTCTCCGTGTCTGTGAGTCTGTTTCTGAATCTGGCACCATCAGATTGTTCTCCGTGTCTGTGAGTCTGTTTCTGAATCTGGCACCATCAGATTGTCCTCCGTGTCTGTGAGTCTGTTTCTGAATCTGGCACCATCAGATTGTTCTGTGTGTCTGTGAGTCTGTTTCTGAATCTGGCACCATCAGATTGTCCTCTGTGTGTCTGTGAGTCTGTTTCTGAATCTGGCACCATCAGATTGTTCTCTGTGTCTGTGAGTCTGTCTGAATCTGGAACCATCAGATTGTCCTCTGTGTCTGTGAGTCTGTTTCTGAATCTGGCACCATCAGATTGTTCTCTTTGTCTGTGAGTCTGTTTCTGAATCTGGCACCATCAGATTGTTCTCTGTGTCTGTGAGTCTGTTTCTGAATCTGGCACCATCAGATTGTTCTGTGTGTCTGTGAGTCTGTCTGAATCTGGCACCATCAGATTGTTCTCTGTGTCTGTGAGTCTGTTTCTGAATCTGGCACCATCAGATTGTTCTGTGTGTCTGTGAGTCTGTTTCTGAATCTGGCACCATCAGATTGTCCTCTGTGTCTGTGAGTCTGTTTCTGAATCTGGCACCATCAGATTGTCCTCTGTGTCTGTGAGTCTTTCTGAATGTGGCACCATCAGATTGTTCTGTGTGTCTGTGAGTCTGTTTCTGAATCTGGCACCATCAGATTGTTCTGTGTGTCTGTGAGTCTGTTTCTGAATCTGGCACCATCAGATTGTCCTCTGTGTCTGTGAGTCTGTTTCTGAATCTGGCACCATCAGATTGTTCTGTGTGTCTGTGAGTCTGTTTCTGAATCTGGCACCATCAGATTGTTCTGTGTGTCTGTGAGTCTGTTTCTGAATCTGGCACCATCAGATTGTTCTGTGTGTCTGTGAGTCTGTCTGAATCTGGCACCATCAGATTGTTCTGTGTGTCTGTGAGTCTGTTTCTGAATCTGGCACCATCAGATTGTCCTCTGTGTGTCTGTGAGTCTGTTTCTGAATCTGGCACCATCAGATTGTCCTCTGTGTCTGTGAGTCTGTTTCTGAATCTGGCACCATCAGATTGTCCTCTGTGTCTGTGAGTCTGTTTCTGAATCTGGCACCATCAGATTGTCCTGTGTGTCTGTGAGTCTGTTTCTGAATCTGGCACCATCAGATTGTCCTCTGTGTCTGTGAGTCTGTTTCTGAATCTGGCACCATCAGATTGTTCTGTGTGTCTGTGAGTCTGTCTGAATCTGGCACCATCAGATTGTTCTGTGTGTCTGTGAGTCTGTTTCTGAATCTGGCACCATCAGATTGTTCTGTGTGTCTGTGAGTCTGTCTGAATCTGGCACCATCAGATTGTCCTCTGTGTCTGTGAGTCTTTCTGAATCTGGCACCATCAGATTGTTCTCTGTGTCTGTGAGTCTGTTTCTGAATCTGGCACCATCAGATTGTTCTGTGTGTCTGTGAGTCTGTCTGAATCTGGCACCATCAGATTGTTCTGTGTGTCTGTGAGTCTGTTTCTGAATCTGGCACCATCAGATTGTCCTCTGTGTCTGTGAGTCTGTTTCTGAATCTGGCACCATCAGATTGTCCTCTGTGTCTGTGAGTCTGTTCCTGAATCTGGCACCATCAGATTGTTCTGTGTGTCTGTGAGTCTGTTTCTGAATCTGGCACCATCAGATTGTTCTCTGTGTCTGTGAGTCTGTCTGAATCTGGAACCATCAGATTGTCCTCTGTGTCTGTGAGTCTGTTTCTGAATCTGGCACCATCAGATTGTTCTCTTTGTCTGTGAGTCTGTTTCTGAATCTGGCACCATCAGATTGTTCTCTGTGTCTGTGAGTCTGTTTCTGAATCTGGCACCATCAGATTGTTCTGTGTGTCTGTGAGTCTGTTTCTGAATCTGGCACCATCAGATTGTTCTGTGTGTCTGTGAGTCTGTCTGAATCTGGCACCATCAGATTGTTCTCTGTGTCTGTGAGTCTGTTTCTGAATCTGGCACCATCAGATTGTTCTGTGTGTCTGTGAGTCTGTTTCTGAATCTGGCACCATCAGATTGTCCTCTGTGTCTGTGAGTCTGTTTCTGAATCTGGCACCATCAGATTGTCCTCTGTGTCTGTGAGTCTTTCTGAATCTGGCACCATCAGATTGTTCTGTGTGTCTGTGAGTCTGTTTCTGAATCTGGCACCATCAGATTGTTCTCTGTGTCTGTGAGTCTGTTTCTGAATCTGGCACCATCAGATTGTCCTCTGTGTCTGTGAGTCTGTTTCTGAATCTGGCACCATCAGATTGTTCTGTGTGTCTGTGAGTCTGTTTCTGAATCTGGCACCATCAGATTGTTCTGTGTGTCTGTGAGTCTGTTTCTGAATCTAGCACCATCAGATTGTTCTCCGTGTCTGTGAGTCTTTCTGAATCTGGCACCATCAGATTGTCCTCTGTGTCTGTGAGTCTGTTTCTGAATCTGGCACCATCAGATTGTTCTGTGTGTCTGTGAGTCTGTTTCTGAATCTAGCACCATCAGATTGTTCTCCGTGTCTGTGAGTCTTTCTGAATCTGGCACCATCAGATTGTTCTGTGTGTCTGTGAGTCTGTCTGAATCTGGCACCATCAGATTGTCCTCTGTGTCTGTGAGTCTTTCTGAATCTGGCACCATCAGATTGTCCTCTGTGTCTGTGAGTCTTTCTGAATCTGGCACCATCAGATTGTTCTCCGTGTCTGTGAGTCTGTTTCTGAATCTGGCACCATCAGATTGTCCTCTGTGTCTGTGAGTCTGTTTCTGAATCAGGCACCATCAGATTGTTCTCCGTGTCTGTGAGTCTTTCTGAATCTGGCACCATCAGATTGTTCTGTGTGTCTGTGAGTCTGTTTCTGAATCTGGCACCATCAGATTGTTCTGTGTGTCTGTGAGTCTTTCTGAATCTGGCACCATCAGATTGTCCTCTGTGTCTGTGAGTCTGTTTCTGAATCTGGCACCATCAGATTGTTCTCCGTGTCTGTGAGTCTTTCTGAATCTGGCACCATCAGATTGTTCTGTGTGTCTGTGAGTCTGTTTCTGAATCTGGCACCATCAGATTGTTCTGTGTGTCTGTGAGTCTGTCTGAATCTGGCACCATCAGATTGTTCTGTGTGTCTGTGAGTCTGTTTCTGAATCTGGCACCATCAGATTGTCCTCTGTGTCTGTGAGTCTGTTTCTGAATCTGGCACCATCAGATTGTCCTCTGTGTCTGTGAGTCTGTTTCTGAATCTGGCACCATCAGATTGTCCTCTGTGTCTGTGAGTCTGTCTGAATCTGGCACCATCAGATTGTCCTCTGTGTCTGTGAGTCTGTTTCTGAATCTGGCACCATCAGATTGTCCTCTGTGTCTGTGAGTCTGTTTCTGAATCAGGCACCATCAGATTGTTCTCCGTGTCTGTGAGTCTTTCTGAATCTGGCACCATCAGATTGTTCTGTGTGTCTGTGAGTCTGTTTCTGAATCTGGCACCATCAGATTGTTCTGTGTGTCTGTGAGTCTTTCTGAATCTGGCACCATCAGATTGTCCTCTGTGTCTGTGAGTCTGTTTCTGAATCTGGCACCATCAGATTGTTCTCCGTGTCTGTGAGTCTTTCTGAATCTGGCACCATCAGATTGTTCTGTGTGTCTGTGAGTCTGTTTCTGAATCTGGCACCATCAGATTGTTCTGTGTGTCTGTGAGTCTGTCTGAATCTGGCACCATCAGATTGTTCTGTGTGTCTGTGAGTCTGTTTCTGAATCTGGCACCATCAGATTGTCCTCTGTGTCTGTGAGTCTGTTTCTGAATCTGGCACCATCAGATTGTCCTCTGTGTCTGTGAGTCTGTTTCTGAATCTGGCACCATCAGATTGTCCTCTGTGTCTGTGAGTCTGTCTGAATCTGGCACCATCAGATTGTCCTCTGTGTCTGTGAGTCTGTTTCTGAATCTGGCACCATCAGATTGTTCTGTGTGTCTGTGAGTCTGTCTGAATCTGGCACCATCAGATTGTCCTCTGTGTCTGTGAGTCTGTTTCTGAATCTGGCACCATCAGATTGTTCTCTGTGTCTGTGAGTCTGTCTGAATCTGGCACCATCAGATTGTCCTCTGTGTCTGTGAGTCTGTTTCTGAATCTGGCACCATCAGATTGTTCTCTGTGTCTGTGAGTCTGTTTCTGAATCTGGCACCATCAGATTGTTCTCTGTGTCTGTGAGTCTGTTTCTGAATCTGGCACCATCAGATTGTCCTCTGTGTCTGTGAGTCTGTTTCTGAATCTGGCACCATCAGATTGTTCTGTGTGTCTGTGAGTCTGTTTCTGAATCTGGCACCATCAGATTGTTCTGTGTGTCTGTGAGTCTGTTTCTGAATCTGGCACCATCAGATTGTCCTCTGTGTCTGTGAGTCTGTCTGAATCTGGCACCATCAGATTGTTCTCTGTGTCTGTGAGTCTGTTTCTGAATCTGGCACCATCAGATTGTTCTGTGTGTCTGTGAGTCTGTCTGAATCTGGCACCATCAGATTGTCCTCTGTGTCTGTGAGTCTGTTTCTGAATCTGGCACCATCAGATTGTTCTGTGTGTCTGTGAGTCTGTCTGAATCTGGCACCATCAGATTGTTCTGTGTGTCTGTGAGTCTGTTTCTGAATCTGGCACCATCAGATTGTCCTCTGTGTCTGTGAGTCTGTTTCTGAATCTGGCACCATCAGATTGTCCTCTGTGTCTGTGAGTCTGTCTGAATCTGGCACCATCAGATTGTCCTCTGTGTCTGTGAGTCTGTTTCTGAATCTGGCACCATCAGATTGTTCTGTGTGTCTGTGAGTCTGTTTCTGAATCTGGCACCATCAGATTGTTCTGTGTGTCTGTGAGTCTGTTTCTGAATCTGGCACCATCAGATTGTCCTCTGTGTCTGTGAGTCTGTCTGAATCTGGCACCATCAGATTGTTCTCTGTGTCTGTGAGTCTGTTTCTGAATCTGGCACCATCAGATTGTTCTGTGTGTCTGTGAGTCTGTCTGAATCTGGCACCATCAGATTGTCCTCTGTGTCTGTGAGTCTGTTTCTGAATCTGGCACCATCAGATTGTTCTGTGTGTCTGTGAGTCTGTCTGAATCTGGCACCATCAGATTGTTCTGTGTGTCTGTGAGTCTGTTTCTGAATCTGGCACCATCAGATTGTCCTCTGTGTCTGTGAGTCTGTTTCTGAATCTGGCACCATCAGATTGTCCTCTGTGTCTGTGAGTCTGTCTGAATCTGGCACCATCAGATTGTCCTCTGTGTCTGTGAGTCTGTTTCTGAATCTGGCACCATCAGATTGTTCTGTGTGTCTGTGAGTCTGTTTCTGAATCTGGCACCATCAGATTGTTCTGTGTGTCTGTGAGTCTGTTTCTGAATCTGGCACCATCAGATTGTCCTCTGTGTCTGTGAGTCTGTCTGAATCTGGCACCATCAGATTGTTCTCTGTGTCTGTGAGTCTGTTTCTGAATCTGGCACCATCAGATTGTTCTGTGTGTCTGTGAGTCTGTCTGAATCTGGCACCATCAGATTGTCCTCTGTGTCTGTGAGTCTGTTTCTGAATCTGGCACCATCAGATTGTTCTGTGTGTCTGTGAGTCTGTCTGAATCTGTCACCATCAGATTGTTATGTGTGTCTGTGAGTCTGTTTCTGAATCTGGCACCATCAGATTGTCCTCTGTGTCTGTGAGTCTGTTTCTGAATCTGGCACCATCAGATTGTCCTCTGTGTCTGTGAGTCTGTCTGAATCTGGCACCATCAGATTGTCCTCTGTGTCTGTGAGTCTGTTTCTGAATCTGGCACCATCAGATTGTTCTCTGTGTCTGTGAGTCTGTTTCTGAATCTGGCACCATCAGATTGTTCTGTGTGTCTGTGAGTCTGTCTGAATCTGGCACCATCAGATTGTCCTCTGTGTCTGTGAGTCTGTTTCTGAATCTGGCACCATCAGATTGTTCTGTGTGTCTGTGAGTCTGTCTGAATCTGGCACCATCAGATTGTTCTGTGTGTCTGTGAGTCTGTTTCTGAATCTGGCACCATCAGATTGTCCTCTGTGTCTGTGAGTCTGTTTCTGAATCTGGCACCATCAGATTGTCCTCTGTGTCTGTGAGTCTGTCTGAATCTGGCACCATCAGATTGTCCTCTGTGTCTGTGAGTCTGTTTCTGAATCTGGCACCATCAGATTGTCCTCTGTGTCTGTGAGTCTGTTTCTGAATCTGGCACCATCAGATTGTCCTCTGTGTCTGTGAGTCTGTTTCTGAATCTGGCACCATCAGATTGTCCTCTGTGTCTGTGAGTCTGTTTCTGAATCTGGCACCATCAGATTGTCCTCTGTGTCTGTGAGTCTGTTTCTGAATCTGGCACCATCAGATTGTCCTGTGTGTCTGTGAGTCTGTTTCTGAATCTGGCACCATCAGATTGTCCTGTGTGTCTGTGAGTCTGTTTCTGAATCTGGCACCATCAGATTGTCCTCTGTGTCTGTGAGTCTGTTTCTGAATCTGGCACCATCAGATTGTCCTGTGTGTCTGTGAGTCTGTTTCTGAATCTGGCACCATCAGATTGTCCTCTGTGTCTGTGAGTTTCTTTCTGTTTTGTTTGTTTGCTTATTTTGTTTTTTAGATTCTACAGATCTGTGAAGTTATCTGGGATTTCCTTTTCTGTCCGACTTACTATACTCAGCCTAACGCCCTCTGGGCCCACCCTTGTTGTTGCAGATGGCAAGATTTCATTCTCCATTTTTTATTTTTCTTTTATGGCCGAGTAATAGTCTGTTGTATCAATGTACCACAGCGTCTTTATCCAGTTGCTTGCTGACGGGCACTGAGGGTGCTTCCATATCTTGGCTGTTGTGAATAATGCAGCAATGAGCGTAGGGGTACACGTGTCTTTCTGAGTCAGCATTTTAGGGTTCTTCGGATAAATGTCCAGAAGTGGAACCACTGGGTCCTTCTTTCTCTTGTCGTAGCCTTTGTTTTAAAGTCTCTTTTGTCTGACATAAGTATTGCTGCCCCAGCTTTTAAAAAATTGTCACTTTCATGAAATATCTTTTTCCATCCCTTTTCTTTCTGTCTCTGTGTCTCTTGTCTGAAGTGAGTCTCTTGTAGACAGCATGTTTTCTTACCCATTCAGCCACCCTGTGTCTTTTGATTGGAGTACTTAATTCATTTACATTTAAAGTAACTGGTTAGTATGTGGTTACTGCCATTTTATTCATTTTTTTAGTTTTTTCTTGTTCTTTAACATTTTTTGTAATACTGGTTTGGTAGCGACGAACTCCTTTAGTTTTTTTCTTGTCTGGGATGGACATTTACAAATTTTGTCTGCAAATTAGGTCATAAACCCAGTGTCGGCAAACTTCAAAGAATCAGTCGTGCAGGAAACGCTGCAGTTATCAGGAATTGTGATTAGAAAACTGTGATCATTTGATATCAGTAGCAAAAACATAAAAAGTTCCTTGTCTGTTTGGACGTTCAAGAACAGTTCTAAATAATTCTGAGGTCGCAGAAGAAATGGTTGGCGAAGTAAAAAAGACAGATGTGACCAGTCACGCACATGCCTCACACCCACAGCTGCGGGACCCCTCAGAGGAGAGCAGAGCCTTACGCGCTTGTAGGGGAAGAGGAGGAGGACAGGACACCCACGCTTTGCGATATCCAAGAGGCAAAACACGAGTAAGGCCCGCAGGGTCAACCCGGAGGACGCAGCAAGGAGAGGACGGGGCCCAGCAGCGCTGTCTCCACGGAGCCGAGGGCTGCGTCTCGGGAGAGACCGTGAAAACAGACCAAGCCCTCGAGAGGTTTGATCCGGAACGGAAAAGAGCAGAAACTCCAAAATCCCTAAGAGAATTCCATAAACAATTGTAAGCCAACAGATTTGGAAACTTAGGAAAGAAAATGGACCGATTTCCTAGCAAAGTGCCACTCGTGGGCGCGGATGATACTGACAAGTGCGTGCCCGCCGTCCTGGGCATTTAAAGGGATTGAGTCGGTGGGAAGAGATCTTTCCAAGTGGAAACATTAAACTACAGGGTTTGATGCCTAACCTGTGGTGGCGCAGTGGATAAAGCATCGACCTGGAACGCTGAGGTCGCCGGTTCAAAACCCTGGGCTTGCCTGGTCAAGGCACATATGGGAGTTGATGCTCCTCCCTCCCCCTTCTCTCTCTCTCTCTCTCTCATTCTCTCTCCTCTCTAAAAATTAATAAAAAGTAAAAAAAAAAAAGAGTTTAGAGGGTCTGAGAGCAGACTTTCCCAGAGAACAGAGGAGGAGGGAGATCCTGGAGTGCCTGCTTCTGAGTAAAGCAGGTGCCACGTGGGAAGGGGACACTACAGGCCGTCGTCTCACTACCTCAGGTGTGTAACGCTAAATAAAGTATCAGTGAACCGCTGTGTCATGGGGCCGGCCTCTTTGGAACTCGTGTCAGCAGGAAGGCTGAAAAGCACTGATTGAAGGAGGACTGACCCCTCCCCCGGCCCCGTGGGCTGCCGGGCCGACCGGGATGCCGGGATGACGTTGACCGGGGGCAGCTGGCTCTGCCGGCCGGGCCCAGGCCCTTTCCGCGTGGTAAGCATTTGGTCATGGCGGCGTTCTGTTCCCAGGACCGTATAGTTGCGGTCGGCTGGCGGCCGAAGGCTGGAGTGCCCTTCCTGGCTGGCCTTTGCTGGTGTCCACTGCTGTCCGGTGTCCACTGCTGTCCGGTGTCCACTGCTGTCCGTCTCCCTCCCCACCCTCCCGCCCATCCTGCTCCTGCTTACCGTGTCCTGCCTGCTGGTCACGTCTGGGTCTTTGCTGAACGACATGCTCGTCAGAGGGGAGTGCTGACCCTTCTCTCTGCCGCCCGCTGACACTCCCCGTGAGGACGTGTCCTCCCGGGCTCAGCCTGTGTCTCCTGAGCAGGACACAAGCCCCAGGAAGCAGGGCTCTGGCCGCCCCTGCCTGGCCAGCTGCTCACTGTGCAGAAGGCGCTCAGTAGCTGCGTGCCTCGTGGTGTGTACTCCTGTGCTTCTGCCAGGAGCCGCTGAGGACCGACCCCCCATGCGTCCAGGCTTGGGCCCGGTCCACGCACGGGCTGAGGTCAGGAGACTCAGGAGCAGAGGCCTTCAGTGGGGCGGGGTGGGGCTGGGGCCCGTGGGCCATGGGGCTGGGGCAGAGGCCTTCAGTGGGGCAGGGCTGGGGCCCGTGGCCCTTGGGGCTGGGGGCAGAGGCCTTCAGTGGGGCGGGGCTGGGGCCCGTGGGCCGTGGGGCTGGGGCAGAGGCCTTCAGTGGGGCGGGGCTGGGGCCCGTGGGCCGTGGGGCTGGGGCAGAGGCCTTCAGTGGGGCGGGGCTGGGGCCCGTGGCCCGTGGGGCTGGGGGCAGAGGCCTTCAGTGGGGCGGGGCTGGGGCCCGTGGGCCATGGGGCTGGGGCAGAGGCCTTCAGTGGGGCGGGGCTGGGGCCCGTGGGCCGTGGGGCTGGGGCTGGGGCCTTCAGTGGGGCGGGGCTGGGGCCCGTGGGCCTTGGGGCAGAGGCCTTCAGTGGGGCGGGGCTGGGGCCCGTGGGCCGTGGGGCTGGGGCAGAGGGTGGCCTAAGCCGCTCGGCTTCTGAGCGAACCCAGGTCCAGCGGAGGGCGAGACCCCGCCTGGCTGCCTGCCTGGCGCTGAGTCGTGCCTGCAGGGGGCTGCGGGGGGCAGGTCCCCAGCGTGGAGGGAAAGCAGAGGTGAGTGGGGAGACGGATGGGAGGCCAGGCCTGCTTGGGTGAATAGAGACCTCAGACGAGACCCCGCTCGGCCTGCTGGGTACTCTGACCGCGAGGCGCAGGGCTGTGTCCGTGCAGCAGGCGTGGAGGTCACAGCGCACGAGGGATCGCGGCTGTGTCCCTAACTGCTCAGCATGGTTAGCCAGGGCTCTGCCCTTTTCTGCTTGGGGGGCTCTTCCTGACAAAGCCCCCTCCTGATGAGGCCCCTGCAACCCCGATTCCCTCCAACAGCTCAGGTGGGCCTGCATTCGAGGGCACATGGCCACAGCCCGGGTTCATTGTGACTTTGGGGGTGGCCCCCTTGTCTGCATCTGCTGGACTGCACCCGTGATGTGGGGGGCGTGGGGTGACCTTCCTGCTGTCTGTGCTGGTGCTGACTCAGGGCTGGGCGTGCTGAGCCTTCAGGCCGTGGGTCCTGGGGCCATGCTTGTGCTCGGGCAGCTCTGGGAGGCTCTGGGAGGCGCAGGCGACACAGAGCCCTGACTCCTGCAGCTCCTGCCCAGGCTGAGCGAGGACGGGGCCTCGGCCTCTCCCAGGTGGGGGCCCTGTTGCCCTTCCTTTATCCGTGAGGTGTCTGTGCAGAGGGATAAGGGGGCCTGCCCTTGGGAGTATCCCTGGAGCCCCCTGTGCTGACCCCTCACCTGGGTGCATCCTCACGCACACGGCGCCCACCTCCAGTGCTGGGAGGGCCAGCGCCGACGGCCGGGCTGTGGCTGGGGGTGGCTCAGGTTGCCGAGACATTCCTGTTTCATAGACCACGGCGGGGGGTGTCCTTGAGGCTCAGGAGAAACTGCCACAGAGCGTGGCTAATTAAACCCCAGCGCTGGGCCAGCCCAGGGTGGAGGACAGATAGGGACAGACAGAATGGGAGAGGTGAGAAGCACCAATTCTTTGTTGTGGCTCCTTAGTTATTCATTGATTGCTTTCTCATATGTGCCTTGACCAGGGGTGGGGAGGGCTACAGCAGACTAAGTGACCCCTTGCTCAAGCCAGGGACTTTGGGCTCAAGCTGGTGAGCTTTGTTCAAACTGGTGAGCTTTGCTCAAACCAGATGAGCCCGTGCTCAAGCTGGTGACCTTGGATTTTCGAGCCTGGGTCCTCCACATCCCAGTCCGACGCTCTATCCACTGTGCCACCGCCTGGTCAGGCAGTGGAATCATCTTAAAGTGAGAAGTGCCCAGCCTCTGAGGGTGGGGTGACCGTTGGTGCCTGTCTACACAGCAGCCTCTAGGTGGGGAGTCTGTCACCCACTGCACAGAGGGGACTCGGGCTGGAGAGGCTTGTCCAAGATATGATGGACATGCAGTGAGCACCTGCTCACAACCCGGGGCAGTGTGGGTGCACGCGGTGATGGTGAACTTGTGCAAGCATGTGTGTGCACGAGTGTTATGTGTGTGTGTCGTGTGTACGCATGTGTGAGCGTGTGGGCCTGACCCCTCCCTCACCTTGGGGCCGTGTTGGGAGCACAGTAGCTCACTTTCTGGATGGGGGCTTCTCCGGGTGGCTGGGTCTTCAGGAAGCAGGTGAGGGCTAGAAGGGTCTGGGGGCTGGGTCTTCAGGAAGCCGGTGAGGGCTAGAAGGGGTGTGGGGGGCTGGGTCTTCAGGCAGGTGAGGGCTAGAGGGGTGTGGGGGGCTGGGTCTGCAGGAAGCAGGTGAGGGCTAGAAGGGGTGTGGGGGCTGGGTCTTCAGGAAGCCGGTGAGGGCTAGAAGGGGTGTGGGGGGCTGGGTCTTCAGGAAGCAGGTGAGGGCTAGAAGGGGTGTGGGGGGCTGGGTCTTCAGGAAGCAGGTGAGGGCTAGAAGGGGTGTGGGGGGCTGGGTCTTCAGGAAGCAGGTGAGGGCTAGAAGGGGTGTGGGGGCTGGGTCTTCAGGAAGCCGGTGAGGGCTAGAAGGGGTGTGGGGGGCTGGGTCTTCAAGCAGGTGAGGGCTAGAGGGGTGTGGGGGGCTGGGTCTTCAGGAAGCAGGTGAGGGCTAGAAGGGGTGTGGGGGGCTGGGTCTTCAGGAAGCAGGTGAGGGCTAGAAGGGGTGTGGGGGGCTGGGTCTTCAGGAAGCAGGTGAGGGCTAGAAGGGTCTGGGGGCTGGGTCTTCAGGAAGCAGGTGAGGGCTAGAAGGGGTGTGGGGGGCTGGGTCTTCAGGAAGCAGGTGAGGGCTAGAAGGGTGTGGGGGGGCTGGGTCTTCAGGAAGCAGGTGAGGGCTAGAAGGGGTGTGGGGGGCTGGGTCTTCAAGCAGGTGAGGGCTAGGGGGTGTGGGGGCTGGGTCTTCAAGAAGCAGGTGAGGGCTAGAGGGGTGTGGGGGGCTGGGTCTTCAAGAAGCAGGTGAGGGCTAGAGGGGGTGTGGGGGGCTGGGTCTTCAGGAAGCAGGTGAGGGCTAGAAGGGGTGTGGGGGGCTGGGTCTTCAGGAAGCAGGTGAGGGCTAGAGGGGTGTGGGGGGCTGGGTCTTCAGGAAGCAGGTGAGGGCTAGAAGGGGTGTGGGGGGCTGGGTCTTCAGGAAGCAGGTGAGGGCTAGAAGGGTGTGGGGGGCTGGGTCTTCAGGAAGCAGGTGAGGGCTAGAAGGGTGTGGGGGGGCTGGGTCTTCAGGAAGCAGGTGAGGGCTAGAAGGGGTGTGGGGGGCTGGGTCTTCAGGAAGCAGGTGAGGGCTAGAAGGGGTGTGGGGGGCTGGGTCTTCAGGAAGCAGGTGAGGGCTAGAGGGGTGTGGGGGGCTGGGTCTTCAGGAAGCAGGTGAGGGCTAGAAGGGGTGTGGGGGGCTGGGTCTGCAGGAAGCAGGTGAGGGCTAGGGGGTGTGGGGGCTGGGTCGGGGGCAGAGGAGCAGCACCCAGGACAAGGCCTCCAGCCCCTGGGAGGAGGAAGGGGTGTCTGGCCGTCCCTCACCACCGCCCAGGCTGCTTGTCCGACAGGCCCCTGTCCCAGGGTGGATCTTCAGAAAGGCCCAGGCTCTGTTTGGAAGATTTGTGCCTGCAAGGGTCAGCCAGGCTCTTTCCTGGGCTGCAGGCCTCCGTCCCAGACCAGGCTCGGGACCTCGTACCACAGGGGAGCTGTCCAGCACTCCCAGGCCTGGTCGTGGTCTGCAGCCTGGAGGTGGGGCGGGGGCTCCCGCTGCGATAGTGGCCGGGAGGAGGGACCGCCAGAGGCTCACCGGCTGGCCCAGGGGTCCCCAAACTTTTTACACAGGGGGCCAGTTCACTGTCCCTCAGACCGTTGGAGGGCCGGACTAGAAAAAAAAACTATGAACAAATCCCTATGCACACTGCACGTATCTTAAAAAAACAAAACGGAAACAAATATAATATTTAAAATAAAGAACAAGTAAATTTAAATCAACAAACTGACCAGTATTTCAATGAGAACTATGCTCCTTTCACTGACCACCAATGAAAGACGTGCCCCTTCCGGAAGTGCGGCGGGGGCCGGATAAATGGCCTCAGGGGGCCGCATGCAGCCCGGGGGCTGTAGTTTGGGGACCCCTGGTGCTGGCCGGTTGTGGGCAGCTGCTAGCCTGCTTCTGGGGGCAGCGCAGGGCACCCCGCCTGTCCTAGGCATTGAGACTCACCCTGGGAGCTGTGCAGGATGCCCTGGGCCCCCAGGGGGCTGCCCCGGCTCTGCCTGCCGGAGAGGTGTGGGGGCTGGGCTGGGGAAGCACCTCCTTCAGAGAGAGGTGACGAGGGGACACCTCCCCACGGCGGGGGTGACTGGGGGATGGGTGTGTGCGTGGGAAGGTCCCTTTCAAGGCAGGAACAATGCAGTTTCAAAGTGATGGGGAATTGGGGCTTGGTTTCGGCAGCTGTATGCAAATGGCATGCTAATGAGGCCATGTCCTTCCCGTTCTGAGAAGCAGTGTTCTGGAGGCCCAGCCAGCGTCTTGTCCTCGTCACAGCAGGCGTCCCTCCCTCAGCCGCTGTGCTGAACTGGACAGAAGGGCAGGGCCTCTGAGTCGGAGGGCCCGGGTTCTGGCCCGGGTTCTGGTCCTGGTTCTGCTGGTGACGACATGGGCGAGACACTGAGCACACGGCTTCGTCTTTCTGATCCGATTTCCCCTGGTCGTGGGCATGGCCCAGCAGGCTCAGACGCGGGCGCCGCCCCGACAGGCGCGCTGGCCTTGAACCCAGGCCCGCCTGCTCTGTGGGGCGGGAGGGGGAGTGGGTGCTGGAGCCCCTTCTTGCCCTGACCCCTCACCGCCAGCACCACCGCGACCCCCAGTTTCCATCTCTACATGAAGAGAGGAGGCTCAGAGAGGCTCAGGGACGTGCCTGCATCACACAGCCAGTCGGGGGGGGGCACAGTGGGGTGGAGCCCCCATGCCTGCTGCTGGGTCTCCAGCTCCCAGCCCGCCTCCCCCTCCCCTCTGTGGCCCACTCGTTATTAATCCTCCCTCAGGAGACGAAACAGTGTGCCTGTTTACCTCTTGACAGCAGAAAAGAAAAACAACAAAATTAAGCCAAACAAACCGCCCAGACATCAAACAAGCTCGCTCTCAAAGCGCGTGCTCTGCAGACAGAAGGTGGTGGGTGGCGGGCGGCGGTGCCCGGCCTGGAGGAGGTGCGGTGGATGTGAGCAGCCCCTCTAATGAGCCGCGGGCCTGGCTCCTGGGCCGAGTCTCCGCGGGGCCTGATCGATGCCTCCAGAGGCGGTGCAGCAGCGCCAGCGGAGACGGACAGGTGTGCGCCCTAATTGAGGGAACTATTGCCTAATTCTCGGGCGCACGGGGCCGTGGACGGGAGGGTGCGAGCGGGAGAACCCACTCAGCCACCTCTCAACATCCTCGTCGCTCAGAGTCCCTCCTTGTCCTGTCTTGATTGTCATTGTGGGGGACTTGGCTTCTCCTTCTGAGCCCCAGCTGCAGGGCATACCTGCCTCTCCGAGAAGCACTGAGCAGCGTCTTTGGATGTGGTTGGTCCCAGTGAAAGGGGGCGGGTCTGGCTGCGGGTGGGGGTGGGAAGTCTGGATTGCATTCCAGTCGACTCGCACGTGATCCTGGGCCTCGGCCCCGCCATCGTTTAAACGGGCACCCGGTTCTACCGACGGGTTCCCGGCGTGCGCGTCAGCACCACGGACAGCGCCGCGGGGGCGTCGCCACTGACCCGTCCTTCAGGCCCCTGTGCCCTCCTTAGCTGGACACAGACTCCAGGCCTAGGAAGTGGTGGCTGACCCTGGTCACTGCGCGGGGCGTGGAACAGAGGGACAGTCACGGAGGATGGAGTCTGTGCGGGACCGTCTGCCCGTCTGTCACCATAGCCCCTGAGGTGCGCACACACACAGGCGGTGGTGACCGTTCCGTGGCCTGTGCAGCGTGGTTTCGCCGCCCTCACGCACGTGCGCGTCCCCGGCCACGTCGCCTTCCTGCTCTCCAGCCCCTCCCCCCACACACCTCGCCGCTGCTGCGGGAACAGGGAACGAGGGCTCATTAGGGACTGTCAACAAGACAGATGGGGAGGTTCTGAAGGAAAAACAAAAGCAAAGAGGACGCGTGTGATCTGGGATCGTTCACCTGCCCCGGACGCCGTCGCCAGAAAGCCAGGCGCCCGCCATGCTCACGCACCCGGGACTCCAATGGCTGTTTCCTCCGGCCCAGCCGGGCCTGTGTCTGGGGAGGGCGCCCGCCACTCGCAGCCTCAGCGCCACGAGGGGCACTACCTCCCTCTCGGGAAGGGAGGCTCACGACAGCGCCATTTTTAGCCTGGTAAAGAGCTCCCGCATGCCCCCCGGAATTTGCATTTTCCCCTCAAAATGCTCTTGCTGCTGGCAGGAGAACGGATGCGGAGTCGGGGAGACACGCGGCTGTAAGCGTGAGAGGGCGCCGTGTGCGTCTCGGTACCGCGAGGCCTGCGCACTGGTGACTCGCAGACACGGCCTCTCCTCCGCCCTCCGGCCCCGCATGGGAGTGGCCGCCAGGGCCTTGCCGGCTGCTGGAGGAAGGGAGCGAGGGGCCCCAGAGGCCCCCAGGGCTGCCGAGCGCCGCGCCGCAGACCAGCGGTGGACTGGAGCGTCCCCCCCGGTTACGCCGAGCTCCTCACAGCCCCCCTGTCACCGTCAGCTCACGCTGTTTGGCTGCGGTCACAAATGACCCCGAGTCTCAGGTTGGCTTTCGCTCGTCACCTGTCCATCGTGCGTTGGGTGGAGGCGGCTTCGCTCCTGTGCTTCGGCTCTGGGGCCTGGACCAAACAGGGAGGCCCCTTTTCCAACACCGCCCGGCTCTCGGCGGACACCAGAGGGGTGGGAAAATCTCACGAGGGCTTTGAAAGTGTCTGCTTGGGAGTTACAGGGACACTGCTGCTCCACCCACTGCCTTGACCGAAGCATCTCCCAAGCCAGTCATTGTCCTGCGGGGGCGGGGGCGTCCAAGTTGCTCCCCTACCTCCCAGCATGCCCCTCACCCCCCCCACTCCCATTGTCCTGTGGGGGCGGGGGGCGTCCAAGTTGCTCCCCTATCTCCCAGCATGCCCCTCACCCCCCCCCACTCCCATTGTCCCCCTCCCTGGCCTCTGTCTAGGCCTTGCCTCTCTCGGGTTCTGGGAAGTTACTGCCCTGCTCCTCCATTCCCTGGGGTTCGCTGAGGGGCTTGGTCCCCGTTCCTAGAAGCAGCCTGCTCCAGGGTCAGGGCTGGGCCCCAGCCCCCCCCCCCCAGACCCTGCAGGTTTGGATCTTCACTGCCCCAGCCCCCCGCCTGCTGGGCCTGCCCTCCCAGCTGCCCCGTCCACCCCCAGAGAGGAGACCCCCCTGGCTCACAGGAGACTGCCCCCTGCTTGCGGCCCGGGGTTCCCTCCCGTCCCTGAGCTTTGGAGAGCCCACCGGGGCTGCCTTCCCCAGCGCTGCAGCCTCCCTGCGTCCCCCTCCCCACCCCACCGTCCTGTCCTCCTCGGGGACTGCTCCTGACCGCTGCAGGTCTCAGCACCTTTGGTCTGCATGGGGCCTTGGCCTCCAGCCTCCCTCCAGGCTCACGGTGACTCAGTGAGATGACGTCCCCTG